>NW_019522827.1:4171392-4217432 GCF_002814215.2 Seriola lalandi dorsalis | reverse complement strand
CCTAGTGAGCCAACATTGGCAGTAATTGAGGACGGCAGTGTGAGCCTGCTCCTGTTTCATTATTTCTGTTTGTTTACATTTTTTTATAGACAGTATATGCTTATGCTTATATTTCTTGTTTTATTTATCATATTTTTTGTTGTGTATGTTATTTATTTTTCTTAAGTGTATGTGTTCCTCTTGCCTACTGTCTAATAATAGTTAAATACACAAAAAATGTAATGTAAATAATTCGTGAAATATATATTTCACGCAACACAAAGAGTAAGATGTAATATGTAAATCTCTTTTTGAGACAAAGTTGCAAACATGTCAAGGAAACGGATGTTAATTTTTATGAACTTGCTTCATAATATTCATTTCCTGTAATGACTCTGTAATATTACTCTGTAATATTCCCATACATTTCATTGTTTCTTGAATGTAGACAAGGTTTTGTCAAACAATGTAATAAATAGATAAATTATTAATCTCAAAACAGACTCACTGTAATATAAGACTGTTGGTATTGACTTTCATTTAACTCTTTTATTCACTCATGGAAATACAGACCAAACAACTAAATTGCACTAAATTGCAGATTAAAAAACGATTGATTCCCTCTTGTTATAGATTACTTAATTGTGTAAGTGCAGTGAAACTTGATTCTATTCCAAGACTACAAATAAATCATATCACTCTTAGAAACATGTATGTAGTTTTCAGTCATATGAAAGGCTTTGTTACAAGTAAATCAATTAGTGGACACTTGAAAAAATGATTAGATCCTTTTCTTCGTCTTCACAACGATGTCTTCTGTTGGTCGTTACTGTGGGTCAGTGCTCTGCAGCAGCTTTGGCTGAGAAGAAGAAAACACACAGACTTCAGTATTACTTCTTGCAGTCAGGACATCATAGGTGCAAACATTAATTTACATCCAGGTGCTTATGCAAATTGAATATATACTTGATTTGCATAACAGCAGGACAAACTGCTCTCAGTCACCTGTACCAGTTCATAGTTGTGTACTTTGGTAAATCTGATAACTGGGTCAGATGTTATTTGCAAATATACTAATGTTTAATTTAAACTCACTGAATCCAATACCACAACTGATACTGAAGATACCTTAATCCTTGGCAATGCAGGAGCTGCACCAATATCAATAGTCCTGCAAGTGTTCAAGTTTTTTATTTCCCCCATAGAAAACACACAACTCACACCAAAACACCTGTTGCACACAGAGGGTCACCACATTTCACCAAAGACACCAGAGCCACACTGATCAAAACAACAGCTGAGCCCCGGACAGAGAAACCAGACAGTGAATCCACACCACCACAAAGGGAAATGGCAGATATACCTGGACCAGACATGCTCACTGCCTCTCCAGCCACTCAGTCCCTACACACCAGGGACAACGACAGTGTCACATGTTGCCAGTCTAAGGTCAATATTACACAACAACAGCTGACTGTCACATGGGCAGCCGCTCCTGCAAATATATGGAGTGGGAAAATAGCTTTCTTCTTTGTGTTTGTTCCTAGAGTCACTGTCTTTTTGTGCTTATATCTTTGTGAGAACTAACTGGAGGTTTACACTGAGGCTATTTGAGGCCTGACTTATGGGTTGAAGGCTGGGATTATTTAATGTGGAGAAGGCATATGTCTTTGTGGGTTGATCCTGAGGTTAAAGCCAAGGGGAGGTGAGAACACTAACCTGCCACCAGTTTGCTCTTGCGTGACGCCTCAGCAGCGAGTGTTTGGGACACGTTCATGATCCTCTCCTGCTGCTGCAGAGCTGAGTCCAGCTCACTGAAGTCTAATGGGGCCGATGGTTGTATGTTCTGAACACTGTGGAAAGGACACACACACGCGCGCACGCACGCACACACGCACACACACACACACACACACAAAAGTCAGGACTGTAAACCAGCCTGAGTTATGGTACCTTTTAAAATCAATGTAGTGGTAGTTTGAATATAGTAAAATGATCATGTTTCTGACATTATTGTACATTTTATGTTACCACTTAGACATCCAAAACAAACACCTAACCAAAACTAACGTAACCGCAGTATCATCCTAACTCCGGTGTCATCATGTGAGTGTTGTCTACCTGGATTTGGCCAGGAGGTTCTTGATGCGCTCGGCCCGGCGGGAGCGTTCCTTCAGCTCCTCCGGACTCGCAGGCTCGTCAGGGTCCGACTCTACGTACCTCTCTGGGATGGGAACTTTTCGTGGTTTGGACAGCTGCACATTGACAGACAGGTAGTTAGTCTTCAGCCTGTGCGTATTCTCATTTGTCCAGGTCATAGTATCCTAAAGGAGTTTTAAATTAAAAAAAACAACTGGACTTGATTATTTGTCTGGGAAGACGTTTCACCTCTCATCCAAGAGGCTTCATCAGTTCATGTACGCATCTGAACAGGCGTCTGTTTTTTCGATTTAAAACTCCTTTAGGGTAGTTAGTCGTATACTGTAGTCCTGTGGTTTAAGGCCAGCCATGGTGTATTTGATGCTACACCAACACTGGACGTAATTTTGTTTTTTCTCCAGTGGAGAAATACAACAGGTTGCTTGGTAATGTTTTACTCCATTTCCATGTTGACAGTGAAGAAATTGTTCTCAGGTTTTATTATTACATTAATACCTCAGGGCTGAGCTAAAACCTTAGAAAAAAGACCTAGCATGAAATCAAAATTTACTGTATGAACAGTGAAACTCTGTCTTTTTGATAATTTACATGTATAAAGATATTTACATTTACTCATTTGCCAGATGCTTTTATCCAAAGCGACTTACAAGTGAGGGACATCACGAAAGCTTCAGTGCAGCAGGGGACCTTGGTGTAAGCACTAAGTGCTACATCTATTCAATAAGTGCAAGGAGATCAGGTAAAGAAGTGCATACTAAGTGCTAGTTAGGCATTTTAAGGTGTTAGGTGTTGTGAGAGGAGGTGTTCTCAGAAGAGAAGAGTCTTCGACAGAGTCTTGAAGATAGAGAGCGACGCCCCTGCTCTGATAGCGTTGGAACCACAGACCAGATCAGTCTGGTATGAGATTGTCTTATGTGACGACATTCCTTAGAGGAACACGTTGGCCAAGAAGGAGCATAAGGGTGTATGATTGAATTCAAGTAGATGGGTGCAGACCCAGAAGTCACTCTGAAGGCAGCATTAGTGAGACTTGATTCAAGGCTGCCATGGCCACTGTAGGTTGATAAGAGGCACAAAGATAACTATAGAAACTTTCACAGCAAAGTGAGTACAGGCCCTGTCACACAGAGAGAGGGTCTGATGGTTCAAATGCTCTCCTGCTGTTTATTCTCTTTCATGTACTGAATTTTTTTTTATGAGTGGCTTAATATTCTTTACATCCTTTGTTTAATCAGAAGATCTGATCAAATAGGACTGGAAGTGGAGAAAAACATTTACACCTATCCATGCTGTGCGAGATCATGGATGTGTCAAAGAGTAAGTGAGGTGACGGATGTTAAGTGCATATTAAACCTGATGCCTCACAACACTGGAACTGTTAGAGGACCGCCATCTTCCTGTGTCTCTGATCCTGTCACGTCCTCACTGAACGACTGTCTGACATCACCTGCACTTCTGTGTCTCTCAGCCAGGTGTGTGTTTACCTCTCGGCTGATATCCAGGTCGTAGTCGAGAGGCTCGACGTCGACCTCTCGTATGTGTGCGGCCGTCGCCGTCACCTTCACCCACTCATCGGAATGAATCCTGCTTCTCTCTTTCACCTGGCTCCGTCCTTCATCGCTCTGACCCTCCGCCCCCAGTCGCTCCTCCTGCCAATCAAACACCTGGAAAGGGGCAGGAGTCAGGATTACACAGCTGGCCAGATGACAGGCAGATCTGCTGATATCAGTTTTAGATGGGAGTCGTAGAAAACATTAGTGTTACTGGACATGTTTGCATTTTAATATTGACAGATATTTGCTGTGTTTAATGTCGGCTATTAATATAATTAATTATCCAGTTGTATGTGAACAGCATGCCTCCACCATGTCTATCTTATATGTAACATTTAGTATTAGTCAATTATCAGTTATTCAACCGATAGTTAATTCAATTCTTTAAGCAAAAATGCAAAGATTTTGTTGGTTCCAGCTTCTATGACTGTTGATCAGACTAAAAAAAGCAATGTGAGGAAATCATCTTGAGCATTTTTGCTATTTATGATAAATAATCACTAGATGCAGTTCTCCTGTTACTCTTCAATCAAGTGAAAGAAAAGACAAACCCAGGCGCAGCAGTTGCAAGCAGGTCAGAGGAGGTGGGCACAATCTCTTTGTGAATGAAAGCAGTGGGGTTTATGGGGAAATGTTAAAACTAGCATTGACAATATCACTGTTGTAAAATGAGGGGGGGCTTCTTCACCATAGTCCCACTAGTTTACAGGGTGTTTAAATTATTACATTGTTATGTATTGGTGTAACCAGAATTACCATCCCGCAGTTCTATGTCTCCACCAACCAGAAAAGTTGCAGGAAATATGGTCACAATCTCCCCTACCTGAGTTACAGCACTGAGTAATGGCCAGAAGTGTTTTTGCAGAACATTATGATGTCACATTGAACATGCCCGTTGACCTTTTGGATGCGAGTTAAATTGTGTCATAATTAGCCTATGAATTCGTAAGTCATGGCCAAAAACGTCTTTTATGAGGTCACAGTACGTTGACCTTTGACCTCTGACCACCAACTTCTTATCAGTTCATCCTTGAGTTCAAGTTAATGTTTGTGCGAATAGTTCCCTCAAGGCGTTATTGAGAATCACGTTCACGAGAATGGGACAGATGTACTGACACCCCAGACCCAGCTGTCATGTAAATGCCTCATACAGAGATGCTGTGGGCTCGCTGGTTAAATATATAATGTCACTGCAGTGAGCCGTGCCTCAGGTAGAGGGAGACAAATATGAATTTAACATTTCTGAGCAACCAGAAATAATTAGAGCAAGAAGTTTATCCAGGGATTTGAAAGGATGATGTTTAGTATAATCACCTCAGAGGGGACCGGGCAGATGATTAGTCTGCGTTTCTGGAAGCTGTAATTATACACACAGCACATCCTTCTCCCCAGTGAACACCAGCACATTTGCATCTATAAAAATACTTTCAGATTTTCTGACGAGCACCTGAATGTACATATGTGTGTGTGTGTTTGTGTGTGTTGGTGTGTGTGGTGAGGGGTACTTGTGAGTATCCATCCAAGGAGCATCAAAGCCATGCATGCATCCTTCCCACTCCAGTAGCCTGCAGCAGGGTCTGATCTGTTGGTGTGTTCACATGCTCTGAGAAACACTGCATCCCCATGCCTTGTTGTGCTCAGGAGAATCAAATCCACACACACACACACACACACACACACACACACACACACACACATACAAGAAAAAACAAAAGGACAGAGAGAAAGAACCCCATGCAGACACAGACTCATCAAACCCCCCACCAGATTAGGAAGAACACAGCCAAGAGGAGGTTCAGAAGCAAGAAACTCTTTATTGTCGAGTGCAAATCTCTACATGATAGAAAAGAAAAAAGGGAAAGAGTTGTGCGTTGCTTCTCAGTTACACAGAATTAGGTGGTTATTAGCTGTTCATTTCTCTACTATAGTTCTCTACTGTAATTCTACTCTTCAGCTGAGCAACCTCCTACAACTAGTTTTCTCTCCGTGATCTGATTCACTGTACGTAGCTGTGGAAGGATAAAAGCAATACGGCGGAAAAGCTCCCCACATTAATACTATTCAGGAAAACAAGGAGCAGACAGCGGAGCCATGCTGGACAAAGCTGGAGTTCGACACGGACACAGATTTGAAAAAGGATTTTCTACATGTATGTTGCCGCAAAGATTATTCCATTTGTCTATTATTTAACAGTTTTGATGATTGTTTACATAATTTATTGAGCAAATTGTGAAGTGAACACATCTGGATAAAATAATGAATTTGGCCTCTATGAAACTGTTAAAGGTCCCATATAGTATAAAGGTAGATGTCCATGTGTCGATTGATTATAAAGCAGGTCTAGGTTCTATATTAATACTGTGAAAGTATCAAAGCCTCAGTCCACAGGGAAATGCACACAGCCTACTGAGCCTGAAAACGAGTCTAGATTTAGATGGTTTTTGCTTCTTAAAACCACAAATATATCTTCTTATGGATATTTTAAAAAGTGCACAATATGGGACCTTTAAAATTAATTTTCAGTTTTTATTGACAAAAAGATCAATCAAAAAATTTATGAAGATTTTTTTCTTTCATTAACTGTTGCAGCCTCAAATCTGTTGAGCACTAAGCAGTCAAACCTTTCCCATGTCAAAGTTGTCTGCTCCTTGTTCATACTCTCTTTTTTTTTTTTTTATTGCATTTCAGCCCAGTTGCTTGAACCTGTCCTGTATATTTATGATGCATAAAACAGCACAGCATAGGCCACTTAAAAGTACTCAGGTTGGAGTACAGCTTCTATTTCCAACTTTAATTGTGGCAATGTAACTAATATCAACCACTGTAAAACGATAAAAAGAACCTTGTAGTCCGTACAAGAGAAGGCTGTATTAATGAGGATGTTAATTCAAATATAAAATGGTGTAAACATGTTTTATGCTGGTGGAGTTTATTAAATAAAAATATGCTCTGGCGTTTATGGTTATAGTCACTAACTATGTGACAGACTATGTATTGCTCGCTGTTATAAGGAAATACAATATGAATGATTTATGGGAAATGTAGTTTGATTACAGGCAGATCTCACATCAGTCTGGTCATGGAGTGTGTCACCTGTAACACTAATACCAATCTGTAATACTAATACCAATCTGGTAGTTCTTATGTGTCGTGCTATGTTAACAGAAGACTTCGACATTTTGAATGTTACTGTATTACTTTTTTTTCCCCACTCAGGCATGTTAGCATTGTTAGCATTCCTAACTGAAACCAAGGGGCTCAGCTAGCCGTAAGCTAGCTTTAGTTTAAATGTCAAAGACAGTCCTCTCGGGGTTAAAAGCAGCAGTGTCCCCACATCTTCCTGACGTAACAAGACTAAGCAGCCTCAGTGCTAGCTCCTGCATCGTTCCTATGATTCTGTAGTGGAGACGTGTGCTTTAAACAAACTAAAATGCTGATTAAAGGAGGTAAATTTGGGACAAAGGCAAAACGATCATCAGCAAAACAAGGCACTTGGATTTCATCTGAAGAAAAGAAAGCAGGGAGGTGTGATCATGATTTGTGCCACTAGCATTGCCTCTTTCTTCATTTCATCAACCTGAAAACTTTTTTTGTTTCTTTCTCCAACATTTCCCCGCCTCTCCTCTATATGCTCTATATACCAAATCTCTACGAAATATAACTGTACAACTGTATACTGAAAATATCCCTCAGTAAATAAATAAAAGTGTACAAGTACACAGTATGTAGATGTACATAAATGGGCTCTTCTCTCTACTTTCTGGTGATTAAAAACAGAGAAAGGAAGGCAGAGCGACGCCTCCCATTCCCTTCTCTTCTCAATGGACTTACATTCAGAATTGTGTCAGTGAGGTCCCACCAGGGGGCAGTGGTAACAAGGTTCACTTTGACCCCTGAACCTTTAAAAATATAAAATAAACAGGGAGCGACTCTGTCCCAGTCCAAAACTAGCCGAGCATTCCCCTCAATCCCCTGTTCTCATTTCATCTCCCGTTGTTCTTAAAGCGTTAACCAAGCTAGCTAGCCAGCTGTAGCCAGTCCTGCCCTGTGGCTTGTTAGTGCTTGCAGCTAATGTCAACAACCACTGGTTGCACGGCAGAGAGTGCTAGTGTGTTAGCATTCCTGCTAGGGTTATTATGTGGCTGGGGGCTGGAGGGTGGCATAGCAGCAGTGGTGGTGAAGGTGGTGCTCCCTGTGTCTGCTGCTGCTGCGCGGGGGTGGGGGGTAACGTACGGAGGCCGGAGGATCGGAGGTGCTGGAGGGCAGCCTGGAGGAGGAGGAGGAGCGCTGGCTGGTGACGGTGGAGGTGGAGAGGCCCGTGCAGGAGCGCTCCCCCTGGCTGAGGTTCCTCTTGCGCTCGCGGACCAGCGCCTTCTGATGCCGCTTCATTCGCTCCAGCTGCTCCTCCGCGGTCATTCGGCCCCGAGCCTGGCTGCTGGGGAGCTGCAGGGCCTCTGTAGGCGATGACAGACGCTCCAAGGCACTCTTAGGTCTCTCCTGGTGAGACAGGGAGGGAGGAAAGGAGCGGGGAATTGGAATAACGTCAGGGTGGAAATGAGAGAGAGGATGAAAAGATGAAAAGCAGGCGTAAAGTAGAGGAATATGGACAGTGAGATAGTGTGGTGGAAGACGAGTGTAAACAAAAATGAGAGAGCAATAATAAAAGTGACAGATTCAGAACACTGCCATCACTCACAAAGACAACCTGCACATCAAACGCAGCCTGTGCCTCATATTTGTATTGCATATATCAAACAGCACTGCCTGTTTTGTCCATGAATAGACGGCTCATACACATATTTAAGAATGACTTAACTGTATGATTAGATAGGATATTGTCTGTAACACATGAGGATGTTGCCATCAGGGCTGTTGAGAATCTTTCAGTGTGATCAAGAAAGAGCTGAAACCCTAAACTTGTCATTTAAGACAGGACTGAAACTGATTCTCCAAAAAATCCAGTGAAAAAAAACCAACTGAGTTTCTCCACTGGGTCACAGGTATTTACTGTGACACATCCATCCTTCCCGTTTTGACTCACCCTGGATGCGGAGCTCCCGGGGCCTCTCCTTAGGGTGACGTAGGAAGAGATGGAGGTGGACTGGTTCAGAAGAGACGAGGGGCCTGACAGACCAAGTTGAGGCAGGACAGTTTGGTTTCAGTTGCATCGTGAAAAAAGCAGAAAACACTGACAATGACAAAAGAATCTCAAAGGGAAAAAAATATAGAATATGTCCTTTAGGTGAAATAAAAACCTTCTCAGAATGTATCAACACTAATTAACTTAATTGCAAAACATTATCATCTTTACAGATATAGATTCTTTATTTGATAACATAATGTCTCTGAATTAAAAAAAAATTATAATAACGTTCCACATGAGGGAGCATCTCTCTGAAACATCATGCTGCTCTTGTGGGTGATAATAAATTCATTTAGTGAGGGAGAATTTATTAGAGAGGTAAGTACGTTCTAACTGATGAATCCTCTGGTCTGAAGAGATTGGATTTCTAATGAAAATGTGTTTTTGCTCGAACACAAACACACTTGTCCATGAACATTTAGAGTCTTAATGAATTTATTCAAAACTTCCTGAAAGCAAATTTCCTTATAATCCAATCTTTTTACAACGACAGCATGTGAGAAAAATTACAGTTAGAATCAACCACATCCCAATAAACGTAATGTGTAAATTAAAAACTGTATGAAGGGTTGCTACTCATGTATGTATTTATATTTACATTACATCATTTTCTGCCAAGGAATCACTGGCTTTAATAAAAAAAGGTTTGGTCAAGGAAACAGGAAAAAGGGGATAAGTATTAGTATATTTATTTCACATGTTACTGCTCAGGTACCTTTGCCTGGGAAATACTGGTAGTCAACCTCAGACCCGGTGTTGTGGTGACTCATTCCTGGCAGCTCTGGTTCACTCAGGTACGATCGCAAGTCGGCCTGAAACCAGAGAAGGTTAGATTTCTAAAGATAAGTCAGTGTTCTTTGGGTAAAGTAGGAGTTGTAAAAATGCTGAGGAGAAAAATAAAGTCCTTCAGTTAAAGATGGAAACATTAGCATACCTTACAGTCTCCATTGACGACATACTGCCCGCTCTCCCTGTCCCTCTTCCTCTCGTCTGATTGGCGTTTCAGTCCACGCACGGACGTATGGCGAATGACCGAGGCCTCTTTGGGGAGAGGAGGCACCACAGGGGGCGTCTCTTCGTAGTCGTAGAGGCGGGGCAGTGGTGGGCGGGGTGGGGCGCTGTCCTCTGCCTGGACAGAAACCAGGCAAATGGATTAAGTGTTTTAGAAATACAGTAAGTAAAGGTTTCAGATGCACAACCCTTAACTCAATCAAACCAAATATAAAGTAAGCTATGCTGTTTTTTGTTTTTATTCCCAGAAGAAGGGCGACACTCACCCACTTTGGCACGCTGCTGTGAGGCAAAGTATGGGAGAGGATGGTGGGGATGGAGCTGCGAGGAGGAGGCTGGACCTCTGTGCTATGAGAAGGCACTGCCGGGTCCGACACCGAAGGCACTAATTTCCTCTCTGGTGGGACGAGCGTGTGCAAACACAGAGAAATCAGGGTTTCGTTTTTAAATGTAAACAGGGTTTTTAATGTGGATTAACGGTCCGGACTGGAAGAAATTTCTGAACATAATTACATTCTGAGAAGAGAGTAGAAACAGATGCAGATTTCTAATCTAAGATAATAAATGCAGTGTAACCACAGACAATACAAAACTGTTAACTGTTAATTTTGTGCAGAGAGTTTCAAACATTATGAGAATCGCTATGAGAATGTACATTCAGTGATGTGACAGCTCTGGTAATTACTTATTTAGATGCATGGATGATGTCTGGAATGAAGATTAATACCAACATCAATAAATCAGGACATTTATTGCATCTTAAAAACTCTCTTTCTATCTTTTTCTATTTGTTTTCAACTGTAAATCAATCGTGCCGTCTTCCTATAAAACACTGCTGGGCTGCTGCGCTCTTCCCACCTGGGTTCTGCACAGAGTCAATGGTGATCTTGTAGTTGGCTTTGCTGGAGCTCAGTCCCGCCATCACATCTTCGATCCTCCACAGCTCACGCTTCATCTCAGATTTCTCTTGCTACAGTTGGACACAAAATGGATGCAAACATTCAAACCTTATTTGCAGCTTTCACTTTTGGCTGTGATCAACTTCCTTCTCAATGTCACACGTTTGATAATTCATCTTCTTAAGAAAGGATGTGGCAGATAAAGACTGTAAGATTTCAAAACTTAAGGAGAAACAAAACACAGACTGTGACAGATACTGTGCACAAAACATAGAGCAGCATAGAGACTGCTCTGAGCCACACACTCAGGTCTCACCAGAGGGGTGGAGCTGTGGCTCATGTGTGTGTGCAGCGCCATCCTCAGCTGCTCTACTGATCTCTCCAGCTTGCTGTACTCCTCCCAGGCTTGTGCCATCTCCTGCACCACACACACACACACACACACAGTCTTAGGTTACATGTACACAGGAGTGTTAAGGTACACAGTCTGCAACACACATGATGTGATTATATGGTTCTCTATATGTACACACACACCCAGTCACACACATATAATGGCATTCATTCAAACACACACACACACACACACACACACACTCTCACACACCTGATAAAACATGCTGATACTGGGTCTATCTATACGAGGACTAGACGATATTCAATATTATTTTGTTTTTATTTGTAAACAGCAATTTTCACATTATATGAGATTTTGCATTCATCTGCCATAGTGTGATATTTACAAGTGACACTGTATATATTCATCCTGGAAGAATATCATAAAAAAGATTTGACAGATTTCTCCAAACTCTGCGTGCAGCAAAATAACATGTACAGACACACTGTCTTTTAAAAATACACGCAGGCATACGGACCGTGGAGAGGCGTGATATTTGGGCTCTGATGGCGACCAGATCCTCCTGCAGCAGCCTCTGCTGATAGGCGATCTTGTGAGCGTGGGCCGGCTGCTCCTGGAACTGCTCCATCTGCTGGTGGGACACGTCCAGGACGCTCTCCAGTTTGTCCTGAAGAGGGTGAGGAGGTCAACCAGAGACACTCAGAACTACTTCACTGACAGGACGGTGCTGTAGAAAGTGACTGCTCAGCAGGTAGCAGGTTTCCCAAACTGCCTCTAGAGGGCAGCATGTCTCTACAGGTAATCATGAGTCATGGTCTTTAGCATCCTCTTACTCACCTCCAGAGCTGCATATGATTAGTCCAGGCCTCGTAGTATAATATGCTATATTGTAATTAAATTTTTTTGGTGTGTTCAACATCCCAGGTGTAAACCTAGTGCCTTCAGTTGGGGTTGCGTGTGTTTCTGGTCAGAGGTCTACTGTCTTCAGAGTGTGAGACATCAGTATCTTTGCCTCTCCTTCAATAGGATTTCCTCTGTATGACTGTGAATGTTAAATCTAGAGAGAAACTCACTTTGACAGTGAAATCTGATGTTTACTTTGATAACTGAATCACCCTCTATTACCAGACTCCACTGTAGCTCAGCAAAATAAGCATTGTCCCTGAATGTGGCACCATCATGTAATATTTCTTCTAATTTCCCAGCGTTTGACTCATCACTGTTGACTCATGCGACCGACCGAGCTCAGCTGGTAGAATGAAGCGCTTTGATTGACTGACAGCCAACATACAGTAACCGGCAGGGTGGTGTACCTTGTCCTCCTTCAGGGAGCTGATCCTCGCCTCCAGATCCTTCAGGATCTTGTCCTGCTCACATAACCGACTCAGCTTCACCTGTGGGGGGAGACACAGAGCTGAGCGGGTAGGCAGAGAGAGAAAGAGGGAGGGGCATTGAAAGAATTGTACGCTCTCTCAAATAAAACGCCTCTCAAGTGTGTGTGTGTGTGTGTGTGTGTGTGTGTGTGTTTTGACCTCTGATAATTAAGTGGCTCATTTACTTAATTACAACTTCCCCTTGTCTCTGCAGCTGTAGATAAGTGTGCATGTGCACCTCTTTGTGTATGCAGGTGTGTGACTGTGCGAGCATGTATAGTGACGTGTGTGTACATCTGTTTATGTGAATGTCTACACATCTCTTCCTCTTTTACTGTTTGAGTGCAGGCATGCAAGTTTGCAACACTTAATATTCATGGCTTCCCGGCTCCCCTGGACTCATCCGGGTGTAATTACTGTGAGTGAGCCCATTAGACAAAGTGGGTGCGACCCACCTGACACTTTCAATTACAGTGTCAGGGAGGCTCTGAGCCTTGTTAATTAATCCCAGATTAAACTCAGCAAACTTCAAGGCAAAGGTTGGATCACTCACTATCGTCCTGCGGTAAAACACAACAGTCGTGTAAGTTGTAAGTGAACAGTTTGGTGTGAACAAAGCGCTTACCCACACAAATTCTTACTCTCGATGCTAGTTTTATATTCCATCAAATAAATTATTCATCCTGTTGTCGTCTCCACGGTGATGTTGTTGTTGGATCACATCAAATATTCATCGCAGACAACGCGCTCATAAATTGTTTAAACAGTTGTGTATGAAGCTCAGTCTGAGACATACTTTTGTAAGACTGTTTGAGAAGCTGCAGGGGAATTGTTTGGATTATCAAGCTGAACGAGTTGTGGCATCTATAGACTCACTCTCTCTCTGTGCTGTTTTCCCCTCAAAGCTAAAAGCTCAACACATTCTCCCACACTTTCATCACAACATCCATATTTTGTTTAGCCTTAATTACCCTCACTTGTTTCCCAAACGAACCATGGCAGTCAGCTCTGCTACCCTAAACAATCTCGATTTTATATTCACTTGTCTGGAGAGGAACAAAACAGAACAGCTCTAAATTAGTTATTTTAAAGTTCCTCTCCAGACATGTTTTAAATTCTGTAAAAATCCTCTGCTATGATTCATATGTTGTTTAATGTGGTTCCCCACATAAAAAGTGAAAACTGGGGCTGGAAGCTCATCTCCTCTTACTTCCTGATTGAGAAATCTGGATCAGGCCTTGAGCCCCGCCCACCACCTGCTGGCTCCAGGTGGACAGGTGAAAGAACAGAGAGCATCAAGATGGTTAGAGGAGGAAACATCAGAGAGACTCAGCCACATGTTTGAGCCTCAGTCAGACCCAGACTCAGAGGAGGAGTCTGAGACCAGAACCAGAGACTAGCAGACGGATCAGAACAGTTAGCGTAGTTATCATCTTTTATTTGTTTATGTTGTTTGTTAGCTCGTAACTGGCAGTGGCTGACACAGTGTTAGCGCTTGTGCTAATGCTAACGCTCTCTCTCTGTACTGACAAGGTTTCAGGTTCGTTTAGCCCCGCCCCCTCATCCCCACAAGTTGACAGGATTGGTTCCTTAGGTTTGTGATGTATGAAACCCTGGCTGTCTGAATCTGTTTTTATGAGTCATTGGTTCACTGCAGTTCAAGGTGGAAACACTCAGTCATGGTGTTGACTGATTATTTTGCTCACGATGTTAACAAGGTTAAAAACTTGATTTTCTCCGGAGGGGCCTTTCATGAAACCAAACAGAGAAAATAGCAAAAAACGAAAGCAAAAACATTTCTTACCTTTCAATATCAACAAACACAACAAAACTGATGTTTTCATTGCTCATTTAACTGAATTTTGTTAATATGTTCTCAAGACTTCCCACAAAACTAACAACCAGATCACAGTTATAACGTCCTTGACAAAAATGGAGCTGGACGTCACCCACAGCTTTCTGTAGAGCGGCGTAAAAGCTCAGAGTGAGCTGCTCCACTGTCGCCATCTTGTCAGTGCCGGACTCCACCTACCTCCCAGCTAATCCAAACAGGAGGGGCGTGTGTCGAGCCGAGACTTCGGTACATGCCTGTTTGTGGCAGGCATACGCTCACCCACCTGTCACTTAAAACGGCCACGCCCTCAATTATGCAGAACTTTAAGTCTTAATAAAATTCAAACTGGTGAGTTACAGTTGTCATGAAGGAGGAAATTAGCTCTAGAGACCAAAACTGTTTTTGTACCAGGCTATAAACATGGTTATTTCTGCTGTAAATTTGGACATTTTAACAAGGGAGTCTATGGGGATTGACTCAGTGTTGGAGCCAGACTCTAGTGGTCATTAGAGGAACTACAGTTTTTGGCACTTCAGTGTTGGCTTTGCCACTTGGCTTGTACTTACATCCACGTCACTTTCTGCGACCTTGACAGGTTTCCCTGACTCCTTCAGTGTCTGACTTCCAGCTACCTGGAAATTGGAAAACAAACATTTCCAGATGTTAGCTACAATGTAAAACAACATGTCCAACTCCACGGTACATTAGTGCTAAAATAAAGGAAATACAGAAACACAGACCAGCTACCAACTATCACGAGGCAGAGACAGACTATGTGTGACACATTCTCTTAGCCTCGTGTACATGACAACATGAGTGAGTTTTGGCGAAACAAAATCAGCTCTTGCCATGAAGAACAAAATGGCTATGGACACTTTGAAGCCCTGCACAAAATGACTTATCCATAAAACATCTGTACACGATGTCGCCTCCATTCAAAACAGTTGCTGTATTTTTTTTTTTTTCTGAATGGGAAAATGTTTGTTTTATTAACACTGAGTTCAGGTGCTGACTTACTGAAAGGGTTCTACAGTGCTAGAGTAACCTCCTGAAAACACTGCTAGTGATAGTTTAGAAAACATTAAAATGCACATGTGCAAAATCAACAATTTTTCTTGTGCTTGGAAATTTTCAGTTTAGGCGTTCGTGTGCTCCTTTTCAGCGAAAAGGTAGAAAGGTGACACAGTAGAGCCTTGTGTTATTGTCAAGGAGGTGCAGCGTTTCAGAGACGATGGTAGAAGCAGCTGGCTTTTCAACCACCGGGCCACAGCCACAGCCACAACACATGCACTGCCGAGCCATCCCATGCCCACTACTCCACAGCATCGCCAACATCGCCACAAGGGAGGGAGGGGGGACAGGTCAAAGGTCACATGGAGATAAGATAATTGATGCCAAGCTGTGAATGCGGTGCTGTAAGCAATGGGATGGTCTTTCTAGGACACACAGACTCTCTAAATCACAGGAACACACACACACACTCACATACAGACTGCACACATGCCTCTCTATTGTGGACACTGTAGAAACATGCACAAGTGTTACAATCACACACACAATCACAGACACGCTACAATTTGCAGGACATATTCTGCACAAAGGCACACACACTCACTCACACATACACACACGCACACACACACACACGCACACACACACGCACACACACACACATAGAGCTTACGTTCATTAGAGGCCTGAGTGGCCCAGCAGTGCAGTGCAGTAGTAAACTGTGTACTGCGAGGATCAGGGGCTCTAGAGCTCTGATCTGGGAGTTAAAAATCACAGAGACAGAGCCGCAGTCACAACATGGCGGCTGCTTTTGTGAGATGCTTCTAAAACCATTTCAAGAGTTAGAAGATCACTGCAAGAACTTGTTTTTATTTGTTTGTTTTTTTTGTCCCACACAGACGCCTGAACATCTCCATTTGAAGCTGCAACACACTAATGTCTTGGGTCAGTTCAACATGGGCCAGAGCGTTTACAAGTTGGTTGTCAGTGAGAAACACCAGGTGTGTTAGTTTGAAATCAAAACCAGAAAAGGCACGGCAGAAGGAAAACACCTGAACTGAAGCAAAAGAGACGTTAAAATAAGTAACAAGGATCAGGGGATCAACTCTGTCCATCTCCATGTCTCACCTTCAGGTCCAGATACTCCAAGTCCTTCTTCAGCTGCATGTAGGTGTCGTCAGCCTGGAAGGTGAGAGAGGTGTGTGAGTGTGAGTTCACTATCTGAGATTCAAGCTTGGCTGACAATGTGTCTAGAGGATGTAGTTAGATTTGTGTGTCGAGTATGACGTATTAACTGTCTGTGCTAACATGCATCACAACACTCACAAATCAGGCATTTATCTTATGTTCAGAGATGCTTAGGTGCTACTGCAACAGACAAAAAGACCAGCACAAACCAGATCCATCAAAAGCAGCAGATCCCGACACGTCACTGAATTCAGCTTTGAATTCAGCTCACAGCACTCAACAAAGAACAAACAAGTACGACCGAAAGTGAGAGATTTTAGGAATCAGAAGACCGAACTGGCCCATCACATCCACAGCCAGCCAGTTAGCCAAAGCATGGGATGGCTTTGTGGATGTTGAGAAGTCGGCAGCACAACATGCTATGGACAGAGTCGCCAGAAGCTCAATATGGAAAACCGATCAGCCAAAAAAACAGCACATGGAAAAGAGGTGGATGGTTCTATGACGGCAGCCAGGTCAGCGCTCACAGATCAACCATGCCCGACGTCACACCACTGAAGCACGGGAGCTTTTGGGTAGAGGTTGCCACTAATATACTGTGACCAGGTGTTGATGCAGCTGTTTGGTCTTTTTTTTTAATCCCGGGGGAGGTTGTTCTTCAGCACTATTTCACATTGAGACGTGTGTTTACAGCTGCGGATTAAAAACTACAGAATTAAGTGTGAGTTACAGGTTTGGATGTGAGTCTGGATGTGGATGGAGATGTGAATATCAGTGAATATGGCTGCAATGTGAGGAATATGAAAGTGAGTTTGTATTGAATTTTTATGTGATTATAACATCTTTATGATGACATTATGTTTGCAGAATTATGGCAGGTGATCCAATCACAAGTATATCAGTTCACTCATGACATTAACGTGTGTCTCCAGTGACCACTTGTGATCAGATCTCACTTCCCCGCTCTATATGCACATAAACATGTACGTGTTGTTGTTTTTAGCCAATCCCACAGGTCCGTTGTCAATGTGTTTCAGAGAGAGAGAGAGAGAGAGAGAGCAGGGCAAGGAGGGGTTGAGCGAATCATTCCACTGCTCAAAGCTCTACAGTGCAATCGGGTTTTAATCCAGTTGAAATAGTAAAAATGTGTTTCGGTTCATTATGATACAGTGGCAGGTCTAATTAGACTGTGGCAGAGGACGTCAGTTGACAAGACGCATTTGCGTTCACACTGCTAAAAGAATGTGACCACGTGACGATCACTCAGACCACCTCTGAATGTGGACTGAGTGATCGGATCTCAAATGCGCCTTGAGTGCGTTCACACCTACAGCTGTCCACTTGTGATGGGATCACCTGAGACGGATGGGATGTTAATGCAGGTCTGAACAGAGATCTGAACAGGGCCTATGTTGCTTTTTCAATTCTTGGTCAGATCCATTGGTTCTGGTGATGGTCGTGGTGGTGGTGGTGGTGGTGGAGGGGTGGGATGATGGAAGTCAGTGGGAGGCTTCAGTGAGAATGTTTTAAACTCTACACAGTGCTTTTAAGGAGTGGCAGGCCTGTTTCACAGAGCTGTTTTGAATTTAAAGGTTATGATATATTTTTATTTTGTATTAGGCTTAAAAAATGGCTGTTCGTTTGCTGTGTATGAAATTTGATGTGTTTGAGATCCTGATCATCCTGCACCCAGAGATGCTGCAGGTGCTGGATGACTGAGGTAGGCAGGACAGTGTGATGCACAAACATGTTACAGTCAAGGTATCTGTTTTCTCTGAAAATGTTACGTGACATTATATGTATGGAAAACCATACAGCGTCTTCTGTACTTGACAACCAGACCTAGCGGTGGCACTAGAGGAAATGCCAGGAGGTTAAACATCATCAGGATTCTTCTGCTGAGGACTAAGATTAACCACAGCAAAGTTAATGTATTTCCAAAAATTAAAAAATGTGAAAAAAATCACAGTTTAAAGTGTGAGGATATCCTCTCAATCAGCGGTTCTGAAAATCTTTGAGGGGGTTCCTGGTCCCCAGCAAAAAGGGGAAAAACGTATTTTCACTATAATTCCATCCATAATTCACACAATGACAGACATGTGTGACTATGTCTGTCATGGGTTTCAAACACTTTCTGTAATAAAACATCTAAAAGCAGAAATCTTATCAGATGGGGTCAATGGTTTAGTTTGTGTCAGTTTAGGGTCCTTGGAGCGAAAACCACTGCTGTAAATGATTAGAATTCATCCAATAGGAGTGAGGAATGTATTAATTTTTCATGGAAAGTCATCAAAATAGTTTCTGGTACATTTCGCTCTCTGGACCAGTGTCGGACAGACAGAATGACAGACGGACAAACTGACTTACAGTGTCATCCACAGAGCCATGAATACTGATCTAATTTAAGTGTAATGCAGCCCTGCAGTATGTTTAATGGCAACCTCTACCAGCCCCTGGTAAAATGAGGTGCAGGCAGGCGTGCCGCAGGGGCCCCCACCTGGGTGTTGCAAGGGCCTATGGGAGCTGAGAGGCCCACATGTCCGTGGTGGGACACAGGAGAGGGGCCGGAGCTGAGGAGGGGGCTGTTGCTAGTGGTGGTACTGGTGAGGAGGTGGTTGTGGTGGAAGGGCTCTTTGGGACCGTTGAGCCGCTGGAGCTGGGTTAATGTGTGCTGGCGTGCGGAGGCCATCTTGGCCTGATGCCGGCGCAGCTGAATGAGGAGCAGAGTGAGCTCCTCGGGCTGTCAGGCACCACAGGACATTAAATCTGACATATCTCGATACCGACTACATCAAGCTTCAGTGAAACTTCTTGTTTTAAATGAGTAGCTTCCCTTTCACAGCGCTAGTAGCCAGTTTGTAACGCCACTGGCCGGTGGCTAATTTGAACAAGCAGCTAAATTAAGATCAATCAGGATTAATGGTGTTGAAGCTACAGGGAGACACACAGCAGCAACAGGCTGGTGAGAAGCATTTCTCCCAAAAGTTCAGCTACAGCCAACTGGTTAATGTTTGGTCAGTATCACATTTTACTGGTAGCAAAGAATGAAGGCACATCTGGTCACTGATTTCTTTAGTGCTGACCAATGCTGAGACTGTGATTACTTCTTACAGCTCCATTAAATCTAAAGTCTATTTAAACACTAAAGTTCCAGTTTCCAGTTCGTGATAAACAGATATTACAGGAGCTATTTGTAAGTTTTGCTATTATACTACATAGCTAATACATAGCTACAGACATAGCTGTTTACTTACCAGTCTAGAAGAAACGTTGTGAGTTCAGCATCAAACCTCATTCCTTTACTCACCAACAGCTGTCTCCAGAGGTGGAGAACGACGTCAATGTTATCTCTTGCTTTCCTTTCATTTCTATCCCTTCCTTTCTTTTGCTTAAGTTAGCATGCTAACCAGCTAGCCCTGGCCTGATTGGCCTGTCTCATCACTTTCCCTGAAGAAGTAGCACTACTCAGAATACGCATTATAACCTCTTGTCTTCTAAATACAACGGCTGAAGCTCTCAGCAAGACTGGTAAGTAAACAGCTGTTAATGCTAATGTTGGCTATGTAGCAATAACAAAACCTAAGAATAGCTCATTCAATTAAACAAAGCAATGTAAATATATGTATATCTAATGTAATGTTTGTTTAAATGTTAATACTTGCAATCTAATCATATGTTTTATGTAATTATTATAAAACATACCGTTTTGCCATGAAGGCTGGGCGCACTGACTGTGTGTGTGATGTAGCCAGAGGGAGGCATCGACCGTCTCTCGATAGTGGCAGCCTGACAACACACACATTTTATAGGCACTGTTAATTATCAATTAATTAGGTATAATGTGTGTTATATATATATGTATATATATATATATATATATATATATAGGTGACAAATTAAAGGAAAAACCAGCAGAAAGTGTCTTAGTTAGGTGCTGGGTCACCACAAGCTGCCAGAACAGCTTCAATGCTCCTTGGTGTTGACCCAACAAATCTGAACTTTACTGGAGGGATGAACACCATTACTCCAAAACAGTGGTTCCCAATACAATTGTGTTATTCAAAAATGTAACTATAATTAAAATAAAAACATAAATAATCTTTGTAAATGTTTTAAAACATTAAAATTATTTTACTTTTTTTTTCTTGTATTGAGGCCTATCTCTGTGATAAGCCAATGAACTTTTATGTTGTCGTCCTCCGGAAAACATTGTGTACTTGTTTGATATCTCAGTCTTATTGCTCGCTACAAGATCACATCCATGGCAACAACTGGAGAATCAAAATGGATAGCTGGTTAGCAAAAGGAAAAGTTAAAAGAAATGAGAGTCAAGAGACAGATGGTGAAGTGACAAGTGATCTCTCCACATCAAACAAAAAAGAAAAATTGAGCTTTCTACAGAACAGTCCTGAATGTTCAATTGTTATTATTACAACAGAAATTTTGTTTATTACTGCATATCTGTATTGTTCTTGGGTCTAATGTGGGCCATTAAACATTTTTGAGATTTTCAAGTGGGCCAAGAGTTGGAAAAAGTTGGGAACCACTGATCCAAAACATATTCCCTCTTTTTGGTGTTGTGATGATGGTGGTGGTGGAGAGCGCTGAATAGTCCAAAATCTGCCAGACTTCAACTGGGTCTAGATCTGGTGACTGTGAAGGCCGCAGTGTTTTATGTCATGATTCATACTCATCAAACCATTCAGTGACCCCTCAACCCCTAAGGATGGGACATCGTCATCCTGTTTCTCCACTTATTGTTCAGGTTTTTCCTTTAATCTGTCACACGTCTGTAGAAATGACAGAGTTAAGGCCAGTTTCACCACACAGAGCACTTACACCAGTGAAATCTACTATCAGAACTTAACAAGGCGAGCTCCATATCACCAAAGGCTTGTTTGAGTGGCCCCAGCGCTTTACATGACCTTGATAACAAAACAATGCGTTGTTTATTATCTCTGGGCAAAATGAAGTCACTCGTGGTCGTGGGTGAGGAGGTGGAAATTTGCATATTTGTGTGTTTTCTCACTCAGTTTTAAAAACAAGATATGGAGCTACTAATGTTGTTGCATCAGTTTATATTAATGTGAAAAAAATATACATACACGTAGCACAGGTTCTTTTTGACTGATGGCTGATACAGTTGAGATTATTTAACAGACTTCAGGATACGTCTGCCTTTGTGGCCCGAGGCACCAAAACAATTACTCTGTTCAGTGGAGCACAGTTCCAATATCCGCCCCACACTGTCAGAATAACTGACGTGGTTCTGCATGAAAAATTATTCCATTTGATATTTTACACTTGGCAGTGGTAAAAAAAAGTGTTAATGGTCTAATCTTTGGAAGAGCACAAACAAGACGGTATTAATTTCCCACAATCCTCGTAAGAGAACACACTGACAAGAGAAATCAACTCATCACCCATATGACACGACTAACCAACAATATCTATACATGTTATCACTGCAGCACCTGTTCCTCTTAGGTCAGCCTATATTTCCTATGACTTCTCTTTTCTTTATTTGATTATATACTCTAGGGGCACTAGATTATTAATCAGCTGATTGAGCGCTGCGGAGCGAGGAATGAGTGAAGCATCACAGACGGTTCGTGGATGATAAAACTGAACCTGTGTTGTTTACTGACACTGCATGACAGCATTAATTATAATCTTTTGGATTTATATATAATCTTTTTGAAGTTTTATTTCAGTTAGTTACACCTGGTGTTGTTTGCAGAAAACTGAGATTTCTGACATAGTTTTACCTTGAACAGCTGGGATTTGGTCCTGCGGGGGGACACGGTGAAGGGGATGTCCACCACTGACCGGTCACCCACCGGCCTGACTGTCACCCGTTCAGCTGGCGTGTGTGGCCTCCGCGTGGGTGACAGAGTTCGACTGCTGCCCGGTGGGGGCCCCGGCGGAGGGATGTCCGCAGATGACGGTGGCACTGACACGCAGCGAGGAGGCCCCTCTGACCTGGGGGCTGAGGAGGAAGGAGGCACAGTGGATGGTGGGCGGGGGCCGAAGGGGTACTCCGGGGCCGGGGTGTAGAGCGGCGCCGTGGGACTGCCGTGACGGAACTGGTGACGCTGCTGCCACTCGTACAGCTGCCAAACGGTGTTGGAGCCGGGGCCGCCCTGCTCTGGGGTGAGGCGGAAGTGGCTCAGGCGGTCCTGGGCGTACTTGTACTCACCGATTCGGCCAGGAGGAGGACTCTGCCGAGGAGTCTTTGGCAGGGTTTGGTATGCGTCCACGGAGGTGAACTTGTGCTGGGTTGGTGGCGTGCGACGTGGGAGGGTGTTCTCTCTGGATGGCGGGCTGTTGATCAGGAACATCAGGACACAAGAGGATGTTTTTATACACATACACAGAATATCTACATACTTCAGAGTAAAAGTATCAGTGTTTTTCTATTTAAAATAAGACACAATAACCTGACCTTATATGTTCTGAATGAAATGAAGCTTTTCAAGGGACGCACACAGTGGATGACAGTGACCTACCCTTTGTACTCAGCCTTCTGCACTTGGACCCAGTGCTCCACCTGATCCAGGGCGCTTCTCCTCTGCACCTGCTTGTGTGTGTCAGCAGGGGCCCTCTGGTACGTCCCTGCTGCAATCCCGTTGGGCTCCAGAATGGGGCTGGGCGTGGAAACGAGGCCGTTCCGCGTGCAGACGCTGGAGGGAAGCGTTGAGGCGGCTCGCGACGGCGCTCTGGATGGCACCCTGGACACAGGCGCCGAGGCCGAAACGTGCTCCGACTGTGGGAGGGCGGAGGGCGTGGGGTTGGAAGGGAGGGAGGTGTGCGTGTCCATCTCCAGGCCGCCGCCTCCTATGGGGTGCTCCAACATGGTGATGGCAGGAGAGTCTTTGTGGAAGCTGCAGCGCTCCTCTGCCTCGCGGCGTATGGGCTCCAGGAGAACCTCGTGGATGATTGGTCTGGTGGCGTCAGAGTCTGAAGTCTTGGTCCTGTGGTGGTTCACGTGGTTCGTCTGCGGGACGGCCTGCTGCTGCAACATGCTCAACTTCTCCAACTTGTCAGATGGTCTGTGGAGAACAGAGATGACATGAAGCCTGGATAAATACCGGCCTTAAAATGTTTGCAACTTTCTCTTCAATACTGGGCGACTTAGATTCCTGAGAGAACTAGAAAATAATTAACCACAGCAGTTACACTGACAGCTCAAACTTCTCTAAAGATCTTAGTGGGTTTATTTTGATAAGCACCAGTTCTGTTTCATTTGATCACTTCCCCGATTTCCCATGGACGGCATGTTCCACCATTTGAGGGGTTTTAGTCCTTGGTTCTAATGTGCTGAGCTGAATTTAAACTAGATGACTGTCACATTAAAGGGAAACTTTTAGCCTCATTCCCAACTTTAGGGACAGTGCTACACGCACCTCACAGGCCATCTTAAATCAGAGCAGACGACGAGCAAAGCCTTGTAACCACAGCTAGATTTTAAGATGCATTAATGAAATCCTGTCTGACAAGAAGCACGAGAAACAGTCAGGTCTCTGAAATTCAATGAAGCACGCACCAAATTTGACTTTTAAAAAAGGAATTAACAGTCTCCGCATACTTGCTGCCTGCAGCTGGTATCTGAAGATGGTCACTATACATGTAAATTAGCACTAAGGTGTGAATGGTCTGTCCACATTAGATTGTTTTAAATGGGGCAAACAAGACAGTTTCTTCCAGTCTTAGAGTAGTGTGTGGCTTGCAATGTAAGTGCACTCAATCAGTGGTTGTTAAAAAAGCATTTGCATGTTGTTAAAGTGACCAAGCGCTTTAAAAAGGAGGGTGACATGCCAGCAAATAGTAAGATTACTGTTATAGTTTCATTTTTAAAACTGTGAAGTTTCCCTCCTGTCATTCACTAACAGCTCGTGTGGTCTTGAGGGATTTCCCCCTCTCTCCAAAAACACAAAATGAAAACGAAGCAGCGCCGAGCTGCCGATGTCTGAGGCTGCCAGTGAAGTGATGGGACGCATTTGATCTGTGCCACCTCCCCTCGTCAACACATGAATAATACATAGAGGAAGCCAGTGCTCGTTCAAAAGCAGCATTTCACAGCGTCAGAGTGTACTCTTTGAAAAAGCAAGCGAGCGAACGCACATAAACAAACGCACTACACTCGCTATACGCTGTAACGTCGGGACTGACAGACATGTGTTCAAGCTGTAAACAGCAGAGTGGGATGTTTTCCAGGAATCACCTGCAGTGACATATGAGACAATCGAATGGCAACACTTTCCAGAAGCCATGTGCTTATAGCATATACCAACTGGACCATATACAGTATCACAGACAAATAGTCTCATGTCACATGATCACTTAGCCCAGATGGTGTTTTATGGACTGTGAGAATCAGGGTTGGGTTGCAAGTATTTATAAACAATATAGTGGAACATATTTAAAACATCTGCTGGATCATAGATCAGGGATTATAAGTGACAAAAATGTCTTTAATTGCACATTAATAAATAAACTGTGATGTTGTGTGAGGTAGGGAGCTTTTCTCCTGATGTTTTGAGACGTGGGTGCAGGAAATGGAGACAGTGAGCCCTTGTGTTTCAACTTAAATTCAGTATATTCACTCTTCTCAAAACAGGTCCAATTAATTCTCTTTAGTCGGAAGATCAACAAAACTCTATTCCTCTGTCCTATTGATATCACACGACTTTTTCTGTCCCTCATACACTGAGTCTCTTCACGGCAGTCAGCTCCTCTGATTCAGCTGGGCAGCACCCATTCTCCTGGCTGCCCTGCTGACTGTGGGTTTTGTAGTCTTTTGCTGGAAGCCATGATGGGTTGTAATCCATGCTGCAGCCACAGGGAGTGAATGTATTTCCCCTCCGTGACACAACCTCAGTCATGACATCTCAAAACATAATGAAATCAAACCAACAAACTGTTCCCAGGTTCTCCCGAGGAGAGGGGGAAGTGTGAGTGAAGGGAGAGTGAGTGCATGGCCCCGCCCACCACAGCATATATAATGGGGGCTGGAGGAGAGGGAGATCTCACTCACTCACTCACTCACTCACTCACTCACTCACTCACTCACTCACTCACTCACTCACTCACTCACTCACTCACTTTGTTTGTCAGTTTAGTTATTCTCTATTCTGGGTTAGTTCAGGGGGGGTGCTCTGGGTGGCTGGCCCAGACTCCCTGAATTCATTTGGTCTTTTTGGCCGGCCTCCAGACGCTCTTGGCTTTGGTTAAGTTTTGCTGTAGTTTGAAAATAAAATAATCATTTGTGATAATTGACCTTCGGGTATGGCGTCCTCTGTATATGTTGCTGGAAAAAAGGTTGAGCCAAATCTTTTGTTGTGGCCGTAACACAAACTAATAAAATAAACTATCCCGCGAACCGCAGGGTGTATTAGAATGAACAAACGTTTTACAACAACAGTTCAAATGTAAATGAACAGGACAGGAACTGAATTCAATAAAGTTTCATGTCATTAAGCAAGGCAGAGTAAAAAAAAATGTCACTTCTTTAGTTAAACACAGGAAAAAGACAATGTAAAAGTGATGGGCCTCCTGCTTGATAACCAGGTGGACTCTGGGAAGTGTAGTACCACAGTATCACCACAGCACTGTACAGTACAGTATGCTCTGCACCAAAGATGGACTGATGGAGGATTAACATTTGAGGTTCAGGTTTTAGATAGCAAAAGCCACGTATGAAGGACATTGATCAACTTTACATCTCAATCATAAATACAAAAGATTAAAGATGTTCATTTGAAGGAGTAAAGGAATCAAAATACTAGCAACAAACAGAAGGGGGCACTCACGGTGTGAGGAGGAGGACTTAACGCTTTGTCAGTAATGGACTCAGACTGCTGACATTCTACAGTTCAGTTGCCTTGTTTGGGGCAATGAATGCGTGTAAGGTGTTCAGTTCAGTGAGATACATTGTGTGTATGTGAGTGTGTGTGTGTACCTGATGAGAGCGTCTGCGTGGTTCTGCATCAGCGCGGCCTGGTTCATGGCCCTCAGCCAGGTGTTCATGTCCTCCTGGGTGTCGGCGCTGAAGTAATACGTCCGCATCCCAGTGTGCTCCGCCTGCGAGCCAATCACAGAGCTCTGCTTGTAAATGTACGAGCGCATACCAGTGTGGCTAGCCTATAGGGAGAGAGAGGAGGCCGGGTCAGTGCCGTGGTCACAGAGAGTGGCAGAGACAGAAGCCGAGAGACGAGACGATGTGTTAGATGAGCTGCAGCTTCGGTCAAAGAGACAGGGAGACATCATGCCATCCAACAAGAGAAACAACATCAAGGGCCACATAAGCATCGACCAGCACACAAAGAGCCAGTGAAGGAAACCACACAATAGAAATACAAAGACAAAAATGCCAGCCAATAACAACCAACAAAGCCAGGACTTTTGACCAATGAGAGGAAAGATACTTCGGTACAATGGAGAATAGAAAATATGAATACCAGGAAAATCCACCCCCCCACAACCCCAAAGTCTCCTCACAAACCTGGTTCTTCCTGCTATTACAGCAGAGAAACCTACTGAGAACATATATATGGACAGATGACAGTTTACAAACACACAATGATCTTATAATAGACTTTAATTTATGCTTGCTACACTTCAAGATAAGGTCCTAATAACATAAAAGAGGCAGTGTGAGGTCAAAGTCTGATTTGCTTCCACACTATGACAAGGTAATTGTACTTTGTGATTTAAGTGCCGAGCTCATGACAAGGCATATTCAAACTTAAGATGGATATGTCTTTGTGTGCAAAGTAAAAAGGCTATTAGTTAGGTGATCTAACACACTGCTGTCGGAGTGTGACAGTCGGGGGCACAGCTGCACCAATTCATCACTAGGAAAGGGATTTAAAGACACAGTGTGTAGAATACAAAGAGTATCACACTGTAGATGTTTCAGAACAAGACCCGAACTCAACAATACTGTAGAGCTAATAATATAAACTGTTGTCAGTGCAGCAGTGGAAGAGCTTTTCACTCTATCAAGTTACTGACAAGTTATCTGCTCTTACTGGCTCATGCTTAACAGCCTATTGTACCTCAACATTACTGAATGATTTAAACTGTGTCTCAGGTCCAGTGTGACACATCACAATCTTGCATTTGAAACCTACAGAAAAATATAATTTAACTTAGCTCAACAAAGACGGTTTTAGTGTCTTTGAGCTCATTGTTCTGGTTTTCTGTTTCGCAGACTAGGGTTGCGCTGACGGGCGATGAACTCGGTGATCGATGATGATCAGAACGATTGCTGATGGCTTACACCTTTGTCAATGTCAAGACGATATTTGACTTGTTTTCCCATTGATGTATTAACTTGTTATTATCAGTATTTTTCTAGTATTACATTAATGTTAAATTTAATTTGCCCTGCTATAATTTCAAAGGATGCCTGCAACACTCACACACACACACACACACACACACACACACACACACACACACACACACACACACACTCCGACACAGCTGACTGTCATTGAAGCACTGTGGTTAAATAGAGTCGAGGAGATCGATAGGCAGACAGAAGACAGATCTTTCGTGGTTGTAAATAGAATATTTGGACAATCAGTGAGAGAGAGATGAAAGCCATAAACAGCTGTTTCTACGCTCCTCCCCCTGCTGATTGTGAGTGAATATTGTGAATGTTGTGAATATTAAATGTAAATCATTAATGTTTTGTTTGTGGTGACAAGTTTGATTTAACATAGTCATAAAATGTATTTGTCAACGTGCTGTCATCACTCAGGGCATCCAAGAAAGAGTGAGAGAGAGCATGACGACACGCTCGCTCTTTGGTTCGCTCCATCTCTCTTACTCATAGGGCAACATAACCAAACTGCCATCTAGTGACAAACTGATGAACATAGTGGAGCATTTAGCAGCTAAACAGCCATATAATTCCCTCAGGAGTCAGTGATGACCAAAACAGAGCTAAACGGATAGTAGATATTAGAGTTACTTTCAACATGTGACTAGAAACAAGTGAGTGTTCATGTTGCTCCTTGTCTAGTGGATGTGTAAACCAACTGTTTGCTGTGTGTTTCACTATAACAACTTATTAGGGTGATAATACGTCCGTCTTATGTTGTGGCCAATAAACTAATTAATTTTTTTTCGGTGCCCATTTTCTCTCATCAGTGATTTCCGACATTTCCCAGAGTGCCTTTCACTGTTCACCAGAAGACACATGAGGAGTAGTTGCATTCAAAATGTTACTCTGTCAGTGTCGGTGGAGAGGGCAGTAGAACTACTGATAGTAACTGCAAGAAAGCTGAATAAAAAAGAGATCCTTTCTCAAAAAACAAGTTTGTGTCTGCACTACATTTTAATCCACAAGGCCACAATCAGCAGAGAAGTTTCTGGTACTTTAGATTTCTGCCTCAAAGTGTGTAGAACTATGTGAGTCCAGAGGAAAGCCTTGAGAGGCTGAAACTGAGACGTTTACTGTTTGATAATTCATACACTCTGAAAAATATTCCTCCTACTGGACTTCTTTTTAGCTGTGCTGAAAATATCTAAACATGAGGTCACTGGTATTAGAACTGGCTGACTTTCCACAGGGATAAGAAAACACACCATCAAGCTACAGAACTGGCCAAGAAATCCAAGGAACAGTACATCACTGATAGCTGTTTTCTCTTTTACCCTTGATAAAGATTTCCTTGCAAAGCACTGTTCTATAAATACCCTACTTCCCCTTTTCTTCCTCCCTCCTTCCTTCCTTCAGTATTTCGGTGGCTGGGATTGGAAGACAAATGAGAGAGCCCACTTAACAACAGATGCATGCAAATGAAAAGTAATTAAACACTAAATCTTCTCTACCCTAATTGATTCACTGAATAATGGATGCGGGATAATAAGTGTGTGTGGAGAGTTGTGGTGGGATCCACACAAACGTCTCTGTGATTTCTTGATTTGGTTTATATTGTGATAAAATGGGTGTGACATCAGAAACACACCACACCCACTCATGTGGTTTAATGTATACACTGAACAAGTTCATGAATAATACAAAGGCAGTCTGTAACCCCTGCTATTCTATCCCTGTTACTGTAAACTCTGAGTAAACCCTGGCACACGGATACAGACACGAACAGAAACAAACGTCCCTCCCAGGTTTCCTTCGATCCAGTAACTCACATCCCCTCTGAAGACACTGCTGTCTGGCTGCTGAAACAAGCTGCGACTGAGAACTAATACAATGACTTAAAACATCATTTTCTCAAAGAGGATGTACTTGACACTGATTCTGATATATATTAAGATCAGGGAGTTGACTGCACCTCTTGCTTCATTAGACCAGGTCTGGAGAGCAAGTGCACTGGCTCTATCTTGGTGCTCAGGTAACGATGAGGAAAATGAATAACTGCACTGAGAAACTTTTACTTATTCTGTGTGGAGGTGAACAGAGGCTGCATATGTCCTCTGCAATGATCTTTATAGTTTAAGGAGGTTATTCTAATGTGCCGATCATAGACTGTAAATAAAGATGGACGTAGCTTCTGTGACGTCACCCACAGGTTTCTGAAGAGCGGTTTTGAGGCTCAGAGTGGGCTGCTCCACTGTCACTATCTTGGCAGTGTCCGACTGCACCTAATTCCCGGCTAATCCAGAAATGGGCAAAGAGGTGGGGCGTGTGTCAAGCCCAGACTTCAGTGCATGCCAGTTTGTGGAAAGAATACAGTCACCCACCTGTCACTCAAGGCACTCAAAGCGCCCTAAAAAACTTCAAACATTAATAAAATTTGAATGGTTGACTTATTTAAAAATTCATCCCCATACAGTTGTGATGAAGGGGAAAATTTGTCTTTTGTAGCAGAGTTTAAACATTGACAGTGATTTTAACATAGGAGTCTATGGGGATTGACTCACTGCTGAAGCCAGACTCTAGTGGTCATTAGAGGAACTGCAGTTTTCAGTATTTCAGTGTTGGCTTCATTTTTCAGCCGCATTGTGTTGATTGGTGACAAAATGTTACATTTAGCGTCTTTGAATGAATGCAGTCACACATAATCTACAAAGTGTAGTTCTAGGTGACTTTTTCAGTCACAACCCAGGACTATGCAGGTTTCCACTCCAACCAAGCACTTACAGCAGATGGTTTCACTGACAAGGTCATTTCAGAGATGAAATAATTAGCCAATTTATCAATCACTCAATCAACAGAAAATCCATTAGTAACTACTTTGATAATAAACTAATTATTACTGCAAACACGCTCTGATTCCAGCTCCTCAGATTTCAGCTTTTCTCTGTTTTCTATCATTTTAAATTAAATGTTTTTGGGACTTTTGACAGTACATCAACAACACAAGACACAAGAAGACATCACCTCTGGATCACATGTCAAAGACGAAACAACGAATCCACTGATGGAATAAATAGTCAGCAGATTAGTCAATAATGAACATGTATCATTAGTGGCAGCCCCAGTCCATCTATTGTAATACTACCAATACTCCTAACGATATTATTATTGCAACACCTCTGATCATACTGTAACATTGTATGTAACTTAATAAATGCATCATATCTATGTATTTATTTACCTTACATGCAATGGTGCTTAAGATTGTACACCAGCCCTTTTAACTAACTTCTCATTTTATCTGTACACTGTTGACAGTTTTCTTTCACATTAAATCCCTGCAGTTGTTAGAGACAATGACTGCTCACCTGTTAGTGTCTATTCTTTCACCCAGTTTAAACATCCCATTAAATTGACAGCCCGCTTTAGCTACACTGACAGAAGCTACAAGTCAGAAAAATCAAGACTGCAGATCAACTCATGCAAGTGCCACACTGGAGTATAAAACCAGCTGTAAACAAGTCCGTTAGATCAGTAAATATAATGACGCTACATGATGAAATGTTGCATTTAAAAGCAGCCTGCAAACGCACAAGTCAGTTCAGTTTGGAGAGTACAGCCAACAGGCCGTACTGAGTTCATGTACTCTGCATGTCCTGTGTTTATAATCTCATACTGATGAAGTTATGTGGGGTGCTGTGTGCAGTAGCTGTCTGAACACTTCACCAGTAGAAGTGATTTTGAGTCTGATCCCATCTTCTTGAAGGTTAAATCAGGTGGAGTAATGTTTGGTTAAAACAAAGGTCTGCAGACTCCGGGCTCCTCGGAGGGAAACCACAGATGTGAACCATCCACAGGGCTCAGTCAGCCTGTCCCTGTCAGGCATGCAGAGGTGTTTAGGTACATCAGAGGACAGGAAACAGGCAGGGAAACTATTTAACAGCCACTCATGTTAAAAAACGAACGGTAGACGTTTCCAAAAAACACCCTAAAAAATCTCGAGGAATGGAATATCAGCATCCTCAGGAAGCAGCTGTCAAAACACGCCGGCTCACTCACCATCAGCCCTCTGACAGACGGCCTCTCAGAGCTGCAATGGGACAGGCTGCTTGATGAGAGACAGAGGACTGCGCCGCCAGTCAGATGTTGGCACATGGTGAAGATACTGCATGTGCACTGAACACACATAGAACACGCATAGATGTAACATCTGCACAGTAATATGTTGAATAAACTGAATTCAAAGCGTAATCTGAAATAACAGAATCTTTTCTACCTCTAATCTCATCCCTAATTCCAAATCCTGCTCCCATGGTGTTTTGTAGTGAGGAATGAACAAAAACATGGCTCCATTTTTCAGGTGATCAGACCACACACACTTTAAAACCCTGTCGGGTTCACTCTCAAATCACCAGCCTCACATTTACCCTATTTTAGTTCCATCAGAATACACACACACACACACACATAATAGCGACAAAAATGCAACACACACACACACACACACACACACACACACACACACACACACACACACACACACACACACACACACACCATGGTCTAAAACAACATTAGGAGTCGCTGCCTCTCTTCAGCAGGAATGCTGAGTGGGTCATTCAGCTGTAAGAGCATGACCGACACACCTACACTCTGGATCCATGCACAGCTCGGCTTTGTTTTGTCTCTGCGGTGTGTGTGTGTGTGTGTGTGTGTGTGTGGGAGCTGGTGGCAGTTTGAAGGGCGTTTCTGATTATTCATTTTCTCCACCACATGGTTTAATCATGCGCTATGAAAAACAACAATTTCTCACCTTTTCTTTCTACCCTCTCTCTCACCGCGACTCGCCCTCATCACTTCCTTCCTCTCCACCTCTTTTCTTTTTTCCCTATGACTTCCTCTCTTTATTTGCCTGCTATTTTCCAACCCTAATCACTTCCTTCCCTTCCTGTGTTCTTTCCCCTTCGGCCTGTCTTTTTCTGCCAACGAGAAAATATCACTCACTACTTGCACTCAGAAGGGCTTACAATAGTGTTGGCTCTTTTCCTGAGACAGCCCCTGACAAACACACACACAGACGCACACGCACACGCACACACACACACACACACACACACACACACACACACACTTTGTCCAGGCACTATTTAAAGAGCCATTGTGCTCATAAAGATAAGCCCCAGCAGCCAGAGCACCACAAAGCTGCTGATAAGGTACATTCTCCTAAACTTGCAACTGTAGAAATTGAATTCACACCAAAATCAGACAACAATAGTATGTGGGTGTCTCATTTCTAAATCGCGCCTGCTTTACAAAAAAAAAAACATTCAGTGCTATTATGGTATTTTTTCATACTGTTTTGTAGAAAGAAAAATCGTGTTAGGAAGCTGGAATCTAAAAGGTTTCTCTACTTCAAAGTTCCCTAAAGCAGCAGCAGCTGCTTCAGCTTTCGAGCGACCGTGGGGTTGCAGAGTCAAGAACTCCTACAGCTTTTTTATTATTTATTATTTATATTTTTCCCCGCTTTTCATTTCTGGAACAGTAGCGAGAGGTGATATGAGCTCCAAATAACAAAGTTTTTCTTCCACTTCATCAGGGAACTGCATGCTGGTACAGTAGATGGGACAGATGGAGGAGACAGCGAGAGCGGCACATAGATGATAAACGATAAGCCAAAAACCAGATAAGCCGAATACAGAGATTCATACTGCGATAACAAGGATGAGGAGAGAGGGACAGAGACAGAGACAGAGAGAGAGAGAAGAGAAAGAGAGGAAGAGGGAGATAAAGACAGCGAATTAATAAGACAGAGAACACTGAAAGGAAAACAACAACACAACCACATCAGCCAAAAAAGGACACGCTGTTCTCCAGACATGCATCAAAAACCAACACAGACATATACAAGGCGACTGTATATTCTGCCAATGTTTGGACCCAAGAAGCCACAGCAACTTTACACAACAAGGTTTACATCTGGTAAAGTGAGAGCGTGGAGTACCTATTTATGGGAGCACTGTCACTGGACGACGCGACACACTCACAGGGAGGGAGGGAAGTCCCAGTCGGGCAGCCAACCAATGGGAACAAGAGAGGGAAGAGGATTGGGTGAATAGGGGGACGGATGGATTGAAGAGAGAGGGGGGAGGGGGTGTCGCAGCTTGGAGGTGTAAGGGTTGTGAAGTCAGTAGGTGCAGCACACCTCAAATACCCACCGTCGGCTCGCATGCGTGGCTAACTGCGGTCCAGCTGCTGTGGGTTTACAGACCAGGGCCAAGCAGCATTTCCATTCATTCGTCGTGAAAGTATTTTAATGTACTTTGCAAACCAGACAGGTGGAGTTTACTGCAGCGGGCCACTTTCAGAGTCAGTGAGGTTAGCGCCCTCAGGGAGAAGACTGAGCAGAGCCCTGATTTTAAATTCAGCTTTGTTTCATTTTCTTTCTTTTTTTTCGCAGAATTAAAGAGCACCAGGCATCGCAGTCGTGTGTAGCTGGGCGTTGTCAGAAGTGTGATGTGTTGCACCTGTAACCACACCCAGCAGTGATGTCATGTTGTACTGACCACACCCAGGAGTACACTTCTACATCACTGCAGCAAGGTGAGGAGATTTAAAGCTGCTCAAACTTTTTCATAAATGATCAGAATTTCCAAAGAATGAATAAAAGGAGTTTAAAAATATATAAAATCATTTTTCATGTTATTAATTTACAAAAAGTGTGACTTCACTATGCAATTACATCGACTAGATGGAGTAAAACATGATTTCACTCTTCTCATAGGGGAGAAGCCGTTTAGGTTTTCAGCAGGATACAGTAGTTTGACTTATATCATGACCAGGAGTCTACAGTCCACAACCGAGGCTCTGACCATGAACAATTTCCATATGATGTTGAAGCGCCGGCTGTGTGTTTGTTTCAGCAAACTCCTTCCTGTCCAGCAGACAAAGATTAAAAAACACCAACAATCATCTGGACAAAGCTGAGAGTTGTACAGAACAAAAGAGAAGGTGAGATGAGGGTGACCAGTTCTCACACACACACACACACACACACACACACACACACACACACACACACACACACACACACACACACAGTTGTATTTCCTCTCACACTCTGGTATAAAGAACATTTCTGAAATGTGTCTCAAGTGGAAACAATATATATCCCACAGTGTCAGACAACAGCTTTGTTCCAAGAACAACATCGGAATGAACAAGGTGCAAAACAATGGCAGGAGAAAGTGATGGTCACAGGCCACTGACGGATACTTTGCACACAGTGTGTGCCCTCAGGCCTGGATAAAAGAAAGGCACAACAACAAAAACAAGTCTAAGCAAGTCAAGCAGAATTCATGCAGTGACCCAGTTGTAAGTGTATGCGAAGAAAGAAGACAAACTAGATGAATATAAGGTAAACAACCTCTAACATAACATGCATTTCCCTTCAACAAAGATATCTTTATACGAATAACGTTCACATAATAATATCAATGTGATTAAATGGGTATAGGATTATAATAGATTAGCCTTATGCTTGTCTAAAAATGGCTATAGAAAGTTCAATAAATTGGGTTTATTTTGGTTTAACCTTTATTAAAACCCAGATTACTTATGATAACGCTGGCGTATCAAAATCGATGTGACGGATGTGCCACTGAACAGGGAGATGCATTCATGTGTTTAAGGTTGCTCACATCAGCTGAGAAACACTGGCTCCAGATCTGTTAGGATCCAATGCAACTGCCATTTTTATACACCAAGTCCACTGGAAGATACCCAGCTTGTCCAGTTTGAAGTGACTGAATGGACAATATATTCATATTTTAATGATCAGACACCAAAGCCAACCTTCTCATCCAAAGACCGTTCAGAAGTGAGGAGTGAGAAGGTGGGGGATCTCTGGGAACACTGCTGCTCTGCTGCAAATATTCAACTGTTCCCAAGACTATGCCTTTAACAACTAGGCAATATCAACATGTGACTTCATGGAATAGACCAGGTTAAAAGTTAAAGAGAGCTTGTTTGACCCACTGACAGCGAAAAGCAAATGTCTGTGTTTGTGGAACATGAAATATATTCGTGTGGAAAGTTTAACCCAGAGAGACGTACGGCCTCAGGGGACGGAGAAGCTTCATTCCAGAGGAGATTGTCTGTCTCAATAAAGACACTGACAGACATGCAGTGGTACACAGACATCACTACAACAGGTGGCGAGCGCTGCACGAAGCTGAGTGGTTACTGGGTGGGTGGACAGGCAAGGTTACCATGGTGGGACGATATCAGTTTTTATGCTCATTCCAAACAGAAATTATTCAATATTTGTCTTTAATTTTGCCATGATTTCCATATCATATCAGTGACTGCTGACAACACAAAGAATCAAAAAACAATAATACATTTTGAATGAGCAGGAATTAAAAAAACAAAACTCAATTTAAAGACATGTTGTCACTGTTGTGAGCCCCAGCTATAAAAGGCTGTCAGAAACAAGTGTGTTAAACGCCAGATAAACAGAAACACAATGCGAAGTTTTACGGCTCATAAAACATCTTTTACAAACTATATCTCGAGGGCAACTGGCCATGAGCCATCGAACCTGCTCCTCGTCATACAACAGGTAGCGTTCTGTAGTAAAGAGCCAACAGGTTTTAGCTGGACAGGAGTGTGTATTACTTCTAATGGACTTCTCTGTCATTAGTGATATAAATCACTTGGCTTTAAATAGCAGGAGGGTTTACATTTTGAGAATAGTGGGAATAAAACCTTTCACTCTTGAATATTTTTCAAGTCTCCTGGAGGTGGAATGACTTAATCATCACATTGAATACTGATGTTTTAGCTTCAAAAGCACTTTTTCCGTGCCGTGAGATACACTTAAATGCTGTTCGTTCAAATTCTATTTTGAAATTTTGAAAAAGTTTACATGGCTTTGTTTGTTTATTAGGTATAAATTGTAAAAAAAAAAATTAATAAATGAAACCCATCTGATTGCAAATGAGCAATCAGGAGATGTGTGCTGCATTTCTTCATTTCAGAAGGAACCATTCATTCTTTGTGTCCAAAGCCAGCAAATACAGGTGGCCACACACACACACACCAGAAAAATATCACATCCGTGAATTTAATTCAAAAATATGAAACAGCATAGAGTAGTCTGTAGAACAAAGAGAGGCGTACCTTAAAGGCATACTTGCGGCTGATGTGGTCCTCGAGTCCCACGGGTGAAATGACATAGCTGGGCAGAGGAATACTGCCTAAGACCGATTCCTCTCTGCTGTCTGGAGAGAGAGAGAGAGAGAGAGAGAGAATGGGGGAGAGAGAGGGAGGGAGGGAGTAGATTACCAGGGTGAGGAGGGTGAGAAAAGGAGCAGAGGAGATATGGAGGAAAGGAAGGAGCAAGTGAATAAATATCACTCATCACCCACTAATTTCATCACTGCCTGCCACCACTATCACAACACTCACATACACACCCACACGCTCACATGCCGTCATTCATACCGCGGTGCCGTGCCAAGCAGTAAATGACCACTCTGATATCCCAGTGTCACAAGGCTAAAGCCGGCCTGCTCCGACTGGCAGCCGGCCACCATTCCTCCATCCGTCTATCCGGTATACATGCAACATATACATACTTGTTCTTCTATATTAGTGAGGACTCAACCCTTCCTTAACCCCAGCCTCTTAACCCTGAAACAGCTCTTTGAAGAAGAAATAAAAACATCCCTCACTCTCAAGGTCTGAAACTCAAATTTGTCCTTTCAAAGATAAAAGTACAAACATGAGCCATCAGAACAGCGCCTCTCTTAATTAGTTCACACATCTATAAATAAAGATCTACCAAGTCTTTGTTTGCACATACATGCTAGAATGTATGTGTGTGTGTGTGTGTGTGTGTGTGTATCCAATGTAAAATGTCATAATGGTATGAAAATATGTGTGCGTGGCACCTGTGCATATGTGTGTGTGTGTGTGTGGGGGGGGGGTGTTCGGCTGAGAGGTGATAAGGCGGCACTGTGTGGATTAGAGGGGTAATTGGTTAAAAATAATTCAAGGACCTTTGGAGGTGACATTCCCTAAATGGTGGGCGAGACAAGTGAGGTCTCTTTTATCTGCTTCGCCCCGTCTGTCTCACTCACACACACACACATACACACGCAAACACACCAAACACTGAGCAGACCAGGCCGAGACAAGTGGAGTCAGATTACATCCAAACAGAACAAGAATGGCAGAACTTGACCCGTGTCACTTTACCAATGATGCAAGGTAAGACAGAGAAACCTATATCGTATCCAGGATCCTGTGGGATCTTCATACTCTTATTTTATCTGACCATCAGTCCAAAAGCAAAAGAAACTCAGGTTACTGTCAAATATGGCAAACAAACAAAGACATTTAGAAGATTTGAGAAACAAAGAATATGTGACACTTTTGCTTGAAAGATGACCAAATTGAGATGATTAATTGAAATAGTTGCTACTTTTATGTCACAACATTTTTCTGTCAATCGACTCGCAAATTAAAGGTTCTCTAAACAAGATTTTAAACAATAAAACAGCAGGAAACTATTATCTATGCAAAGATACAGTATAGTAGATTAATGGCGTCCTGAGCAGAGAACGAAGTCACACCCACCTGATCCTTTGATCTGAGCTAGTGCTTGTTAAACCGTTGGCCATCCCCACATTTGTAAACACATAGCGACCGCCCACAGGTGAGATTGCCTAGTGCAGCGTTGAGGTGAAAGTGACCCTCCAGAATTTCCTCCACAGAACAAACCATGTTTTTCATCTAAAAAAGCCTTCAACAAAAAAAGAGATACGACCAGAGCACAGCTAGACAGGCTATGGGAACTACCGGCTCAAATGCCAGTCGGCCAGTGGACCATCAAAACATCAAGTTTTTACCTGCTCCATCAGTGTCCGTACCTGCTCTGTCAGTGTCCGTACCTGCTCTGTCAGTGTCCGTACCTGCTCTGTCAGTGTCCGTACCTGCTCTGTCAGTGTCCGTACCTGCTCTGTCAGTGTCTGTACCTGCTCTGTCAGTGTCTGTACCTGCTCCATCAGTGTCTGTACCTGCTCCATCAGTGTCCGTACCTGCTCCATCAGTGTCCGTACCTGCTCTATCAGTGTCTGTACCTGCTCTATCAGTGTCTGTACCTGCTCTGTCAGTGTCTGTACCTGCTCAGTCAGTGTCTGTACCTGCTCCATCAGGTCCCAGTGGATAAGCTGAACGGAGGCCAGAGGTGTGGCCAAGGAAACATTTGTTTAGGTATGAGATGCTAGAGGTATGTTGCAGCGACATCTAGTTGCATTGACGATCGTCTACAGAACCAAAAACTTTAACTCTTTTTGTTTTTTACTCAATTAATTGCTCTTCCCTTATTTGTTCCTTATTTGTTCCTCTTTTATGTATCCATGTGTTTCCTTAGGTCTTGTTGGATAAGGAGGATTGTAAATACTGGAATAAAATTTAATTCAGGTTGTGACAAAAAAAATAAAAATAAAAAAACTCCAGGACAAGACCTCTACCTTGTGAATAGAAAGCCTCAATCGATAAAGGCAATAATAAAACAACAAAGATGCAGTGAAGAGGTTTGGTTGTTTGTCTAACAACATGAGATGAAGGGAGGGGATAAGTGGTGCTGCAGACAGATCAAGTGTGTTCATGTTGAGAGGAGAAACCTTTGAACTGAGCGAGAAAGATGGAGAAAAGGGAGGAAAAAGAAACAACTGAGGATTGATTTCATCCTCCTGTCGGGGCGAAGAGGTGCAGGAGCGTGTCCCAAAGGGTTCAGTTAAGAATATGGAGATGAAAAGGAAAGGCGTGGAGAGGCAGATAAAGACAGCCGAGGGACGGAGAATGATGGTGAAGTGTGGTGTAGCTGTGTGTGTGTGTGTGTGTGTGTGTGTGTGTGTGTGTGTGTGTGTGTGTGTGTGTGTTTGTGTGTGTGTGTGTGTGTGTATATGTCCATATCTGTTCATGTGTTTCAGCTGTAACCCGCTGAGAGATAGATCAGATTAATGCCCACCCAGACTGAATCAGTGGCTCCTGTGGCAGCTGCAGCTCACTTCAAATCCAGCATCATTACAGCCCAATTCAAACTGAAAGCTGTCATATTTTCATTAATATTACCTCTGGTAGTGCGTTTTATAGTTTGTTAAACACCATTAGCTTTCACCACATATCACAGTCTTCATCTGCAAGTGTAGTTTGCTCAGTTGTCATGGAGATGGTTGAGTTATCACCTTTAATGCTCAGGCTAATATGTAATTCCTGATCTAGGCTCACAGCTACGTGTCCCGCTGCCTTCTGAGTTTATACCAGATCAACTTTCTCCAACTTGCTGCTACAACTTGCTGTGTGACCATGGCAACCACAGAAACCACAAAACCACACCATGGGAACCAAGCAGCAGCCGACCCGAGTTCCCTTAATGATACACCTCTTCACCAGCAGAAAAGAAACAGATCAGTGGAGAGAAACGTCTGATTGTCTGGCAATAAACAACATTTTTGATACTAGTTAACAAAACCTGCTATATTAATCATCACCTGCTCTATTTAGCAGTGTGACAAGGTTAAACTATAGGTGAATAGCAGTTGCCTGTGGTGTACAGATTGGTCAAATCAGAGGTCTCCAGGACCCATAGAGGCAAAGTTGCTGCTTGTTTTCTCCTTTTCAGTAACATGCATCTAGAAAAACCATTTGTACTGCAGATCTTCCCCTTACTGTGACGGCAGTTCTGTATCGCAGTGAATGAATCGATGTAAACATAGCAAATGCGCGGGAGCAAACAGAGATAACCTGGATGTAATTCAGGTTATGTAAGTACATGCGTAGGCCAGTGTCACTCTGTCACAAAGTGAAGTGAAGCAGTCACTGTGGGGGACCTCATTCACTGATAAAGACTATAATATGAAGCTGAGAGCCCCAGAAAAGGGTTGTAGATGGGCCTTGAGTAAAGATTATTTACTCAGTTCCAGTGTCAAGACTGGACTTCACTGCTCATTGGCCATCTTGTTATTTATTAAGCACGTTTACCACAATATCCTCTGTCGCTGAAGGGAAAATGACACAATATCACTGAAGTTAAAGTCATAAACTTTTTTGTGTCATTTGAAAATTAAAAAAAGATTTTGTCCTAAAAACACTACCATTTTGTAAGATATGTGCAGCATTAAAGTTCCTCTCCAGACTATGAAACTATGAAAAATACTCATACTCAATACTCAAAAATGATTAATATTTTGTTTAATGTGGTTTTCCCGAATGAAAAGTGAAAAAAAACAAAACATGGAAAACTGGGGCTGTAAAATCATCTATGCTTACTTCCTTATTGAGAAATTCTGGATTTAGCCTTGTGCCCCGCCCACCACCGCAGTTTACGCTAGGTTAACAGGTGAAAGAGCAGCGCATATCAAGATGGTTAACGCCGAAGAGACTCAGCTTCATGTTTCAGCTTCATGTTTCAGCCTCAGTCAGACCCAGACTCAGGAGTTTGTGGAGGAAAGGAATTTGTTGTCGGACAAACAACAAATTCAGACAGATCAGAACAGTTAGTGTAGTTGGCATCTTTTATTTGTTTATGTTGTTTGTTAGCTTTTAACTGGCAGTGGCTGACACAGTGTTAGTGGTTGTGCTAATGCTAACTCTTGCTCTCTGTACTGACAAGGTTTCAGGTTTATTTAGCCCCGCCCCCTTGTACCTGCAACCTGACAGGATTGGTTCCTTAGGTTTGTGACGTATGAAACCCTGGCGGTCTGAATCTGTTTTTATGACAATGTTATTGGTTCACTGCAGTTCAAGGTGGAAACACTCAGTCATGGTGTTGACTGTTCATTTCACTCATGATATTTCTTGTATCATATAAAAACATCATATGGACAGAATAACAAGGGTAAAAACACTTGATCTTCATTGGAGGAGGTTTTAAAAATAGTCAACAGTGAATTCCACTTTTATTGCAGCAAACTCAGCTAGTGACACGATTTAACCTCTCTACCACCTCTCGTAGTCTTAGAGGTGTTTTTGTTTTGAAGTGCATTATATTCTACAGTGTGTCAGACTCACCTTTGTAATAGAACAGACAGAAATCGGCCAGGACGAACCACTTCCTCTTCCAAAGACGCATCCCGGAGCTGTCCTGCAGAGAGAAAGAGGGGTAAAGAGTGTAAGTCATGAATGAATGAATAATGAGATGGAAAGCAGCGCAGATTGTAGCGATAACAAAAAAGAATAGACAGAGATCATACATAGGAAGAGAGAGGGAGTGTAATGAGAAAGATGATGGGAGGGTCTGAAAAGTAAAGAGACAGAGAGGAGTAGTGATGACACAGCGGATGCAGTAAGGAAATGGGGGTAATGAAAGGAAGAGTGAGGTGGAGAGGAGCAGGGATAAAGAGAGTGAACAGGAAAGAGACGGAGGGTGGGAGTGATCGTTTGTCCTCGTTCGCTGGCTCGCTGGGCCTGCCACTGCTGCTTTACTGCCCATTTCATCTTTTATGTTCTCTGGCTGGTAATGGTGCCGCTTGAGGAGCAGAGGAGATACAGGAGGGATGAAATCACCTCAAACACAGATCTATGAAGCTGCAACTGTGTAACCCAGTGTGTGTGTGTGGAGAGGGAGTAAATGGCTTCCAGTCCTTTAGGTCGTGAGTGTGTGCATCTGTGTGTAGTTGTTTGTGATCATTTTTGTACACGCACAAGTTGCGTGTACACTTATGTGCATGTGAGTGTGCATGTGTGTGTGTTGTCATGCACTGTGTGTGGATCTGAGCGACTCTGGATGTGCACTGACTTGCGTCTGCGTATCTGCTTGTGTCACCATGTATATCTGTGTGCGTGCGCCTCTGTGTGTGGTCATTAAAATATAATTGCTTCGCAGGAACATCACTCACTATTTGTCTAATATGGAGGCCAACAGCTTTCCAGTGGGACGATGCCAACTTCAGATAACTTTAAATAAACACACAGTCTCCGGTTATAGCTTGTGTGTGATCAACAGCAGGTGCTCTATAACGCCAAAGAAAAGAAAAAAAAACATCCAGAGAAAATAAAACTAGGCCATCGGAGGAAAAAGCTGGAACTCGTCCTCCTGTGTAAAAGAGACACTAACAGACCAGACTGTCTGTCAGTTCTGTCCAGAGGAAGGGACCTGATTCATCCATTCATATAGTAATAGCGTCTTGCTTCAGCTGTGTTGCTACATGTCTGCAATTATCTGACATAACTGTGAAGAAAAGCTCAATTTAGAGTTAATCAATCGTGCGATTGGCCGATTAGTTGATCGACGGAAAATTAAATGGCAACTATTTTGTGAATTGGTTCAGTGATTTTCTCTGGCCCCAACTTCATTTTTCTGTTCTACATTGTATCACTGTAAACTGAAAATCTTTGTGTTTTGAACTGCTGGTCAAACAAAACAACTTTTGAGGATGTCATCTTGGACTTTTGTAGGTTGGGATGGGCTCCCAGGAAAGACAATAATGAGTGAAGTATTCGGGTGAAATAAAACAAAGTAAAAAGAAAAATATCTTGAGTTTCCCTCCTGTTTTCAATCTAAAACCTTAATCTGTCATGTTGACACTGCTGCATATCCGTCTGTGCAGTTATCTTTGTGCAAGTTTACATCTTATTTTTAGTGACATTCTGCTTCCCCGGTGCAGGTTTTCATAGCCAGGGGTCAGTTCATCAAGGCCTCAACCTGCCTTCACTGGCTATCCAACTGTGAACACCTCTACACCTAACCATATGGACATGTTGAATCTCTAAATTCATTAATGCTTGTAACCTACGACCTTTCTTCAGAAATTAGAAATTTTCTGCATGGATAGTTGTTATTCAAAGTCTTAATTTTGGAATATGGCACAGTAAAATATCTTGATTTGTACTGTATGTTAGGGTCAGAGTTGTTACTGTGTGTGTGTGTGTGTGTGTGTGTGTCCTCACCTGTTTGTACAGCCATCCTCGGACCACCACAGGAACATTAGGATTCCTCTTGATGGCCTGCTCTCTCTTCCCAAAGCTGTGCACCTTGCCACTGGAGCGGGAGCCCTGCACACACACAAACAGGTGTAGAAGGTTTTCATGAAGTGTAAGAAAAGTCCACAGCAATGGCTGAGTAGCAGATAATGTTACAAATGACAAGAGCTCAATGACATTTCTTTCCCTTTTTTTTAGAAATATGGACTGGGAGAAGACAACTTCATGACTCATCCAAAAGTTATGTGTTATAGAGTCACTTTCCTAATTAATTAGCCAATCAAAACATTTGCTCAGTAAGTTTTTACACAAAGTTTGCTCAGTAGCAAATGTTAGCATTTAGCTGCAGGGCTAATGCTAATCTGATAACACCAAAGACAATGTTTAATATTTAACTGATGTACTGTCTGCAGCAGAGCTAAAGTTAGGGGTAGGGAAGATGACAGCTCCCTATGTCACAGTATATTCATTTTTTGTCTGCGCCTCTCAGTCTTACTTACAATCTTTTTCTGCTCCAACTGTTACATAATTACAGCCATTATTTGAGCACAGCCAATTTTCCACTGGACCTCAGTGACAGTGCCAGCCGCGGTTGCTATGACATTTGTCAGCCTCTGTGGACTATCATGTAGGAGGTTAGAAAAGTGGGCTGCGACCTGCAGATCACTGGTTCGTCTGCCACACAGACACCAGCTGAAAGGTCCGGGCAGTGAACCTAAACGGCTGCCATCAAAGAGAGCGAGGCAATAACTCCCAGAATGCTTCACTGTCAGCAGTAACAGACTCTGGTGGTATTGGATGTATCTAACTTTGTAAGTTAAAAGCTCAGCATTACTGATGAAGCCAACTTTTCAGGAGGAAACGTTGAATTCCAAAAATAGCCAGAGCATGTTAGAGTGTCCTTCAGACTCACCACGATCTGTGCAACTGCAGTATTTCAGCTTAGGTTTGAATGACATTGGAAAGGTCACTATTTAAGCAATTAATTCCTTTAATTAATTTCTATATCTCTATTATCATTACCTGCTGATCCTGTGCAGGATCATGGGAGAGCCTATCCCAGCTCACACAGGGGCAGAGCAGGGCCGGGCTAACAAACTCTGGGGGCAAAAGCATGACGCTCCAGTTGACCCCCACGTGTCACCCACTCTTTGTGCATTGTGTATGATTTGTGCAGGTATTTAGATGCGGCATGTAATGAAGAGTAGTGCACTCGTCTAAGAGGAGGAAAACACTGTTGGAAGGAGGAAAGAGCCTTCAACACAAGAGCAGGACAAACAGGAAGGGAAAATAGCTTCAAGTACAGTGACAAGACTATTTCTCTTTAAATGTGACATCCATTGTGAAGAATACAGCTGATTTGACTACATGACTGTAAACGTTCAGATGTTTTCAGTAATGTAGTCAAATCAGGAGAGGCTCCACTCGGATAACACAACAGTGTTTAAGTTGTAGTCCAACTGCAAAGTTCTGAAACTTCTGAAGAAAAGTCTGAACAGATCTGTGCACAAACATGAACTCCAACTACATCTCTGCTGAAAGTTATTGAATTGAAACAGTTGTGACATGTTTTTCATCTGGCACAGATGATACTATGGAAAATGTAAACGCTATCAGGGAGGCGTCACGATGGCCGAGTGGGTAGGGCACGTACCATGTGGACGTAATGAGTCCAGTTCGACTCCTGAGCGGCTGGACCCTTTACTACATGTGTCTCCCCCACTCTCTGCTCTGTTTCCTGCCTCTCTCAAAAATAAGTTATAAATGAGTAAATAAACTATAATTTTTTATTATTATAAACAGGACCAGCAAGGGTCAGCTGAGTCAATACAAAAATAGAAGTGTTTAACTGTTGTAGTATTTGCTGTTGTTCCAGCCCATTGAGCTATAATTGTGTCAACTGCACAAAGGCACTGACATTGATTCATCTTTCATTACAGACATCTAAAAGATGCATGGCTGCTGGTTGTCTCTCTCTCTATCTCTCTCTCTCTCCCAGCAAACCGTGACATTACTGTGTTATTATTGTGTTGGTGTGTTGGTGTGTGCCTGCCTGCTGTATAAGCCAGCAAACATACACTGTGCACATATTCATGAAATCTCATTACACCGTCCTCTTTTCTGAAACCTTTGAAGAAAGACAGCTCCCCCTGGCACTGCATGCAAACACACACACACACACACACACACGCGCACGCACACACACACA
>NW_019522827.1:4170227-4171372 GCF_002814215.2 Seriola lalandi dorsalis | reverse complement strand
CCGGTCCTGCTGCTGGGTTGATGCCCTTCTACGGCCCTGTCCAGCTCTCCTCGTGTAACGGCCGGTCTCCTGGCATCTCCTCCATGCTCCTGAGACTGTGCTGAGAGACACAGCAAACCTTCATGCGACCACATGTATGGATGTGCCATCCTGGAGGAGCTGGACTAGCTGTTTGGGCTGCAGGTACCGCCTCATGCTGCCAGCAGATACAAGGACACCAGCAAAACACATAACTAGAGAAGAATCAGTCAGGAAGGATCAGGAGAGAGCAAGTGTCTGTGGTCACCACATGCAAAACCAATCCCTTTTGGTGTTGTCTTGCTTTTGCCTCTCCATTGCACCTGTTGTCACCTTCATTTGCACCAAAGCAGGTGAAACTGATCCACAATCACTTGTGCTTCCTGAATGGGCAGATTGATATCCCTGAAGTTGAACTGACTTTGTGTTATACTGTGATGATTTAGTGTTCCCTTTGTTTTTTTGAGCAGTGTACTTTACAAGTGTTCAAGTATTTTTTTTTTTATCTCCATAAAAAACACACAACTCACACCAAAACACCTGTTGCACACAGAGGGTCACCACATTTCACCAAAGACACCAGAGCCACACTGATCAAAACAACAGCTGAGCCCCGGACAGAGAAACCAGACAGTGAATCCACACCACCACAAAGGGAAATGGCAGATATACCTGGACCAGACATGCTCACTGCCTCTCCAGCCACTCAGTCCCTACACACCAGGGACAACGACAGTGTCACATGTTGCCAGTCTAAGGTCAATATTACACAACAACAGCTGACTGTCACATGGGCAGCCGCTCCTGCAAATATATGGAGTGGGAAAATAGCTTTCTTCTTTGTGTTTGTTCCTAGAGTCACTGTCTTTTTGTGCTTATATCTTTGTGAGAACTAACTGGAGGTTTACACTGAGGCTATTTGAGGCCTGACTTATGGGTTGAAGGCTGGGATTATTTAATGTGGAGAAGGCATATGTCTTTGTGGGTTGATCCTGAGGTTAAAGCCAAGGGGAGGTGAGAACACTAACCTGCCACCAGTTTGCTCTTGCGTGACGCCTCAGCAGCGAGTGTTTGGGACACGTTCATGATCCTCTCCTGCTGCTGCAGAGCTGAGTCCAGCTCACTGA
>NW_019522827.1:4116240-4168740 GCF_002814215.2 Seriola lalandi dorsalis | reverse complement strand
AAGATGATGTAATTAACTAAATAATAATAAAATACAGCATTTCTGTTTGTTTCATGTGTTAATCTGTTCAGTCCACACAGATCTGATCTGACCTCACGGTTTAAACAGTCACTGGCTTTTCAAAACAGTTTGTCACATTTTGATCCATACACCAACTCGGCCAGCTCAGCCAAACGTAAAAACTTTTTTTGTAATATTTTGACTTTGTTGTTTTTTTTATTTTTGGCTTTTCCAAATGCACATAAAAACAGGTGGCTGGAAATGCACCTTTGAGCTCTTGGAGATCGTGATGGGCATATTAACTTTTTTTTTCTTTAAGTTTTATAAAAGTTCAAAGAGGTTCAGTTGAGCAAAATGTCCTTAAGCCGAGGTCCAGAACTTTGGGGGGAGGGGTTTGACTGGGGGGATTATAAATAACTTTTTAACTAACTTTAATGACAATTAGGGCCTGAGCACCGACTGGTGTGAAACTGTAGTGATAATTACATTTTTGTTTTCATTTCAAGGAAATAGGAAATAAGCACTGTAATAAGTAATAAGTACAAGACAGAGAGCTTTTGAAAAATGTGCATCTTCAAATGAAGTGTTCAATAATGATCTAAAAAGTGTAGCTTGACTTTCCTTTTTTTTCTGTGAACTCCATTTCACATCTTCACAGTCTCAACACATCTCTAAGACTGAAAAGCTTTGACACCTCCTTTTCTCTTTCTTTCCCTCTTATATCCCAGTCTCCCCACTTATTTCTCCAACACTGACAAGAGCGGCAATGATTGGCTGAGTAGTGTCACGTGACCAGTACTGTAAAGGCCAGAAACTGTGCCTGTTAAAATTGAAATGCTTCGTCAAGATTGAATGATTCTCTATCATTTACAGGCTATAGGTCCTGGTGCGGACAGGACGGCATCTGGGTCCCGATCCGGACCACGGCCCACCTATTAGTGACCTCTGCTATAGACTTAAAGTTTAACTGTAAAACACTGACAGATTAATCGGTGATGAAATGACTTGCTGATCTACTGCATTTCTCATGATGAATTAGATCTAGTAGATGTTGAGATACTGGATAGTACGAGTGAAATGTTTGATCTGCTGGTGACGCTGAAAGAAAAGTCAGAGGATCACCAAAGTCATTAGGATTCATCCTTGGATATCACCATGGATACCTCAGCTGGATTTCATGGCAGTTCACCTGATAGTTGTGGAGAAATTTAAGTCTGGACCAAAGTGGTGGACCCACAGACCCTGGAGCCATGCCACTAGCAGGGCTTAGAAACAGCCTAATTCAAAACTTTAAAAGTTGGAGTCAGGAACACAAAGTGACGAGAGGTAAAATCCATAGGTAATGGATTTTCAAATGTGAGCTGCTCAGCAAAGTCTCCTATTTGTCACTGTGTTTAACTGTGTGAATGCGTAACTCCCCAAACTGAACAAAATCACAAACCAGAAACAGAAAATCGGCTGCAGGATGACTGATAAAGGATGTGAGTTGGTCGGACTGAAGAACAGGACAGCATTTGGAAGGAAGAGCCTTTCCTTAGTGGCAGTAGGTAAGGGAGTGTTAGAGACCTTTAAGTGAGAAAGCAATCCTTTAACCAATCTCTGGCCAACAAAAAGTTGGCTAATCATGTGTTTAAATGCTCAAACCAGCACTTAACGTTAAAGAGCCAATAACGCTATTTTCAATTATTGAGGCAGGGAAGCGACGAGGACACGTAAAGGCACATGAAGGATCAACCACACTGGCTCTGGTAAATCCCACTGACGTTGTGAAGACTGGTATGAACAGAACATCACTAACTATGCATCCATCGACACACAAAGTGCTCAAAGGAGAATTGTGACACATAACTCGTGGGAGAAAGGGGATGATTTCTGCCTTGACGCTCCCTCTGATGTTGTGTCAGAGGCGGAATGAATGTGACTTACTCAAAATGTGGATTCATTTCTTGATGCAACGGCAAAGGGGGACACGAATGACTCATCTTTCCTCAGAGACAAGGATTCTTTTGTTAAGAGTTTTTCTTGCCAGAACGAGGCCTCTGCGCTATTTTCCTGCTGTTCGATGGCAGGGGTGATGAGCCAGAGCACCTGGGAGGGCTGCCGGCCAGGAAAAAAAAACACCAGGCGTGGAAACGGCAACGGGCCATTGTGATGGATGCCCTGTCATCTCTGCGCCGCACCCGATGACACATGTTCAATCTTAGTCCCGCGGCACCTGTTGATAGGGTCGGATGAGATTTCACGCCACTGTGGAGCTGTGTGTGTGTGTGTGTGTGTGTGCATTCGTGTGCGAGTGAGTGAGTGAGAGGAAGTGTGACACATAGACTGGAAGAAATCAAAGTGACAAGGAGAAGGAGTGAGCCAACGAAAACGAGAGGATTTATACCAAAGACAGGAAGTGAGGCTTTTCACTTCCTATCCGGCCATCTATCCCCCATCGCAAGTAACGTAACCTACATGAGATCTGCATTTGGGAGCTCAAATTGGAATTCGTCAGCATCACTTACACTGAGCGGCTTCACTGAATTTCATCATTTTTGGCAGCAACAGCAAATTGCCTGAGACAATGACAGCTTGAAGGACAGTAAGACACGAGGTGAAGAGTGGAGAGAAAAGTAAAGGCTCCAAAACAAATCTAATTGTGTCGTGTTTTGTTTGTTGTTGCTGGCACTGTCAGTTGATATTGAAATGTGTGTGGCTTATGTCCCAGAGTTGATATGAGCAGTGAGATAAAGCAAGTCTGACACGAGCCACATTTTAGAATTCAGCATGAAAATCTGCAGTGTGAATATAATCAGCAAAGAAAAACACACATATACTGACAAATACGAAGAAAAAGAGAGGAACAGAGATGGAAGATTTTCCTTTTTTTTCTCCTCAACTCATTTAACTGAAACCGAATCTATTCATCAATGAGGTTTATTATGCAACACACTGAAAGGTTCATTAATCTGTAATTAGCTGCATGTTGTAAATAATTCTCAAAATAACTGCCTATCACATTTGAGTACAACTTTAATGCTGCTAGTTGGTGTTGGAAAAAAAAAAATCAGGAGCTACTGAGCTCACTTAATGAAACATCTGAGACAATGCAGCCTTCTATGCTGAAACTGCCCCTCTCTTCCTGTATTACAGGCAGGTAGCAGTTCGTTACAATCACGTCATATCTACCTGCCGGGCTCTGAGTCCTGCATTAATCAACTGAGAAACTGCGCTGACCCCACCGTCACCAGCCCTCCACCTCTTTCTCCAATTAAGCCTCGCGTCCTCGTTCCTGCGAGTCTCTCAGGGATCTCGGTCAACCGCAGAAGACCTCTAAACCCCCATTCATCATAATCATCATCCGCCATCCACGGCTGGCATGAGTCGGCTGAAAACGGCAGCTAACCAGGTCAGACAGCGGCCGCAAAGAAAAGAGCGAAGGCTTTAGTGCTGCCAAGTTATTACATGCAACTGTTACACGTTAATATGTCTAAAAATGACTAGACCTATGTTATAGATTTTGTTGAATTTTGTACTTTCTAGCAATTTTCCAATCTAGAGAAGTACCTGATTTTGATGAAATCAGTGACATCATATCCCCTACTTGTATGTGACAGTGTTGTGGTTGCCTGCTAGAAGCTTAAAAGCTTATCCAGTTTTAAGCCACATGCTTAAGATACACTTTTACATCCTGCTTGTTTTCAACTATGTTTTTTAACCGGATGAGGGATCTTAGTCATCAGATATCTGGATCTTAAATTATCAAAGAAAAAAGCCAAGCAAATGTTAGACAGCTCAGCTCCCAGCTCCTCCGAGACGTCCTTGGTCCCCTGATCAGCATCGGTGAATCACTGACTTCTAACATGAAACTGCTTTTTTCAGGGTTTCTACTGGTCTTAATCTTTCGTCGTTTGTTATGGAGAGGAGGACACCTTTGTGGATAATTCGGCTGCTGTTAAAAACCTCCTGAACGTCTGGTTCATAAGTTATCAAAGAAACAATCGAAGAAGGTAACCAGTCTCAGCTCCCGACCCTTCCCCGATGTCTCTGTCCGCCGTAAAGCGTCGGCGAAACACTGACTTTTAATGTGAAACTGCTTTATTCATTGTTTTTGCCGGTTACAATGACCGGGTCTGTTTGTCATGGAGAGGAGGAGACCTCTGTGGTAAAAGCCTCCTGAACGACTGACACTGAATGAATCCAAACCAGGAGAAGCTGACAACAGTGATGATGAAGACAATAACTCCCATCATCCCATGCTACTTTCATGAAGTCACCCAATGCCATTTTTTTGTTATAGTTTTAATTGAGACACCCCTAGAGGCAGAAGAGGTTACACACTGTGTGTTTAAGGTGACTACTTTATTCTTATAGTGTGCATCTCAACTGAAGATGAAAACAAAGAGGAGCAGGAGGAGACAGTTGGACAGAGTCATTTAAGAATATTGGGGTTAAACGAGGTCAAACGAGAGCAAAATGAATAAATAAAGTTAATGCATGACTGGATCTAATTCACTGCTTTAAAGGTGAGAATGTTTGCTGGCTGAAGCACCTCAGGCTTGATTCCCCACTGCTTAAAGAGCCTGATGTCAGAGGCGCAGCTGTCGGCTTCAGGGCAAAAACACTGTCAGAAGACTGAGAGGGTCTGCGGCTTGCACCCGGCTCATTAAAACAGTGTGCTGTGTTTAACATTTTAACAGCAGTTACCACATTAGTCCACTTGACTTCACCCATCAAAACAATTAATGTTAGCAACCAAGACCAGCGCTGAGCTGACTGTTAATGCTCTGCTTGCCTCTACACTGTATTTAAAGTTTGCATTGTGTGTGTTAGACAGTGATACAAAGGATCTGTGCAACCTTTGACAGCTGATATAATGTCAGAGCAAAGACCATTTTGCACCTGTCCCTGACTTTCTTTACTCTGCTCTCTTCTGTCTTTTTAAACCAACATTAAACTCTGGACGATAACTGACCTCTTCATGTCAGTTATTGTGGTGATTTCCTGTCTTACACTACTCCCCTGATACAGATATGGCTCTAACATTTGCACCTCAGTTTGGAAAGTGATGAATTTAAATGTGTTCTGCTCTTGCAAATATTTCATCAACTACATGACAGTGGTTTGTGTGACAGAGCTGAATGTTAAAGAATGTCTCAACAACCTGAAGCTGTGTTTAACACTTAAAAGCTTTATTTTCTTCCTTTAAAGACCTTAAAACCTGATTTAACTGAGTCCAGTGTATCAGTCTCTTCACTGGCTGAAGCCATGATCATGATCAATAACTGAGGTGCAGCTGCAGAGGATTTTCTGACAGAATAACACTTTATAATTCTATTTCTTTTAAAGTTAGACCCATACTACGTTTGTTGCAATTCACTGTGTTGCCACTGATTTAATAATAAATTATCAACACACACACACACACACACACAGGCTAACCTTGGAGGCAGAGGTGGTGTCCACAGTGGAGGAGGTGATGGCAGTGGAGGCCTCGCTGATGGTGGTGCTGGAGAGCTGCTCGCCCGCCGGTTTGGACATCATGCGAGCACCCTGCGGCCTAGACAACAACACAGCACAGTAACACAGCTTTTTCAACAAAAAAAAAATGTCTATTTTTTTTCCTTCTTATTAGCATATAAAAAGTTACATAATACTAGTATTAAACCAGCAAACCAGTGAGCCAATCATTTCTGACCCTTCCAAACCAATTTAAACTGTAAACGTCAGCCAAAAGCACTGTTAATATCCTTGAACTTTAACTCTACTCTTTAGTTACAACACAAACAGGATTCAGTGTTAATACAGCAGTGACAGAGAATGAAGCGGCCATAATTAGCTTACATCAGAACAAAATCATAACAGCAACAGCGAAACAAATATTGAAACAAAAAAAAACAAACAAAAAAAAAACCTTTTTCAAATTTGATTTATATTTATGGCTCAGTGCATGATCTCACACTTTTTCTTTTAAGTGCTCGGCCTATTATCCAGTCTACAGTCATGGTTACACCCACTGAGGGTATGGTGACTGATTACTGCCTTTATTCAGCTTCGTTTGAAACTTTATTATTTTGGGGGTTTCTAGAGTTCAGGTTAGAATCAGGTTAGGGTTAGGCATTCATTTGTGATGGTTAAAGTTAGGGTAAGGGTCTAGGGAATGCATTATGTCAATGAGGGTCCTCACAACTGAGATAAGACAAGCATGTGTGTATGTGTGTGTGTGTGTGTGTGTGTGTGTGTGTGTGTGTGTGTGTGTCTGTGTCTGTGTGTGTGTGTCTAAACCAGACAGCCAACATCTGACAGTGAGGCAGCTGAATGAACTGAAGCCAGGATGGCCTAAATTTTCTCCCTCTCCCCACAGCACACACCTTGGAGGGCAATGAATAAAGTCTCTCCTGTGAGTGTTTACGTGTGTGTGTGTGTGTGTGTGTGTGTGTGTGTGTGTGTGCGTGTGCGTGTGTGTGTATGTGTGCACAACATCTATTTTGCCTTTCCACCCTCAGGTTGGTGCAGACCTATTACCTTACATGACCGTTGCACAACAGGAGGCTGATAAATTTACTCACGAACCAGATTCACAGCAGAAAAATAAAAGCGCACACAGCAGGAGACTGCATTATGTAACTGTGTACTTCAAAAAGATAAATTAGCACCAGGCTCTACACTGAAGTTTTCTTTAAATTATTCTGATGCTTCCAAAATGACTGGTGTGTTGAATCGAATCTGTATTATGTTTCATGATGGAAATAGGAAGTGTTTTCATGGCATTAAGCCTTTTATGCCTCAGACAGAGAGGAACAAGAGAGGAACAAGAGAGGATATGAGGAGAGGTGGGAGAGGTGACTGTTGCCAGAGTACAGACTCAAACCAGGGACATCACAGAGGAATGCTGAGTCAACAAAGAGTTTTGCCCTAATTGCCCCCAATTACATCATTAAATAAGTAAATGTATGTGAACAGCGTCATTGGCCTGCAGCAGCGACAACTTCAACATCTATTCCCTCCATAGATTTACAATCAGCTGCTGAAACAATGACAGCAGTGGGCAGATTATGAACTGATTATTATGAATTCAACAGATGAGATCAGGTCGTCTGCATCAGGGGTCAGCAAGTAAGTTTGGCCCCGGGACAGTTTTTTTTCTAATCCATTAGATGTCAGGCCAGATCATAATCAAATGAATGTGCAATAAGCAACACACATGTGCAATATACCTCATATGCTGGTTTTGTAAAGGGTTAGGAATTGTACATATAATATCATTATTATCTATTATTTATCTTTTTAAGTATTTGTTACTGTCATTTTGCAGTTCTTCTTTCTTGTACTGTCCACTTTGCTGCTGTGACACTGCACATTTCCCCAGTGTCCTATCTCATCTCACTTAAGAAATTGATTGATTAAAAATGCAACTGGAATTTTCTGTTACTGTTCACATGTAGCGCTGTTGCCCACAGTCACATATTGTACATTACATCACACATCGTACTGTATGTCTGCTATTTTAAAGGTCTGTCAATCAGGCAACAGAACCTTTGGACTTTCCTGTCAGAACACGTTTCAGAATAAAAGCTCACAATAACTTCAAATAAAACATTGCTGCAAAAAAAAAAAAAAAAACAAATTTTCTCACGCTTTTATTTTGTATCACTAAGAGGAAGTGATTCTGTGTTGCCGCTATGATGGCCTGATGCGTGACTGTGTCTGTTATTCACACAGATTCATAAGCAATTTCAATGACTACGTAACTTTTTCAGCCCGTAGAGGACCATGCGACCATTATTAACACAAATAAAAGCACGTCAGACTACACAGCTGGACTGCATATGTTGTTGCATTTGAGCCGGAATATGCAGCATTTCATTCATGCGGACAGTGCACAGTAAGTGAGGGAGCAATGCGAGCGGTGTGAGGCCAGAACAGGTTGTACAAACAGCTCCAGAGCTGCGTCAGCTGTGATCAAAGGACTGTGAATGAACGAGTCGCTCCACAAAACAAACTATTGAGGGATCAGTAACAAGCGTGACACCCAGACCTTTCTGAAAACATCCTGTACAGCGGTTTCATGAATTGTGCTCGACTATAAAGAAAAAGAAGAACCTGGCATTAAAATCGTAAAATGCACTGATACACGTGGGTCTGAGTTCAGGTTCAAGGTTCAGTCTTTCTGTTCAGGCGTTTGCTTTTCAGTCTGAGACACGCTGCTAATCTTAGACTGGTTTTCAACAGGTGCTTCCCACACATACATCCAGTGATTTATGTGCACAGCTCAGAGCAACACCCAACAAACGTCACCTCAAACAGACTTGCTAACAGGCTACAATAAAAAATGAACAGATCCTCTTGTCTGCTGTCTTTTCTATTGCTTACTGAGCTTTTGTTTCAAAAAGAGAAAAACCAACTCTCACTGGAGAATATGGTCTTATTTATTTTATGGTATGTTTACGGATGGTTATGTTGGTCAGGTTTCCAAGGATACAGGTACAGAATGAAAGCCTTTAAATTCATTAGCAAACAGCTTGGCAGCTTCAACAACTACACAATAATACCTCTGTCTAATTCTTCTTGTTTAGACAGATTTAACTGTACGTTACTGACAATCAACCACACTGAGTTCTTGTTAGAAGCTGGATTATCATTCAGATCCACTGAGGCCCAGAAAGCTGGAAAATTTCATCATCTGTCAATAAGTTCACGACAATTGGATTAAATGTTCATTTGTTTCGCCTGCGAACAATTTGGAAATCTCCATTAAATGAGAGTTTTCACAGGACAAAGACACATCAGCAATATCAACTGAATTGACCGTATGGATCTTGAAGTGTACGCAGCCACAGTGAGAACTGACTCTTCTACATGTACAATGCTGATCATGTGTCTGTCAGATGTGACCAAAAATTGTTCAGACAGGCTTAAGTTCTGTTGGACTTACTGATAAAAATGTTTCGGTTTTCACCATCATCGTAGAATTAATGAGTTATTTCTGTTGTTATTTGTAGATTCTTCATAAACGGCATGGATAGAGTTTAACAGCGAACTCAAACAGACAGCTGTGAGCTCATAATGTTTTGGGCTATTGATGGAGCAGTGCAGCTTCACCCTCAGAAGGACCTGCATGTCGCATCAACAGAGGCCTCCTGACTGACCATCTGGGATTTGCTTCATGCTTTATGTTAATAATGTCATTGTACCCAACACATAGTGTGCAGAATTTTTGGCTTCGATCTCCTTCAGTTTCTGAGATATAGAGCCTTTAAAAAAAAGAGGTTGTGGCCCTAATAAATGTGTTGCTAAAAAAACTGCAACGCACCACAAGTCATTACTTTTGAACTATTCATGCTGCGTGTTTGAAATTCTCAGGGTTTGTTTCACAATATTATATGTCTTTAACTACTAAAATGGTTCGCCTGCAGCTGCATAACTGCGAATGTATGACTTAATGAAAATTGTATTCAAAAAAATCTTTTCGTCCGTCGGAGCCCACTAGATCCTCACGCTGAAACATATCCGCTTGGTTTATATGTGTAATACTCATGTTACAGTACTTTCTTAGCAACTAGGTGCATGTCTGGAGGAAATCAAAATGTGTCATTTATGAGGAATTCAAAATGAAAACTATGATTTCACAACTGTATCTAAAGTGCATATTGCCCATGTATGACAAAGTCTAGCCTGAATATAGTTATACCACTGGAAGGAGCATGTTTCAACTAGTAAAGTACTAGTGCAAAATGTTACTGTGGTGGATTTTCCACTGAAGCACAGACACTGATCAACCCAAGGATTGATAATAAGATTAATATTGATCAATAAGGGGACACAGCTCACACAAAGTTGGCAAGTTTAAGGGTTCCTTGTCCCAACAATAGAGGGCTAATCTTTTTTTAGAACGAAGAACAAGGGACAAAGAAACAAACAGAGATCAGTTGATTAAATATCAGCTTATGATTACAACCAATAGTACACATCCACGAGATACATATACATGTCTGCTGCTTGCGTATATGTCCTAAGACACAAAAAGAAACCTAAAGTCACATAAAGACTCATACCACGCGCAGCTCTCGACGTCTTTAAGCATTAACAGGATGAGGAGAACAGTGGGCTTCTTCAGTGTAAGAGCACGTTCACTTCTAATACACAATCAATATCATGAGAGAAAATCGTGACTGAATGAGTATTTGACTTATGGTGGTATAAAAAAAAATGACAAACCAATCATTTCATCTTCTATTGCTTTCATGTTATAGAAACAGAGACAGATGAATATCACAAAGTTTGGTTATTTTACTTTTCTACTTTTATTTTACCTTTTCATTACTACTTATCTACCCTCGACTGTGAATGACATCTGAACATTATACATTTAACATTTACATCTATAGAGCGGTGCAGGTTGAATAGACTACACACACACACACACACACACACACACACACACACACACACACACACACAACAAATCCCACCAAAAACGTGACTGCCTGCTCGCTGGCAGCGCTCAGTGTCTCTGTGCACGATGACAGCCGCGTCATTGCTGCTGTCGCACTGTGGTGAGGCGGCTGAGACAGATGAGCTGGATCTTTTATTGTCAGCGGGCTGACACCAGGCGGAGTATATGTATAAATTTGTCTGATTAGTTTCAGAGGGGAAAACGGTGGCAATGTAATGCATTCCTCCATGCAAGAATCAAACCTAATTACCTAGAGCTCTATTTCTCTCAAACACAGACTCCTCTATCTTTTTCAAATAAATCACTCTTACTTGAAGCTGCTTTATTTCATCTGACTGTCTCTGAGGCTTCTCTATTACTGATAACTGCTCTTTTAGAAATGCTCTAATTAGTCTGATTTAAAGATATTTTTGTAATTATTTGAAATATTGGTCTGTCTTGTAAAGAAGATTCTGTTGTACGATGCAGCCGTCCTCCCTGTATTTCTCTCTCTCTCTCTCTTACACAAATCAACAGACTGAATGCACTCTCATCTCCGCCCTCCATATTTACAGGCTGCACTGTAACACACCGACACATCCACCAGTTTCAGCCCACTACCAACGTCTATCTACAGCTGCATAATGTAAATCTCTCAAATGTGGTGTGGGTGGGTTGAGAGAGAGAGAAGGAGAGAGAGAGAGAGAGAGAGAGAGAGAGAGAGAGAGAGAGAGAGAGAGAGAGAGAGAGAGAGACATTAGCTCTGTTTTCATTCTGCTGTCAAGAGAATTTCATGCAAACTTGTGAAAGGTCAGGAACTATTAAATGTAAATTAGATGCATTTTCATCAAAGTCTGAGTCAAAATAATGTATTCACTGGAAAGATTTAAATAGAAGTGATTTTTTTTTTTTAAATGACTGGTATCAGGGAAAGTCATTGTTCTGTGATTAAGAGCTAATGTTGGGCAAACTTTACGCTCTCCAAACAGCAAAACATAGACAGGCACTGCTGGCCGATAATAAGTTTTTCTTGTTGTTTAAGGCTTTGGGGACATTTTGTCATATTATTCAGCTTTTGATGTGCTTCCATTTGCAGAGCATAGCAAGAGAACGACAAGAGCGTTTCTGGACAAAGAGACCGAGATGGAAAGCGAGATGACGTAAAAGATTTCTGCACAGAAATATTAGAAAACCAGAGAAATTAGACTTTTGCTTTCTAGTATACAAGGCTCACTTTCTCTGTCTGCCATAAAGGACAGATTCTACTGGGAGTTTCCTACGTGAGTTCAACTTCCTTCACTGAAGAAAAAAGCAGATCCTGAAGTTCAGTCTTAAGGGAGACAATTTAGCCTTTGAGTGTTAGCTAGCGCTCACTCAGGAGGACTGCAGGCCTCCTCTTTTCATGAATTAATTCATAAGTGACAAAGTTCCTGGAGGTTCAAAACAACACAACCCATTCATTTACTTCAAATGCCATTAGAGGACGAGGTTGTTGGTGGTAAACTGTTTACCTCTTTGCAGCAAACAGGGAGGAAGAGGAGAGAAAGAAACACAGAGGGAAACACTTGCAGATAAATAGAGAAAGCTAGAAGGAGCTCAAAGAGGGGACTCAAGAGCGAAAGCAAAATAAGTGACAACCCATCGTACTATAACCTGCCACAGTGAAGAGTAAATCAGGACTATATCCCTTTATTTAAACCCAGCTTTCATTACAGATTTTTCAACTACTTACAATTCTTTTTTTTATATTATGTTTCATGGGCTTCATTGCTGGTTTCAAAACCAATTTAGGCAACTTTCACTGAGCCAACAAGCCTCTCTGAATCTGATCGAAGTGAAACAAATTCAACTGAGGACAAGAGAAGAAGTAAAAAGAAGGAAAAAAAAGGGAAAAGATGAAGGGATTGAGTAATTCAAGAGCGACAGCACGAAAGGAGAGTGACACACTCCAAAAAAAAAACAGAAAAGTAGCAGATCGAAAAGTGGTACTCTCACTACTGATTTTATATTTTTTCCACTGTGTAAACAATCAGAGCATGACATTACCATAGACTGTAAATAGAGATGGGCGGAGCCACTGTGATGTCACCCACAGGTTTTTGAAGAGCAGTTTTGAAGTTCAGAGTGAGCTGCTCTGCCATCGCCACTTTGGCAGCGTCTGACTCCGCCGAACTCCCAGCGAATCCAAAAATGGGCAAAGAGGTGGGGCGTGTGTGGAGCCGAGACTCACCCACCTGTCACTCAAAGTGGCCACCCCCTCAATTATGCATAACTTTAAGCCTTAATAAAAATTTGAACAGGAGAGTTATATAATAATTCACCCCCTGTACGGTTGTCATGAAGGAGGAAATTTCCTATAGAGACGAAAACTATTTTTTGTACCAGGCAGTAAACATTTCTGCTGTAAAGTTTGGCATTTAACATGGGACTCTATGGGGATTGACTCACTGTTGGCTTCATTTTTGCTGCTTGGAAAGTACACATTAAAATTCCGACATTTTATACAGACTTTGTTGATTTTGCTGATTTGTGGTGTGTTCGTGTGACACTTTAAAATGCACCAGACATCAGTTTCTTAAAGCTTTGGCAGCTTTCTTTGAACAGCACACTGTCAATGTCAAGGAGTTATATAGGAGTTCAACCAATCAGCCTCTCAAGGAAGTCTTGGTTATTTGCAGTGTCTTGTCCTCACTAATGATTTATGTTTTGGTTTTTTTTTTTATTCTGTCAGTCTACTTTAAATGTTATTTATTCTTTTTGTTTGTTTGTGTGCTGTGTCTGAAGAAGTTTGATTAAAAAATTGATTAACCATCATATCCTAAATTCACTGCTATAAAAGTTAAGATTTGTAGTCCACCCTAGACAAAACAATATCAGTTTAATGTCTTCAATCCGCAATAATTCAAGATGTATTGTCCTTGTGGTGCAACCAACAAGGAGAATCAACAATGAGTTTCTGATTGCTTAAATAGAAAAGACATGAAATTTCTAGTTTGGTTGATTGCACTGTGAGACATCATTCAGTAAGTCAACATGCAGTAAGTTTTAAAATCACATTTGGGGAGTTTACAAAGCAGTTCCAGTGGAGCAGCTTTGATTTAAGTACTCTGCTCAAGGGCGTGAACATTGTAGTAGATGCAGTTGGGGGCAAAAGCTTGATATGCTTTATTTCCTTGCCATGATTTTCCCAGCTGGTCTTATTGTTCCAACTATAAAATATCCAGTTACAATCCAGCAATTCTGACCTCAGGGCACAAACACACGAGTTAAGCCCAAGTTAAATTGATTTACAGCCTTTCTATCAATGTCTCCATGTGACACACAGTCACATGTTCAGTGTGTGGGCGGTTTATTCTGATTAGAAATCAACAACAAGATTCAGATAAGACAGCAGTCGTGAGTCGCTGAGTAAAACAAAACAGAATCCACCGCCACCCAATCAGAATGTAGGCATCAACAAAGCCGTGTAATAAACTGAAATAATCATGAAGATCAGTAATTACAAAGTGAAACATACAATCTTTGAGCTTGGATGCCTCCATTGCACACAACAACATAAGACAATGCAGGCAGTGATGCAGGTTTCATTGCCTATCGAGGCAGCGTCCCCCCCAACTTCTGGTTGATGACTGATGGATGCAGGAGACCAGAGAGCTGAGAGGTAATAGCAAACAGACAAATGACACCATTTCTGTCTTTCGAAGGTGCTGCTGTATATTCCTGTTACACCATCAAAGCCACAGTCAGCGGCTCACACCTTTTGAACTTCAGTTCACTCATCGCAACTAATCGAGTACTTAACTAATCAGCATCTTCTGTGGCTCTGGAAACCACTTGAAACCAAAGCCATCTAGAGATGTGTTACATCAGGTTTCACCAATACTAGAGATTAGAATTAGCACCTTGCAGTTGTATGCCTCCACCAAGCAGTGAAGTCTTAGGAAATATGGTCACAATCTCTCTCTTGAATAATAGCCAGAAGTGGTTTGGAAAATATTATGTCGTCACTGTGAAGTTTACCTTTGACCTTTTGGATATAGAATGTCATAATTTTATACTATTAGAAATTAGTGTTAGATTGTGTATGAATTCTTGAGGTATGGCTAAAATGCCTTTTGAGAGGTTACAATGACCTTGACCTTTGACCATCAAATTCTAATCAGTTCATCCTTGAATCCAAGTGAATGTTTGCACCAAATTTGAAGAAAGTCCCTCCAGGCGTTGAGAAATCGCGTTCATGAGAATGGGCCGGACGTATGTTAGTATGGACTGGCATATGGATGGACAACTTGAGAACATAATGCCGCTGGTTGTTGCTGGACCAGAGGCATAAAAATCAAGATATCTCATTCTCTGCTGCTTCAGTTTTTCTTTTTTAATATCTGTCTCTTAAGAGTCACCCAGCTTCATTGAAGTGCAATACTAAATCACTGGAGAACCCTCTTAATAACACTTCACTGAAGGACGAATTTTGACAAATGAAAGGAAGTGATGCAGGGATGGAACCTAATGGGGCAATCACTTCAGAGAAATCAACTTATCTACCCAAAATGCACTGGGCTGTTATTTCACCCCAACCCAAAGACAATCCTTTGAAGTGACTTCAAAAGTTAGAAGCTTGAAAATAAACTGTGCAAGCCTAATACTCACAGCCCATCATTAAAAAAAATACATGGAAATATGGGACCAGATATCACTAATGACAGCTCAAGACAAACAGTGCAAAACACCATGTTCAGCTTCTGCAAAAAATCTTTAAGTCATTTTCCTTCTGGTCTTGCTGGAAATGTGCGTAGTGCTTCTCCGACTCTCATGTGCATACATTACTGAAAATAAGGACGACCAACACTTACAACAGCCCCAGTGAGAACACGACAGGGCAGCAACCCAGATCCAAAAAATATTGCATATTAATCTCACTCAGTGATATTGGCCATGAGTCAAGAGTGACAGTACAGTATGGATGGGAGGTCATGTATTGTCTCCTCAGTAGGAAAGCAGTTTGCTTGTCTGTGGGAGGAGAAAGCGGCCATGCACACAACAAAGAAGGCCAAGAGGAAGATTTAGTCATGCAGGAAAAAATAATTGTCGAAAGGATTCTGACATTTTACAACAAGGCTTTTCCTGTATTTTAATGATAACTCTCAAGAAAACAGTTAAAGTCACTCAAGACACTAAAAAACTTTGCAAACTCCCACAACCACAGCCACATGTAAAACACACACATATAACAGCAACAGTGTTATATTGAAAAAATAATGTGGAAAAATATGGAGAAAAAAAGATATATGTAGCTGGCAGCCCACACAGGTACAGCTGACATTTAAATACAGTTAGACTCTCACTGTATGAATTGACGAATGCTGCAGACCAAAACATTCAGAGGTACAATAGATTTTCTGGAAGAAAAACACAGGTACCCCAAATCCAAGCAGTGTGGAGATCATTATTTCAGCACTGACACACTGTTAACCCCAAGTCCCCCCAATTTTATGTCAGGACGAACAGTAAGAACTTAAAAAGTTCCTTTTAAATATGTTGGTATGGAGATCCAGGGTCCCCATTTCAGAAGAATATTACTTGGAATAACAATTCTCCAAAAAAAAAATCCACCTACTGCATCTCCATTTCCCACAAAGTGTTTTTCCCTGACACTTGTGTCTTAACAAATCCTTCAGTGTGATCTTACTCCATGATGTTGATGGGGCAAAATTGTCTTATGCTGCATGCCCACTCCGCTGCAGGAAAGTCTTTCATTGGTGACTTACTTGTGGTTCGTTTTGACTGTCAGTTTTTCAGTCAGTTTTTTAAAAATACTTTTAAAACTTCTTTGTCTCTGACGGTTGCAGACCTATGAGTTAATGTGTTTCAGAAAAAAAGACAAAAAGAAAGAAAGAAAAAGTTCCGCTTTTTTTCTTCACCCAAGAGTAATATGAAAAGATCAATATCAATCTTGTGGAGCAATGAGTTTAGTCTAAGCAGCTAACCTGGCTCTGACGAAAAATATGCCGACAAGTACCTTTAGAGCTCACTAACTAAGATCTTGTGTCTTGTTTGTACTTAAACAGAAATGTAAAACTCCTCCAACCTCAACAACATATAGGTCGTTTGCTCCAACCCTCTAATACAACCCATAGGAGTGTTTCCTAAAATAGTGCCGCTGCGGCAGCAGGTGTGCCGGACCCTGGTTAAACATGCAGCTAACCTTATGGAACACTGAGGGTTTGGACAGCTTTAGCCACAAAAACTACTTGTTTAGGTTTTGGAAAAGATTGTGTTTTGAGTTAAGATAAGTACTTCCTTAAGATTAGACCATCTTCATTGTCATGGTTACAATAATAACAATGAGGTTGCAGTTGTGGGACGGTCATGGATAATAGAAACAACATAAACTGCTGGTTTTGCACAGGAGTCGAATCGTCTGCTGAGTGAATTGCTTGTTGTTTTGTTGACCCATCCATTCACCCCAACAAGCTTCTGCACAGGGCTCGTTTTCTACAGTCTGTCACACTGATACCATTGTTACCATCCCATAATGCTGGAAACCTATGCAGAGTATAGCTAGAGTAATATTCATGCTAAGCTAGGCTAAACACATCTGTGCACTACCAAAATAGTTAATAGTTGATTTAAATACTCAGAGTGAGTGAGAGAGGCACTCTTTAACCCAACCACACATTCCATCTACAACTGTATCCCTCGGTTTCAATTCCACACTGCTGCTATGGCAACAGTCAACCAAAGCGTTGCCATGCTGCGCCCCTGGCGAAGCACTCATCACATTGCTGGCGTAGCTTCCTTAAAAATCACCAGATCCCATACCAATGAGCAGGGGAAGGGTCAGAGACAGTAAAATATCTGGAGAGCTAGAGGGAGAACAGACAAGAACACAAAGAGGGACAGAGTGGAGTAACATGGAGGAAGAACTTGAAAGACACAAATGTGACAAAGGGAAGAGACGTGCCAATCGCCAGCCAGGAATTCAGTTCATCTCCATTTATATAGTGAAGAGCTACACCAGACAGGCTGGCCCTGTGTCAGTGAAACTCAGCTACTATTTAAACATGACAAGTTGACAAAAACTTCCTGAGATGCTTGCAAGGAAAATCAGTTCAGCAGCTGAGGCAGTAACATTTTTTAAAAAGCTAAAACCACCATGAAAGATTAAACAATATGAATATTAAGGGAAAAAGGTTTTTTTGTTCTCTTTAAATCTAGACTATAGTGCATGACAAACAGGAGATGAGAGATTTAAATCATGCCCTCCCACAGCGTTGTGCAGGAAATTAAAAAGTCTGAAGAAATTTCTTTATTAGAATTATCAATAAAGCCTGGAATAACACAGTATATATGGGAACACAGTAAGAAACCTAAAATTGACATTTCCTCGGGCTATCCAGGAAAACGAAACGTTCCGATTGTTTCAATGATGCTAATTTCCAGGTTTTCCACGACCCTAAAGCCGCTGACGAGAGGAAAGACAGACGTGGTGCGAATAGACTTAGACACACTTGAGATGCAGACAGATACTGAGACCGAGACAGCAGCAGCCAAGGAAGTTATTCCATCTCTCCTGCTGCCAAAATAAGAGTTGATAACGCACTCCTAGGAGCTGTAAAGTCCTGACACTTTAGCCCCTTTAATCCGTGATAACCCCTCGTGAGCAGGCCTTCCAACGCCAGCCCCCATACACACACATACACGCCGCACCCTGCTGCTACTAACGCTCTCAGATGGAGTTTCATCTTTGCTTTGATGGACTGTGAGCTTATGCCTCCATCAAAGTTGACATTGACATCAAATAATGAAAAATAAAAAAAAGGAGTGGGGGTCTGGCTGATGGAGCTGGAGCCGATGCTGAGGATGGTGGCGATGACATATATATACCAGAATATCAGCTCCAGTGAACTCCACAACTTATGTGCCAGCATGTGGCGTCGACAGGGCAGCAGTAATCTCAAAGGTTAGCTCAGCTCCAGCTGAGAGGCTCGGTGGCCGACAGAAATAAGGAATGAATGTGTGTGTAAGTACATGAAGGTGAAGCAGGGTGATGCTGAAAAAGACCAGCTTGGTTGAGTAAAAAGCTCCATCCTTGAATGAATATAAAAGTTTGAAAAAGAGCTCTGGCCTCAGTGAAACCTCACGTGCTTCAAGGCCTCTTTGAAGCTTTAAATAAACAGCACAGCAGATGTTTTCAATGCATCTGGGGCAACAGCTGAAATGGTTTCTATTGCATTGTTTGCAGTGGTGCGATGGTAATTCGATAATTAGGGTTCACAGCTAAGAGAAGGTGGATATAAATAATCCCAGACTCCCACATACATTAACAGTAAGTACAAAGTCTTTGTTTTGAAATGTGCATTGTAGTTGATTAAGAAGCATTTTATGAGTATTTACAACCAAACATGGAAATCATTATATAAACATTATCATCCATTATTATAGATGAATGACACAAGCACAAATTATTTGAAGGGAATTTAGAAGTATTAAACTAAAACCCAATAGCAATAACACACACAAGATCATCAAATTTAAATATTACTGGCAATGGTGTAATGTGATTAAAAGACTGGATTCAAATTTCAGCTCTATAGACTCAAATACAACAGAAATGTCTGTTAAGAGCAGTTTCAATATTTCCTCTATGTGAGGAGGCAATCAAGACTGGCAGTCTTATTTACAAAATACGACTTAAAACAAATTTCAATTTAAAAGAAACTTTGACATTTTGGGAAATATGTTAAATCGCTTTCTTTCAAAGAGATGGAAAGATCGATACCAGTCTTATGTTTTATGTGTGTTAGCTATAGAGCTAGAGGCAAGATGCAGTTAGCTTAGACTGAAAACAGGGGGAAACAGCTAGCTTGGCTCGATATTTTCTGACACATTACTTCCAGTGAAACCACAAACTGCTTATATTTTTGTTTGTGTGCAGACTAAAAAATGAAACACTAGTTAATGGGTGAGTTTAGAGGTTTTGTTGGGCATCTTTTTGAACTCTGGCAGCTGCTTTTCCCTGATACAAGTCTTAATGCTAAGCTATTAGCCCTCTGGCTCCAGGCTTCCTATATTCTTATATATTGCCGTTTCTATACTGTATATTCAGAATCATCATATTTGTCACTGTCATCTCAAAAGTAACTGCAACTTAAGAAAACAAGCAAATTCAGAAAACATCATTAATTTGACAGCACATGTGCTGCAAATACACACAACACAAGCCAATACAGAAACATACATCAAGCAGCACAGACTACAGTGCAAGTGTTTCCGGGGGACACTAAAACGTGATGAACCAGGCTGGGACTTGCTGGTTTTGTGAGTAATTGCAGCACGTTTTTGAATAAGCTCTTTTTTTTTTTGTCTATTTGCATGTGTTTTCTTGCGTTTGCAATGTGTTGAGCTCTCAGGGCCACCGTACCAGAGAAATATTTACTTTGATTCATACACCAATTTGAGCATACTGTAACTATGCCATAAATTTACGTTTCCAAGTCCTCACCACTTTGCAAAGTACGATCTAAGGTCTTTTGAAGCTTACAATGTATGTCACAGATATTGTATATAAAATTAAGCTTCTTAAAAACAAGCGTACACTATTTTTTCAGTCCAAGTGTCACATGTATACTATGATCAATGACCCAGGTTAGCTGAAAAGGTTCAGTTAAAGCACTGTTTTCTATAAATGTAGCCCAGGACAGTTTGTACATCTTCATTACACATTTTTGAACCTATGAACACAAAATAACAGAGTTCAATTAAATATAGAGCCGGTGCTGAATTTCCAGCCCATCAGTCTGACACACTGTGATTTAGATTTATGAATTGCTTGTTTCTGGTAGATTCTGTATTGAATATTCACGTATGAATTTAATTGGTCTAATGAACCCATAATGCATCACCCTCGACGACTTCCTTTATGAAGCTGGTATTTTGAGTGACAGTGTAACATCTGCCAACTTAACAACAACAGCCCACAAACGTAATAAACCACAAATGTAATGCAAATGTGCAGCTTTTAATGTAATAATCCCACAAACATAACACATTTCCCACAAACATAGTAGCAGGTGATGTGATGGGGTCTAAACAGTTAAGAACCTATACAAGAAAAGGCTATGTCAAAAGTAGTGATGTCAGGGGTTTTTAAGACCCGTACCCATCCTACCCGAGCTTGACCTGAATGTTCTTAAGAGTGTGACAAGAGACTTTTCAGCCTGTCAGGGTCTCGGCCATCGACCTGTCCGTGCGCTGTCCGTGGTGCTGGACAGGTAGGCTACTGAAACACAGATGACGCTGCTGCAGAGAAATCTACATTACAAGAGGCGAAAAAAACATCTATTTAAACAAGATATTTATGTGCCTCAAAACAATTCTGTGAACTGACAAAGAATGATAAAGCAGCGTGCGTGTTGCAGAGAGAGAGAGAGAGAGAGAAAGAATGACAGAGAAAGTGGAACATTTGTGGGATGTTGTTACAATTTTGAAAGCTGAAGATTTTCACCGTCCCACAAATGTAAAAAATCCTTGCAAATGTAGAATTACGTATAACGTTTGTAGTAGGCAACCGCTATTAGGTTTGTGGGAAATGTATCACTTTTGTGCGATTATTACATTAAAAGCCTCAGATTTTGTTTTACGTTTGTGCGCTGTTATTACGTTGGCAGGTGTTACAGCAAAGAACATCCTTGAGTGTAATACATCAATATTACACTGAGACAGACTATAATGCAAGTATAATAGCCAAATATACACACACACACGAGTGAAGTGTGTGTGTGTGTATAGCCGACACATTATCATAGTGGTTTGGACAGGCCTGCTTCACGCCTACGCAGCTGCTAATAAGACAGATCCATCAGAACATAGCGAGGGGAAATGTAACCTGCACCCACCTCATCTACAACAGAGAGATGGAGGGAAGAGAGGGAAAGAGGGATGAGGGACAGATTAAAAAAAAAATAGGAGAGTCTGGGGGAGTGATGCAGAGAGAAAGGGCATTAGGTAAAAGAAAAACATGAGATGCAGAAAGGAGAGTGAAGAGAGAGACCAATATCAGACTGGGAGAGGTGTTGAAGCTCAGTGACCAAACACTGTGGATACATGAAAAAGACACAACGCCAGAAAAGGGAGGCTGGCAGAAATGCCCACATGTGAAAAGAGACTTTGAATGCTAAGAATAAAAGAAAAGGAAACAACTCACACTTGCCTGGAAGCGAGGTACACTGAAGTCTGCCACCAAATAAGACATGGTTTCATCTGAGCATCAATAATACACATTTCTATTACTGCTTTTTTTTTTTTTTTTTTTTAAACTGCATTTACGTGTGATTTTCAATGTTTTTCTGACACTAGTCGGATCCATCCTGGAGTGACAAGGTCACATTTATTGTCTCTCATGTACCACGCACGTCAAAATGAAAAGAACATTGAGTTAGGCTGCATTAATGAGTCAATTTAAATTGATTTAACTTGATACATTCAAAATTATACACAACAGAACGACGGCAAGATGCAAGTGTGAAGAAAGACGAGGGATAAAGGGGTGTAAATAAGGTGAGACTGAAGATAAGATAGAAGAAAAAGAAGAAGAATGAAGCAGGCAGAGTACTGAGAGAAGCAGGGAAGGCAGGAAAAGCAAAATGGCAGAAGAAGTGATTGGGTGGGACTGATGGAAATAGAGAGAACAGGAAATGGAAAAACAATGAGATGGTGACCAAAAGGGGAAAAAATGAGAAGGGAAAATAGGTTTCTAGAAATGGAGCCTCTGCAGTCAAACTTCATTATATTTTAATGTGTGTCTTCATTAGATTAGCAGCTACAAAAGCTCTATTAATTGTTCTTCACTGAACTAGCGACTGAATTTGGCTCAAATTTGCTCAAGAAGAATTAAAACATGATAAGCTGATGTTACTGTCCAGTGCACCTGCAATAACACTTTGAAATAGCTTTTACAATGGGACACACAATAACTATGATCATCTTTCTTTCATAATTGTTCCCCAAGTGCTGAAAACCTTTCTTTTACTGAGTTCTAAGGGGGAAAGTGGATGTTGAAAGTTTTATATGCTTTTCACCACAGTGAGAGGTTCTCTGTGAGAGATTTAAATCTCTGAAATAATTAAGTCTCATAACACAAAGAATATATTTCCAGTTTTATTCTTCCATGCTGTTGTTTGGCCATAGGCTTTATTGTATAGTTTTTGTGTTTTGTTTAAAATAAATATATAAAATTAGCACCTCTGCCAACCAGTCGCAGGAAATATGTTCACAGTCTCCTCTTCCTGAGTTACAGCACTGAATAACAGCCTGGTGTGTTTTTGCAGAACATTATGTGTCACATTGAAGTTGAACTTGACCTTCTGGATATAAAATTTCATCACTTCATTTTAACTCTTTGACATTTGTGTTAAATTGTGTCATAATTAGTGTATGAATTCCTAAGTATTGGCCAAAAACATGTTTTGTGAGGTCACAGTGACATTTAACCTTTGACCACCAAAATCTAATCAGCTACATCTTTGAGTCCAAGGGAATGTTTGTGTCAAATCTAAAGAAATGACCTCAAGGTGGTCGTGAGATATCACATTCAAGAGGCCAAAACTGTTTTTTGTGAGGTCACACAGAGCTTGACCTTTGACCACCAACATCTAATCAGAGATTTGTGTCTTTGAAGAAGTTCATCAAGGTGTTACTGAGATATCGCGTTCACGAGACAGATGGACAACACCAAAACATGATGCCTCCAGTCCTGGCTGTCGCCGGCGCGGAGGCATAAAAACTTGTGCAGCAGTGACGTGTGTCAAGTGCAGCCAAATTGCATTCCTTCATTCAAACACTTTCTGAATATGGGATCATATGTTTCATTCAAGGCAATAAAAGCACCAACAGGATTCTCTACAGTTCCTACAAGTAAACAAACAGGCAACAGTCAGAGCGGATTCTTAAAAAGAATGACAAAATGCCAGCAAAAGGTTGTGAATGAAGAATGTAAGAGAAGAGAAAGGTCATAAGAAATGTATTAGGTGATGCCTCGTCTATTTGATGGCACAACTTCATTTTACCACAAACAGAATGTTGACATAGCAGTAATATTTAAAAAAAAAAAATACAAATTTAGTCTATCTTTGTTTTAGTTTAAAACAGTTAAAAGAGGCTGTGTATAAGTTTTCTCTGCCGCTGAACGTGGTTTCTTGGTGGGAGCAGGTGGTGGTGATTGTCTATTGACAAGAGCTTCAGCCATCTTTGTGTTTACAAGACAAAAGGTTATAAACGCCCTCTGAGCAGTGCTACGCCTTCAGGGCAGGTTGGAGGCTACAGTGAGTCGCTATAAGAATGATGATGAGACAGGCTAGGGCTAGCTGGTTAGCATGCTAACTTCAGTGGAAGAAAAGATGTGATAGAGACAAGAGACAGACAAGACAAGACAAGAAGACAGCTGGTGTTGCTTTCCACCTCTGCTGACAGCTGTTGGCGAGTAAAGGAATGAAGTTTGATTATGAACTCACAATGTTTCTTCTAGACTGGTAAGTAAACAGCTGGTAATGCTAATGTTAGCTATAGAGCAATAGCTAAACTTACGAATAGCTCCTTTAATTCCTAAAATCATCAGCAACAATAATCATGACTTCTTGCCAAACTGTGGCGCTGATCATGAAGCCGTGACTTAATGAATATAAATGATCAAGACTCATTTATTGAATCTGAAGAACACTCGGAGTATTCACTCAGCTGAATGACAGGCTCTGTGAGGAGTCTGCTAGAGGAGTTTAATTTAGAAATATCCCCCTGTAACAACGTGTCCTCTGAAGCTCTGAGGCTGAGTGAAGGACTCGGCCTTTAGGTCTTTTAGAGGTTGACAGCACTGATCTCAGGTCCCTGAGCTGCAGGTGAAGGTCGGAGCTTCACTGGAGCTGCGGGGTCCTAGATCCAGACGGAGGTGAAGTGAAAGTTGAAGCAGGGAGTCACATGAAAGTCTCCTCTGGCCCTCTTGAAATAAAAGCTATTCTGTCATTTGATACACTTGTACAGTGATAAAGATCCTGCAAAAGGTGATGATGTTTTCAGTTATTCTGGCTGATGAGAATTTTCTTCAGCTTTAAGATCTGTGAAACTGAAGCTGCCAAACTCCATACACACAAAAAAAAGCATTAGGTTGTGAGTTGTCCCACGGTGTGTTCACACTCACACAGGTCTCATCAGCCAAAATAAGTAAAGACCATTATGTTAAGTTTTATTTATTCAGGAAATCCCATTATTTATTTTGCCTGAAAATTACATACACAGAAGATCACAGCATGACTAAGCAGTTAAACAAAACAATCACTTCACTCACTCACACACTCACACACACACACACACACACACACACACACACACACACAGTTTTTGATTTTTTAGTTATAAGTGAGGTGATCACCATGAGTGATATAGGAATCTTTAATCCAACCAAACTGCTCTGTATTCATAACACTGTGTATTAATTACACGAGCCATTCTAATTACATTAATGAAAGAGTTCTGCAGGTCAGTAAAAATAGACCGCAGCCTGGAGAAGGTTTGTGTTGGAGCTTAAGGGTGAAATATGTATAATGAGTAATGTTCTGTCTGCTATAATCTGCATGTCACACCTTTCAGTCAGTAATGTAGCAGGGGAACAGCAGTCCGTTGATTGGAGAGGAACAGGACCACTATGGAAATACATTATTATAACGTTTAGTGTTTTTCTCCTGCGTCATGCTTCGGTTTTATGCACAATCCTTTGTCTGTTTTACTTACTGTTTACAGGTTGTTTTGTGTCACTACATGTTCATGTTTTACACTGGCTGTGAAACAGTGTGTTATGATATGGTGGCATTAACAGCCATAGACAGATCCACAGAGGGCAGTACAATGTTGCCTCTTATCAAAACAGAGTATAATGTCACTTACAAGAGCTACAAGAATTCAATAAAGCTGTTATCTTACTATGACAACAGACCGGGCAGAACACGGCTTTATTGCTGCTGTATTTTTTTGTCTCATAAACCAACGAGTCCTACACTAATAATAATACAGTTATGGTTGAAGATTGGTCACATTTTGGTTAGGTTGAGGAAAGGTTTGTGGTTTGGCTTAATGGACCTTCGTTGTCATGGTTGCTATTATACACCAATAAGCCACAACATTAAAACAAGTAACTGTTTTTATTATTTTAAGAGTTCATTCTGAACCATTAGTAATTTGATTCAAAACTTAATGTGTAGTTTCAATAATTTTTCACGGCTTCATGGCAAAAAATACACAGATCAGTCACAACATTAAAACCAGTCACCTGTTTTAATGTAATATACAGTATATATGTGTTTTTATATATATATATATAAACAGACGGTAAAGGCTGTGAAACGGTCATGGATACAAGAAATAATGTTTCATGGGGAAACCAACAGCGGTCTCCTGGGTTACGCTCCTGTGTTTTGTTGACCTATCCACCTCAGCCACCTTCTCAGGCCGATTTTGTCGCTCTACACACTGCGTCAACTGACTTCCTCCTTTGCTCTTTTCATAATTACTACAGCAGTTAGAGGTCATCTAACAATAAAATGTAATAAGCTGCTTCATAATAAGCTGCTACACAGACGACCTATGGCTTTGTTTATTACAGGAGGACAGTCGTGATGAACAGTGTCAGTGACCTTGGGCTTTGACCCAAGTGCACTGATGCTCCACTGTACCATATGACTGCTGCAAAGGAATGAATTCAGTATTGATTTTTTTTCTTTTGTGCCAGTTTTATGCTTTTACCAAATGTATGCTGCAAGCTGACATTCAGATTCAGCTTCACCTCAAGGGTGTATGCAGGTGGGTATGAAGAGTGAAAAGAAATGGAAGGAGGACTGGAATAATCAGAGCTGCAGTCTGGTTCCAGACAGTCGACTAAAGCCGTAAAACAAACATCCGAGAACATGGGAACACTGACAAACATATAACTGCATTTTCAGTTATATTCTTCCCAAACTGGTTTACAGAAAAGTGCCCGAAGCAAGATGTGGAATTATTTTTCCTCGCAGGGCCCAGGAATGCACACAGCCTCTAAACAAACCAGACCCCCTGTGCAAATGTGCCTAAAAAGCTCTTAAAAGTGAAGCTACACTTTGCTTGACTTTTTATCTTGTTTGTTTTTGTTTAATTCTATATTCAGGCTACAGGATGTGTTCATGCTAATTCACCTGTCGTATTGACCTATATCACAATCTGGGGCAGCGAGAGAAAAGAGTGTCCCATCTCTTGTAACTGAGACTTCAGACAGTCTCGCTATCGTGGAGAAAGTCTGGTGTCGGGTTTAGTCCCTGGCAGGAAATCTTTGCCCAAACAAAGCTCTTAGAGTGCAATACAAACTGTAGACTAAACAGGCGTGAGTGAACACTCTGACTTGTTTATCCCAGAGAGACCTGCACTTGCCAGGTCTCTTAAAGTGACAAAGCATCATCAGCTGGCAAGTGACGGTAAACATCAGAAGGCTGAGAGCAGTTAACCTAATTGGTTACACTGTCATAGCTGAGTAAAGATGATAATTCCTCTCACTGACAAACAAACAAATGTGTCAAATTGCAACTTTAAAATTTCTCAAGCCAACGTCTTTGTGTTTGTCTCAGCTGCACTTACAATAAGAAATTTGGAATAAAACATTTCCAAGCGGTGACTTGGTGTCCTAAGTCTCCATCCTGATTTTTTTTATTCAAATATTTGTATTTTTATTTATTCAAATTTGTTTTTATTGGTTTTACAAAACTAAGTTAGACTTGGATGATATCCAAAATTCATTATCTCAATACAGCCCAGCCCAAATATCGCTATATACAATTTTATTGCTGGGGGGAGGGGGTTAAAATGTAATTATATCATTGTATTTTATGTTTCAACAACTTTTGTTTTGATATTATGAAAAACATTGTGTATATTGGGAAACATCACAATATTCAATATAATTGAATATCAGAGAATCGAACCTAGCATTAACACTAAAACTCCCTCCAGTTTAGGATTAAAGGAAGAGTCTCATAGTTACACATTTTGAGAAATACACTTATTTACTTTCTTGTCGAGAGATAGATGAAAGTTCGAAAAGATTGAAAGTACAGCCAGGAGCAGGTGAGCTTAGTTTAGCATAAAGCCTGGAACAGGGTCCAACAGCTAGCCTGTCTCGATCCGAAGGTTAGAAATCAGACAACCAGCACCTCTGAAGATTATAAATCAACACATTACATCTAGTTCGTTTAATCTGGACAAAAAAAAAAAAGCTTCAAGCAACAAGTTGTGATTTTACAGGGGGTTATGTGCTGTACTATTTTCCGACAAGTTGCAGTGACTTACCTTGAGGTTACCAGGCAACCAGCACATGTATTTTACCTTAGGACAGAGGAAGGTTAGCTGTCTCCCCCTGCCTCCAATCTTAACGCTAAGCTGAGCTAACTAGCTGTTGGCTTTCATATTTAACAGAAAAATGTGTGAGTGGTATTAATCTTCTCCTGTAACTCTGGGCAAGGAAGGAGACAAGAAAAACAGATGCAACTAAAAGTACATTTAGCTGCACTTTCCAACTCTAATGGAGAGAGACAGACCTGACTGACTCCTGCTATAACACCACCAGACAGTGAGATCGCTCCAACAGCTCTGTTTGTCCTTCTACTTTCACTTCCATATTGTGTTGTAAAGTTCAAAAAGCAACCATGGTGAAATGAAACGCCCACATCTTCGCTTAATCAACAGACAGCCTTTCACAGAACCTGCTCTCCATCCACTCAGTAAAGATGTATAAGAAAATATGTCAGTGATAACTCTCAGGTATAGGTAAGATACTTTCAAAGGCATAGTTAAATAAAAGGTCAGACAACTGCAGTATAACAGAGACTATAACAAACCATAAAACAGCCCTCACTATAAGAGCTGTGGATTTTTTTTCAGACTCAGACTGTGAATAAATAGCTCACATTATAACATTCACCCCAAATATTAAGACAGAAACAAAAAACTTCAGCCAATTTTAGTGTTGATATACTGTATCTCAAAACAGCAGGAGAAAGTCAATGTAGCCCAAAGGATCTGACAACAAATCAATGTTTTTATTTCAACAGCTGAGTTTTTTTTTTTTTTTGGATGGATGGATGTGGCTGCAGAGAAGTAAAGAAGTCAATCACTCACTGTTCTTGCAGGATAAAATCCACGTTCTCTGGAGAAATCTGTCCCGTCACAGGATGGCGAAACGCCGTGGTCCTCTGGTTATGACTGAAGTGACAGAGGGAGGAGAGAGAGGAGACAAAATTAGCAACCTCGGTTGCACTGTAAACATGTTGAAGGCATCACCCTGGATTTTCACCCCCCCCCACTCTGTTCACAAGTACAGCACACACAGGCCAATCATTCCCCAGAGGAGTAGCAGGCTTAGGAGATTCTGTCCAACCTCCACACCCTGATGGGCCTTCGTCCCTGACTTTCCCAGCCTTGTGTAGAATGTGAGGGGTGACTGCAGGACCACCACCCACTCAACCCCACCCAGCCTGTCCTGTACAGCCTGTGTGGATGAAAGTGTTGGGCTCAGCACAAAAAGCTGGACAGCGCAGGCCTGGGCCTCCATCAGTTATAGACTGAGTCAGTCAGTCATTCTAAGCCTCAGCCAGGGTGTAAAAGCATTTGGCTGGGTAAACAACACAGGGAGGCATGGAGGGTCACAGTGTGTGTGTGTGTGTGTGTGTGTGTGTGTGTGTGTGTGTGTGTGTGTGTGTGTGTGTGTGCTGGGGAGTTAAGAGAAAGCTGACAAAGACTGCTGTGTCTTTTGATCTTTATAATCAAGTTTCAGCAGCTCTGATGTGAATGAACACAGAGGTTATTGGGCTAAATTAGTTTCTCATCTCTAAAAAACAGACACCTCGTACACAACGAGTGACAGCACATAGTTATAACAAAAGAAAAAGACATTTTATAAAGGATAGTTGATATGCTTCCTTGACTGTTAACATGATGACATTTTTATATATTTTAGATATATTTGTGGTTTTAAGAACCAAAAACCATCTTAATGTATCTTCTCTCAGGCTTCTCTCTGGAGCTCTGGTAACAACAGGTCAGTAAGCCAATCAGAAGAGAGGAGGCTTTGAGCCTCCTATCTGATTGGCTGACTGTTTTCTGAGCGATCAAATAAAAATATAGCCGGCTTGGGGCATGGCTGAGAGTGGTGACTGCTTTGTTGTGACATCACAAAGTTACATAAGTCCTGACGGCTGGTTTTAAGGATCAGTTTCTGAATACAGGCTGTGTGTATTTCTCTGTGGACTGAGGCTTTGATACTTTCACAGTGTTAATATAGAACCTAGACCTGCTTTATAATCAAAGAAGAGAAGGAAATTCAACTAATTAACTAAAGATTATCAACAAATTAAAGATTAGTAAGAACAACCTGTACCTGTCCTAAAATATGAGATGATATAAATAAGAATTTCTGCCTTATTGTTGCCACAATAAGGCAGAAAGTCTATCAGCACTTCTCCTGCTTATTTAATAAATATACACCCTTTAGATACTAGTGTAACAGTGGTGTTAGACGAGTGTATTCACATCGTCAAGAAGTTTATGTGCAGGGGCAACAGGGCCTCACAAACATGCAAAAATAGCTTCAGTGCTGCAGCCTGAAGCAGAATCTCTAGTGGCACAGACAAACAAACTCTGAGAAAAGTTCCTGCCCTCTAAAGTTCTCCAGTAGTTCTGCTTAGTAGTCACCAGCAGAAGCACAACATTGACGAGGAGCACTGTGCACACTCAGCAAATACACTGCATGTGTTGAAAGGTTCAGAGCCCCTTTCCCATCTCTGACAACAATCAATACGTAGGCACACTGTTTTCCATTCACTTGCAGCTCACATTACTCACGCTGTACCAATTCCCGCCTGATGTAGCAGAAGATCAAACCCGACAGGGCAGCGAGGTTTACCAGGAGACCCAGTGACATGGCAGCAGCAGGTTCCGCAACAGGGACTTACAACGCCATTATTAGCTCACAGCACAAGACCTCAACACAACTTGCCAAATGAAACTGGTTACATCTAAATGCACTCCATGTAGACGCCTTCTCGTTAGCTCATGCTGATGCACTGTTCCCTCCTGTCAGGTGGGTTACTCCTACTACTACTTCTATTAATCCTGGCGCTAACGACAGTAACACTTACAGAGGCTGTAAAAATAAAACACGACCTTCATGTCTGTTACTTACTTAAGGAACATTTTGCCTCATGTTGAATTAACAGCTTGCCACAATCTTGTTTTTTCCAAGTAACTGGAAAAACAGTTGCTAATAGTAGGTGTTTATGTGGGTGTGAGAGGCTGATGTACTTGTCAATGAAGAAAGCAAGAATACTACCCCTTTAGGTCACATTAAGATGTAAGCATCTTTAACCAATATGCATCTTAAAGGAAAATGGAAAAAGGAAAATGAGAGAGTTAAAACACTGAGACAGTCATGTGCAGAATGACTTGTTGTGAGTCAGTTAAAGTTTTCCCTGAGCAAATATCTAGAGGCAAGGAGGAGGAGCGGCAACTAAACACAGTACACACAAGACAGAGAATATACACCAGTCAGAAAAAGAGACAGAAATGTATGTTAGAGAGCAGGGTTTAAACTAACACAACATGAACTAAAATGACCGCCTCATCGTTGTTTGTCTTTACCAACCAGCCAAGTTGCAGGAAATATAAATCTCCCCTTGCTGAGTTACAGCACTGAATAACAGCCAGAAATGTTTTTGCAGAACATTATGATGTCACAGTGAAGTTGACCTTTGACCTTTTGGATATAAAATGTCATCACTTCATTTTATCCTTATAGATATTTGAGTTCAACTGTGTCACAATTAGCGTATGAATTTGTGAGTTATGGACAAAAATATGTTTTGAGGTCACAGTGACCTTTGACTTTTAACCTCTGAATCCTTGAGTCCAAGTGAATGTTTGTGTCAAATTTAAAGAAAGTCCCTCTAGGCGTTACTGAGACATCACATTCACGAGAATGGGACGGACTGACGGACGGACGGACAATCCAGAAACATAATGTCTCCGGCCTGGCTGTCGCTTGGCCTGGAGGCATAAAGATCTCTTAACGTTCACAAAAGGTGTTCCACCAACTATCCAGTTACTGTATTTCTTTGTATGATATTTGTTTCTACTGTGGTTTGGAGCAGTACTGCTGGCAGCACAACAATGACATTGTGCACAGGCTGTGTGTTTAGTTGTCGGGCACTAAGCAAAAAAAAAAAAAAAACAACAAGCACATCCAGTACATAACGTAAAGAATTTCGAGGTTTCTTAAGCCCAGATGAAGCACCTACAGCTGCCTACAGGGGACTGTACTCACATTTACACATGAATGTTTGACAGCTGGCCATAAAAAATCTCTGCAGAGTAAAATGCAAAAAAAAAAGGGCTGTTGAGGAGCACGAAGAACCTTTGCTCCCGATCCACGAGGGAGGAGAGCGGCACAGTGCTGGAGATGGTGTTAGTCATGCTGTCAGAGGAGTGAGTCTTACTGGACAAAAAGTGCTCTAGATAGTAACATCTGTCAGGGGGATACACTCACTGTTTCAAGCTCTACGAATTAATAACTGTCTGAATAGGACGGAGTTATAATTGATCAGTTGTAGCATGAAAAGGAAAACAGATCGTCCTGACAGCCCTATGAGCCGTGAGTTATGACTCCTCACACAGCTGCGACAAATTCAACAGCAGATGCTAAATGCACTGCAGCCATGTGTCAGTGCGGTTTCACTGACAAACACCCACCAAGGTCGATGCCGGTGATGTCATTTATTTGCATTATGGTTACGAATCTGCAGGAAGTGGTTACAACCTGTTGACGGTTGTAAAAGGCCGAGATAAAAATACAAAGTTTATATTTTAATGGTTATACTATTTCAGTGGTACACCTTGCCATATCAATTTACAGTTTGCAGTATCTTCTAGACTTCATTAATCATTGTCAAGATTTTAGTTAATGATATTTTCATTATTTCTTTCCTATCTTTCCCTTTGAGTGTCCTTATATTGTTTGTTTTCTGATTCTTACATGTGATTGGCTGCTGTAAGCAACATGACTATTGCTATTTGGGATTAACAAAGTACTCAATTTATTCATCTTTCTCAATAATCCCTTTATTCTTTTAAAGATTTTTTCTTTTTATCCAATATCAATGATAGAAGACAATTAAAACATTTCACATTTTAGTGTTGTACTTTCTCACGTGTATTATTTCATGCATCTGGCTGACTTAAAATACAAACATGTATACAAACTTCCGTGACTGACTGAGTGACATAGTTAAGTGATCAGAGTTCCAGGTCAGCCGAATGTCATGTGACTGATTTGGAGTTTCCCTATTGGTCGTTACTCTTTCAAAGTGAATAGTTTATTGGGGGGGCGTGCAGTGTTGTTAACTTAGCGCATTTGTCACTAGATTTTAAGACTTTTTTCAAAAAAACAGAAACAGAAAAACATGTAAGTGACAGCTGTATTAAAATACTGTATGTGAGCACAGAGAGGAGGAGAGAAGCAAACAGATGAAACAGCTGAAACTGTCTGACTAAATATGACGTGATGATGTCAGTAGTTTACAATGGATTTACAACAATTTTCATCGACGTCCTCAATTTCAGACATTGACCTTACACGGTCCAGCCAGATACCAGGGTTTGACCTGGTCTTCTTACCATTACTTTCATTAGTTTTTCTTCCTCCAAAAAGGAAAATAACACAACTCATAACTCATAACTCTAAAAACAGAAACATTAAACAACTCCGTCTGTCTATGGTGGTACATTTTAAAAAGGGATGAATATGTATGGAAGAGGTTCTTCGGTGGATAATAAAAATGGATTACATTAAAAGATTTGAATTACATGGGTAGGAAATTTATATTTACATAAATAGGAACTAAATTACATTAGTAAGAAATTATGGAACAGGATCAACACACCATTAATGTCATTATCACATTAATGGTTTATTATGTTAATCTGAATGTATTCCACTAAAAGCGGTGCTCTTCAGTGAGGCACTGCTCCGGAGGACAGTGACCATCCTCCAAGAGTGAATGTGTGAGGCAAGTCGCGCTCACACAACTCTGTCTCATGAAATATTACACGAAGCCAGGTGACGTAAAGATGATAAATCAACACGTGATACACATGCATTAAAAATTGTGTTCATTACGTGGTGATGACAGCCATTAAGACCATCTCTCATTCACACAAGTGTGTAATGAACTATCAGATGCATGCAGAATTCTCATCAAATGAAATGCAGTATGTTATTTATGTTAACCTATTAACCCCGATCTCTTTGCCAGACTATTAAATGATGATGAGGTATTTATGACTCCTCTCACTCTCTCAGTTAATGCAGATATTGATCGCGCGAATTAAAACAAAGGGCTGTTTATTTCGGGGTTGATATGTGAAGCACTTCTCCTGGAAAACTGATATCAATCTCTGATTGCTCACAGAATATGAATGGGAACAGCATGTCAGTGTCGTGAGAGGTTGTTTATCAGCGGCTGTGATTTCATTCTGCAGCAAGGTTCAAAATAGTACCAGATATAATAGATGTGATAGTGTCATTTCAGGAGAGCGGGGGCAACGCTGACCTGAGCTGTGAGCGAAAAATGTTGAAAAGTAGCACTAAAAGCTTTACATAGTACCCTCTTAACAATGCCCTTTAACACTCGCTATAAAAGACCTGTTCATCTGCCTTACATCTCTGGGTCCATTTGCTGTGTGGTGAATTTTGTGTATTTTTTCTTAGTCTCACTTTCATAGAGGGATGTGTCCAGTGTAGGTTCATCAGAGTTGGACAATAAAAATATCCGTGTCTAAAACTCCTCCTCTCCTCCTACCTTCTACACGGTCATACAAAAGGAAATTCATCAAAAAAAATCAACCGCAAGAGTAATATCAGTAGATAAGAAAGTAATACAGGCACAAGACGTATAGAAAAAGTTGCTAAAGTTGTCTTTATCCATCTCATTGTCCTTCTCTGGGGATTGGTAAATAACTGAAGTTGAAGTACATTAGGCAGGGAAAAGGAAAGGGAATAACTTAAAAAGTTAAAACTGCACCAATCAATATTCTTCTATCAACAGAGGGTCAAATCACCATGTGTGCTGTGACATTGCACAAACCAAAAGACAAATATCACCTGACTCTGAAGTCACAAGTGCCACAACTACGGCTGAACAATATATATTTGTGGTTTTAAGAACCAAACACCATCTCAATGTAGATCATCTCAACAACAGGTCAGTGAGCAGGTGGTATGTTCTGTCATTTGACAACAGGTCAGTGAGCCAATCAGAAGACAGGAGGCTCTGAGCCTCCTGTCTTCTGATTGGCTGACTGACTGTTATCAAATGACAGAACATATCCTTGTATTCAAGTTTCAATATTAGTATGTGTGACGTGTCCTCTTATGTGGTAGTACCTGGAGTGCTAATAAGGTACATTATCTCATTTCACATTGTCTCACTTAGTGAAGTAGAAATGAAGTTGGGATAAACAGACAATTCAAAATGTAGGGCATGTGGCTCAAATTGGAATATAAGTGCTTGAAGGATTTGAATTCAAGGACCCTGCTCAGTCTTTCATTGTGTTCTTCATGCATTATATCTCCCATTATTTTTCTGCAGCTCACTGTGGCTGAGAGGTATAAGTGCACCTCAAACACAGCATCAGCTAAAAGCATACAATGCAACAGTAAAAATGTATTCCACTCAAACAACCAAACATTTCTGGTGTCCCGTAAACTTTCATCTCCAAGGACAAATGAGGCACCACTCTACCTTCTCCTGCTGGCCCTCCAGCTATGAGAGACTTGCATAACAACAATAACATTAAAAGAGCTACCTCTCAAAAAAGCCCAACACCCTCTGATTAAAATAGCTCACTAGATGCTGACACTATGTGGTGTTCACCTGCAGGGTGGCAGGAGGCATGACAGCTCCACGATACAGACTGGCCAGAGGAGGCCCAGCATGCCAATACAGAAGAGGGTGATATGTTTATAGAGGCGGTTAATGTATGAACATTTTTAGTAGTGCTGATGTGATACTTAAGTTATGTACAAATATATATATATCCTACATTTTCTGGATACTTTACTTTCAAAAATGTTAAATATAACTTTTTCCTAAAAACCCTGTTTTTCATCCAACAAGTGAAGCCAACGTTTTCAGTGGTGAAATTATAATCCCACCTCTTATTCTACAATAACCTGTTAGAGTATTTACATTCAATGATTACCAATCTCTCTCTATATTATAGTAGTTTTTATTGTTGGTCCCAAAGTTCACTCACCGTCTCACAGCTTTACTCTTTACAGCCACGCCAGGCCTGTATTAAATGACAGCTAATGCTAACCTAACATTTCCTTCTGCCACCGCTTCACATTAAAAGCATTCAACTGGCAAAACAAGGCTTTAATTGTGACGCAGTCACAGTAAGCCCAATGTATTTCCCACAACGTTAGTCTACAGAACATGGGAATAGGATCAGTTTTAAATACTAAAGGGAGTGATATCTCAGTAGGGTAACTTCCTGCTCCTGTAGTTGGGTGGAAAACTACTCACACCATGTGCAGCATGAAATCAGATCAGGACTGCTAATGGCAAGATGGGAAAAGGTTAATTATTGACTGACTTCTTGATTAAAACAACATGCATTTGTTTGGCTGCACTGTAAGGGCAAATGCACCAGTTTCTCTTTTGTTGTGTTTCTGACGGAGCAGCTGCTCGTGGGAACATGGTGTTACGACCAGTAATCATGAGCCTCTCAAAATCAACCAGAACAGAAATCTGCAGGACCATTAAGTTTTAACATTGACTGAAGACAAACAGCCGTGCAACAACTTTGCCAAAAAAAGGCAACATTTGGGAAAATATGGGGCAGGGCAACTAAAAAGTTTTATTTTTTATGTTAATTAGTTTCAACTGCAAAACATCTGAGAGAAAGAAATGCGTGTAATATTTTGTAATGCAGGATCAATGCATTAATGGGAACTTCTTCAGTTTCTGCATCAACTATAGGTTGGTGATGGCACACATTGTTTCATTTAAGGCTGAAACCAATGCTACAATGATGTGAAACCCAAACACAACACGTAGCCTGAATGTGATTTACAAGCAAGAATAACATTTCCCCTGCAGCCCATGGGAAGAGAAGTTCCATCAGTTTTACTGCGTACGCAAAGACTGTCACTCATAAAAAAGATGTCAAGCTTGCTACACAAAACAAGTTAGCATTAATCATTTCCCCCAGGCTGTCTGCAACAAATTAATCCACAACATTAATCAAACTTGCTTCTTTTCATCATTAGCGTTCGTTTGAATTCTCAAATCCAAAAGCCAGATTTATAACAACAAGTTCAGCTCCATCTGCTTCAGCATGGTCACTCAGATGCAACAATCAGCTGAGCTCAGACATACTGTATATAGTCCATTGATTTATTTGTGATTCTGGCATCTGTTCCTTCGCAGATCCCAGCACGGAACATATGCCTCTATCAAAACCATCACACCACCAAACCATCACGTTACTTCGTCATTGATACAGCAGCTCGTGTTACAGGATTCAGGACTCTGACATAGAACAGAGATAAACTTTTCAGACAAAGTGGCTCATTAGTTTGCTGTCTGAGAGAAGCCCTCCCTTTCACACCAGCACCCACTCCACCACCAAGACATTAATTTGAGGTTTTGTGACACAAGATTGAAAGATCTAAAAGAAGATATATAACTAGCGCTTTCATGCATATAATTCTTGACCAAACACTGAAAGCCAAACAAGCTGTTCACACAAAACGGCTCATTACTTTGTCATCTGAGAAAAAGCAGAGATCCAAAGACCACTCTGCCTCTCGGGCCAGTTTAATGCTTCAATTTTGTGATTTTTCTGGCGCCCTGTGGATCTGCATTCATCAGAACAGCTCCCCTGCAGCTGAGGCAGACTTCCCCGACTCAAACACAACCGTGACATTAGGGAATTAAACTGAACTTTCCTCTTACAAGACAGTCTTGACCACTGGCCTGCAGTCAGCTGGTACGCTCTGAGCCTCTGTGCTTGACCTTTTTGACCTTGTCCGTATCCACATGACATTTATGAAGGACGGGCAGTAAAACCTGCAGAGGTTACATAAACACGCCACTGTCAGCACTCACACATCACAACACACCTCTCGTGTAAACACGCATGATCACACATACCACACATGATCTCTCTCACTAGTGCACAGTGCACCTGCTGTGTCATATGACTTGGATGTCACGCTTCTTCTCCAGGAGGTCCGGTTATTTTACTCCTGTTTGTCCCTGTAGCCATGTTACAATAAAACTAAGCAGTACTGAAATGATTAACTGATCAGTCAACCCAATGGAAAGTAATCACCAACACATTTCATATTTTATTAATTGTAGTTATCAAGAAGAAGTGCTGCTTTGTATCATTATAAATTGAAGAGTTTGAAGATATTATATTGTGATGGACATCTCAGAATCAGAATCAGAAAGATTTTACAGTAGTAAACATAATCATTAGTCGCAGCTCTAAAACCAAATGAAAGTCTCTGGCTCTTTCTTCCTCTCCGTCCTGCTGCCAGAAACTGTTGGCATGTCATGATAATCAATGTCCGCTCAGAGCCTGAGTGAAACTGTGCCAATACCTTCATGGTCAGATACCAAACTGTCACCGGGGCTTTGTTTTTTTTGTTTTTCAGATATCTATTCTGTTGTTAGTTCACACTATGATTCATGGTGGTCTGACATCATCTCTCTAACTGTCTGTTGATAAGCTCATTACAAAACTGTTTTTGGTTTTTGGGTGGTGAAGGAACAAAGAGGATTTATTTGGAGTGAAGTTTATTCCACTTTAGCAATGTATTTCTTCAGTTTAATGTTTTTGCTCCTTATTGACTTTATTAAATTGAAATATATAATGGCCAAAAGTTTATGTGATTTCAAATGAAATGTACATGTTTTTTTGGGGAGTTAGCCGGACTATAACTGCAGCCTGAGACTCACACAGAAGTCACTGATAGGAGGAAATCACTCACCTTTTACTGTATAGTTGATCAGGTCAAGTCAGTTTAACTCCACAATGAAACTAAAGGAGTGGTGTCCAGCCATGCTGCTAACAATCCCACAATGCAAAGCTCTGCATTTTATAGATGTTAAAATTACAGCTGTGCGACTCAACAGCTGTCAGTGATGATACAAAATGGTGATGATAAGTAAATGTAAAAATCTTTTCCGCAAATGCACAAACCTAAATGTCTCATGCAGATCTGTTTTTCACGGAGGTTGATTTGCAACAACAAACTATGAAACTCACTTTACAAGCTGTGACTCTTTACTGAGATTAGGTCTCAATACAACATAACTAGTGTTTTCAGTGGTTTCAACACGGTAATCTTGAGCTTTCAGTTTCACTCTTTTTAACTTTTTAACTTTTTAACGCTTGTGGATTTCTCTCATATGTGCATCTTTCCTAGATTACTCACTAAAAATAATAAATACAATAATAATACATTTCATTTATAGGCACCTTTCAAGGCACTGAAGGACACTGTACAACAGAAATGAAAAACACGGTAGCAACAGACAGGAATCCAACATGGCATAAAACACTAAATAAGCTCCAATAAATATAATTGCATAAAATAAATATGAGTGCATGGAAAGTTACCGTGTTGCACTTTCTACAGAGATTTGAAAGGAATTTGAGGAACGAAGCTAATCTGACAGTTAGTGGATCCAGTTTTCCTTGTCACTGTAATAATTCCACTTCATACGCCTTGTTTAGGTCCGTTTACGATGTGTAATCACTATCACTGAATTCAGTGTGTTTTGTCAAACACTTGTTGCTTCCAGGAACAAAGGCAGTCGGCTGCATAGCTGTGCACACACATGCACAGTGAGGCCATAAGAGATAATAATCTAAGATATAAACAGACCTAAGAGCAGCAGGGAGACATAAAATCTCATACCACCTGCCACGTTCTCAAAATAAAGGACAGATATACACTAGGTGGTTTGCCAATATATTCCAACAATCTGCCGCAACAACACATTAACAGATTCAATAATAGTCTGTTTAACATGAATATCACTCATCTGAAGTTGAGAAGAGTCTCCAAGATCAGTCACATTTGCACGAAACCCTGTTGCTTCTTGATACAAACAGGATGTTGCTATTTGCCGATGTATTCTTGGATTTATTTTGAAGAGCATGGGAGATGAAAGCCGGTGAAAGCACTTGATACTAATGAGCCATCATTAGAGTGAGATAGTCTGACTTGAAGTTCAAAAGCAGGTTAAGTTGATAAAGAAATCCAGATGATTATATTATGTAAGAGGCTGAGTGAGGCCCGCCCGTCTCCTCAGATGTGTTTTGTGTTCATGTATTATCTAACGACTCTGACAATGAAGTTAAAACGCGACACATGGCACTTTGACATTTTCATTTTATCGATGATGGACTGATGCATGTGTCGCCGTCACTGATGAACCACACCTCCATCTGACTGTGACTGATGCTTCAGGACGCAGAGCTGTCGGCTTTGATCTCTGATAAACCGTCTTTGTGACGTTCGCCGCTGCTCACCTCGCCTGTGTTTTAACAGACTGAGAGTGTTTCTGGATGATTTGGTGAGTGGGTGTTCTCTCAGTCAAAGGTCACGTCTATTTAAAGGGTTTTTCCACGTGAAATGTGTTTGAAGTGCAGCGAGGGAGGAGCGCTGCCGGTGCAGTGTGGGGAAACACGGCAAGGTCATTCCCATTCAGAGTGCACTGTACATGTTTAGCAACGTACAGTGAGGTCCATGAGTCTGAGAGCAGCGTCCCATCCCTATTGAGAAAGTGGTCTCATGGGGAGAGAGAGAGAGAGACAGAGAGAGAGAGAGAGAGGGGGGAGAGCAGAGATGTGTGTGTGTGCAGTGTACGTGGGTGAGAGCGCAAAAGCGTGTGTTTGTTTGTCAGATACAGGAACAGCATTAATACCTTGCTATAAAAAGCTTGAACTTTCTAAAATGTTGAATTAAATTAATTTGATGTGGTTTTAATGTCCCACACTCTTCTGTGCATAAAAGTGACTTTTGATCATGTATTATCTACTAGTTTTCATTGACTGGTGTGGTCCAATTTTGACCAATATTTTTAATATCTATACCTCATGGAAGTCAATGATCTTTTTCTTCTTCTTATAAGTTATTATTTTGCAATGAGTAATCCTGCAATCAGTGATAACTGCCATCACAGATACTAACTTACTACTTAGCTTAATAAAAGGTAAATCATTTAGTTCATTGTAAAGGTTTTCGGTTTACAGTAGGGCTGAACGATATGCTTTTTTCTTAGTTTCTTGTGTTGTGTAGTTCTGTTGTCTTTGTTGTGACTGCTTCTTGTTCTCAGGTCTCTTTTGGAAAAGAGATTTTAATCTAAATGAGACTGCCTGATTAAATAAAGATTAAATAAAGCAAATATAAAATGCAAAAAAAGAAATTTTGTGATTATTATGGCAGATATTGTGATTGTGATACGAGTTACAATTTCTGTTGGAACGGTGACTGAAAAAAATCTAAAAATAATGATGATGTGATTGCACCAGACGAACTGCACTGCAATTAGTGCAGTCCATTTTCTATTTAAGCTCAAACTGAAATGGTAAATGGACTGCGCTTACAGTATATAAAGCTTCTCTAGTCTTATCAACCACTGAAAGTGCTTTACAATACTTGCCACATTCACCCATTCACTCACACATCACACCCATACGCATGTACACAATAGGAATTTAGTGTCCTTGGATACTGCAACACGCAGACTGGAGGAACATGGGCTGGAACCACCAGTGGGCCGGTCAGTGGACGACCCGCTCCACCTCTCGAGCCACAGCCGCCCCATTTTTTACTCTGAACAAACATCCCAGCTGCAAAAATCTGGTTTAAAATACGCTGAGGTAGAAGTTAATTTACTTTTCATTAACAAGAACACGGCTACATGTGACCTTTTCCATTTCAAACCTAAAGCTAAGGACGGGTTTCAAACTATAATTGGAAAAATAAAAAAAATCTAAAGCCCCATTAGTTTTTCTCTTCTAGACTAATTGACCCAAACACTGAATCAACTCTACATTTCATCTGGCTTTAGTCCCTGATGGAGAGCCAACTAAATGTGCTCTCTGGGAAGAATGTCATTTAAAATCTCACAGAGCAACACCGGTCACTTCTTTTCACTGATTCGAAAACACACTCACACAAATAGGGATGTACACTCACACACTCACACCCCGCTGCCAAGAACTAAATAACACTTTGGTGCATGGCCCAATGTTTAAATAAACATCACCTAATTGAGTTACACATCGCCATAGCTGCAAAAAGGGGTGTTGATTTGGCTGCAGAGCAGAAGTAGGTTAAAACATTATCAGAGTTGATTTTTGGCGGCGTGCAGAGCGAGCCGCTGGCACAGCAGCCGCGATTATTTAACAGCCACCGAGAGTCCGAAGTGCTCCCTGATGATGCTCAGCCTCCAGCTCTCAACACACACGTGAACTTTAGGCTCAAACATATTTTTACATTAACAAGATTCCCAGAGCAGCTGCAGCTGCTTAATCTCAGTGCCAACAATTAGGCAACTTCTTAATTAGTTTATATTAGTAATATGTTCAATCAGGGGCAATTTTAATGATCAAATTACATTTAAATTACATATCAAGTTAGCAGACCAAACACTTGTTGTTACAGCTTCACAATACGTGATATTTAATTGTTTTTCTCCGATTCACATCACTGTAAATCAGGACTGAATATTTCATCAAAAATATTATAATGGTCATAAATGAAGCATGGTGGTCCCCAGGCCTACAGATCATATTCTGCACATGAAAAGGAACGTGTTTGTTTGGTACAAGACCCAACAGAAATCACATCATCATCATTATTATTTTTAGATTTTTTTCAGTGGAAATGAAATGAGGTTGAAATCGTGACTCATATCACAATCAAAATATATAAATAAACTGCACCAGTCCGTGAAACCTGGCACACAATACATCAAAACTTTTATACACAGAAGCGTGTGGGACATTACAACCACATCTAATCAATTTAATGCAACATCTTACAAAGCTCAAGCAAAACATCTCTCACAGTCGAAGTTAATTCAGCTTATGTTTCAATGAGATTTCATATTTCTCCAGTTACTACATCTTAAAGAGTAACCAGCATGAGTGAAATGTGACTTTCCACCAACATACGACCCACAGCCAGCGCCACAAAATCATATAAACTCACACTGACAGAGCTACTAAGCACCTTACTCTTAACAGTCAAAGCAACATCTGCGAGACACTGTTGCTGTGTTAGTAACTGGCCGTGGACACAGAGCGGCCCTGGCAGCAGCTCAGTGCTGCTGCTGTAACATTAGAGCCCACTTCCACCTTGTTCTGCCACTGGCACTGCAAAAATAAAACATGAAAAGATGCAGGAAGCTTCCACAGAATCATGAAAAGCTGGGAAACACAAAAGCGCAGAGAGTTTTCTGTAATTTTTTCTTTTCTTTTTTTTTTACCTGTGTCCACGCCGTCACTGCTGTGGCTTCATTACTTTTGCTCCTCTCCAAGCTTGTGAATGTGGACGAATGCAGCATGCACTGCACGCTCTTCCTGTCTGTAACAAGGAGGAGGGAGTGCCAGCATGCTAGCTTATAACTGGCCAGGGGGTAAAGAGATGGAATACAATCTGACCACTACAAACACACAAAGTCACACACACACACACATACACACTCTTTGCACACACAGTCACCCTGCCGAATTCCTAGCAGGCCGCTGCTGCCAGTAAATTCCTTCCTCGGCCCATGAGGCAGTGACACATTTGGTTCAGCTGCATGCTGCTGCTGCTGTCACCATCACTTGTTCAGGTTTCACAGCCATCAACGGCCACATCTACCACCTACCCACCCACATCACAAACACAAACAGCCTCGCTCATGTCATTTTCTCACACTCTCCATCTCCATCTCACACTCTCCCCCTTCACTCCCACTCAGGCTGTAAAACATTGAGGCCCCCCCCCCCCTTGTGTGATTAAATCAAAGTGCATACAAGTCCGCAGAGGTTCCATCAGGTTAAGTGGCGAAACCAGACGTATCTGACAGAGTGAGAGCTGAATGTTACCAGTGTGCCCAGCGGCACGGAAATCAGTGTAAAGGCGGTTTTATACATCTGTTATTTCACACTTCAGTTTATCAGGCTGATAAACAAGGCCTGTTTAATACCCATTGTGCCTGGAAAGTGTTGGACACAATTCCCTCTCAGTGGTGACAGCTAAGCTTTTAAGTTACATAAAACTGGTGCTTTATCACAAATTGTGCAAGGCTTTCTAAGTTGTGCCAGGGGAGGTTATTGGAAAAAGCATCACTACTTCAAATTAAGTTTTCCCTTGTGTACATACAACAAGAGTCTTATCACAAAGATGACTAACTAGAGATGCATAAGCAGCCTGCATAATGCACTTTGCTCTTCAGCTCATCACAGACTGGACCCCTGCCTCAGCTTCCACCAATTATTTATCCTTCAGACGGGAACTACAGGTAAAGTGCTACACTGCTACAACAGCAGTGTGTGTGTGACCTCGAGGCCCCAGCAGCTGATGCACAAAGCATCATTATATATCACAGAGCTTTTATGTTGCCAGGCAACCCCCCCCCCCCCCCCCCCCCAATCTCTGGTTTCGACGTGACCCGGTGAAATAAGGAGCATCTCCAGCAGCACAGAGGGGATGAGGTGGGAGTGACGGGGGCAGGCCGGTCGCTGGGCACCGCTGGCAGACAGAGAACAACATGGTGCCAGCAGCAAGGCGAGGCAGGCGCTGACATCACTGGACCCTGCTGCCAAGGCCCAAATGGACACGAGCTCCACATGCCACCTTTCGTACCCTCTACAACAGGTAATTTACTCCTGGATCACAAAGTATTGACATGAGGTATACAGCCGTGTGATAACTGCAAACAACACTGGTAGGAACTATACCAGCTCTAGCATCTGTAGCTGTTTATTATGATGTGTCCAGGTTAAAGAAGAAAGATTCCAACCTACACAGTCCAGATGTTTCAGTACTGAGCTGGGAAGCAGAATAAACAGCGATGACGCAGCATATTAGGGACGTAATTCTGACTCATTCAATATTTAGCAATGTTTCAAATGTTCCTGCAACACCATCTATTATATATAACTATGAGATCAATATACAGTATCAGGCAAACTATTGTTGCATTCCGTTTTCATTTTTAATAAACTCACAATGAGATCTGCCTTAAACATTTATTAGGCACCTGACACGACTCTAATGTTGTTTAGGTTTATGACGTCTTCACGACTAAAGGAAAACAAGTTCCATCACTAATAAAAAGTTTATTAAAATCATGAAACACTTCAGCTACAATTAATATGGATCGATTTGAATTGAATTATACACATTTGGCGAATAAAATCATATCATGGCCATTAGTTGTATTGAGTTTATTACCTTGTAGGTGTATTGTTACACACTCACAAGATATTTAAAATATGTAAAATATTAATATAAGGAAAATGAAATCCACCAGCCTGATTATCCCTCTTTCATAAAACTTTACAATAATATTTATTATCCCTCAAAAACAAAGTTAAACCAGAACATCAGTAGTTTGATACTGATGTAACACAGATGCCCCCCCCCCTCAGTGCGGCTGAAGAGGAGCCTTTCAACAACAACACAAACCAAACTCCAACGCATCGTATGGCGACAAAAAGAGTCCTGGCGCCATATGAGAGGCAGATGCATGTTTTTATAGAACTGCTACACTAACACACGTTATGTTTATTTTCCACGGCATATGTTAAACCTTTTTCTAGCATCAAACACATTTTACTCCACAGTAACTCAACACTGCAGTCGCCTTCAGAAAAGCTGAAAGACAAATGAGCAGAATTTGAAAGTATCTTGAATGACACTTTGAATGTTCTGATAAATATGTTTCCATTTGCCCCCGAGCATCCCCCTTCCCCAAAAATGGATTGAGAAAATGATCAGTATCCATTATTAAAAACGGGTGCAATGGGTGAACAGGCTTGGAGCAAACAGCGCTCATCTGTTGGAATAAGAAATGTTAACAAGCTGGTTTCATTTTCAGCACATGGTTGCAGGAGCAGAAAAGTATGTTGAAAGAGTAAAATATCAGCACATGAAGGCTGCACACGGTTTTCATTTCTGTTTATTTACTACAGATCTCGGTTGTTTTGTTCCAGCTATGAAAGTGCACATATTAATCTTCACATATCAGCAACACATGAGTTTTACGTCTCAAGTTCAGTTTTGCCTAAATCAGAGCTTTGTCCTCCCACTGAATCTCATTTCACAAGCCCTGGATTAAATCATGTGTGTTTTCCAGGTTGAACAGACGTGGTCTCTATCGTCCTCTGCAGTGAACGAGGGGCCTCATTTTTGTTGCTGCGGAAAAAGGTGGGTGCAATAAACAACCAGCTTCTTCTACCACGCTAATGGTTGCCGCGGCCATTAGTGCCATTGCAACCATTAGCTTCAGCCATTAATGGCTTGTTTTTAGTTTTGAGGGACCTGCCTGCTGAACTATTGGATGGATTACCATGAAATTTGGTGCAGACGTTCATGTCACCCTCAGGATGAACTGTGTATAAAATAACGTTTGTGATTCCAATGAATTTTCATCTCGGTTCATCAGGTCAAAATTTGCTTTGTACTATGCCTACATACAGTCTCAGAGCTGCTGGCATGGCTGTGGACTCCGGCTACGCCCACACTGATAAAATGAAAGCGATCTCCACCCGGACGAGCGTTTCAGCTCTGTATCAGAAAAGATGTCTGTCCCTACAATCACACCTGAAAACACACACGCTACACATACAGCACATGACCATTCACGTACACTACATGCATGAGCCAGTGTAAACAGGAATTAGTTGGAGGAAATACTACAAACAAGGAAGAGCAAAAGCAGTTGCAGCGTTAAGGTGCAGAATTGAACTGCACAACAGCAAAGACAACAAGGTCGGTGACGCTTGTAATTCGTTATTCATGTTGTATTCGCCGCTGGTAGTCGAGGCTGATGAGACCCAATCAGGGAGCGACCATGGGAGTCTACGTCATCGTTTCCAAAGGTCTCTGTTTCTGCTCGTCCAGAACACAACACAACGCCAGCGTTTCCAAGAGTCTGTTTTAGGAGCTTGAAAACTCCAGAGTAGTGTGGACGACAGGTGTAAACGTAGCAAAACAGATGCGTTCTAAAACTAAAAATGTGACTCATCACTCCATCCTTAAGGTGTGCAATTAGAAAAAATGTTTTCTAGTTTCGTGCATGACTGAAAAATAGGTCCAAATCCAAGTCCAGGACTAAGACTTACTGTAGGTCTCAAGTCTCAAAGTTTAACATTAAAACTCCAATTTATCATCCAAAACTGTGGTTGTGACACTAAAGCAGGACAGATGCGGGTAGAGTGACATCTAAAATGAACGGAATGACACACAGTACGCATTTAACGCTTTTATATTACCACATCTGCTGTTGTACTGTTGAGAATAAACCCAGTCTAATTATCCAGACCACTTGCAGGAGCATTTCCTGATAGCTCTACGGAAATCAGATCCCTGCTTGTGCGACACTTGTCCACATTCAAATCAGCTGTGACGTTTTGGCCCCCTGCCTCAGCGCCTGGCTCGCTCTATTTATAGCCGCTCTCCACCCGGGCTGAGGAGCAGAGTGCCTATTAAATGTCTTATTGCAGAGATAATGAAAATATTTTGCATTAGCATAAACAGGAATGGCAGCGGAATGGAGCAATGTGATTGGGGAGAGCATGCAGAAGAGTGAACAATGCTTAGGCTCATTACGAAAGTGCCTGCACCGACTAAAAAAGAAAAAAAATCAGCCTTCACACGGCGGTTTGTGCCTTCACAGCAAATGGGATCCGTTGTGAGAGGGGGGGATTTTGGGAGGCTATTTAGGGGGCACAGAATATGTTGCAAAAGAGGTGCCGTTTATGGGTTTTATAATTACAAACCACTTCTGCGCGAGTCAAACCTTCTCTCAGACAATAAGGCCATCAGTTACCGGGTGAGAGTGAGGACTGTAAAGTAACAGAGGACAAGGATGTAGGACATAAGTGCCAAGTTAACATAATCGACATAGTAACAAGGCATCCCATCCACTGGCTGCTCTTCAGCTGCGCCTGGGCGATGTGGGCGCAGGTCAACATCGAGAGGTAAAGTAGAGGGAAAAACGTGTCAGTGGTGCCGTATCCGTGGCACAAGCGGTTGTTCCGAGCCTCAGAGCTGCTGGATTTCTGCCTACAGTCCTCAGGGTTAATAACATAATGTGATACTTCATTGATCCCTGTTGGCAAACTCCCTTTTTGTTTGGACACCTACAGAAAAGCTCTGCTGCAGTGGGCTGGGATTTAGGGGTTTGCTGAAGGGCACCTGATGCAGTTTAATGCTGCAATAAAATCAAACTAAAACTTGAGAATAATTGCTTGAGGCAGCCGGGCTTTATTCTTATTGGCTTTCTCTCTACAGGTAAGACAATAATGTACAGAGTCTTTACCCACAGTAGCAGCTCTGTGAGCACTACACTTTGGCACAATGGTGCTTTGAGCTAAATGACTGCTAACTCACTAGAAGTCTCAACAGCAGCAGAGACTTCAGGAAGAGCTCAGCCCTATCCGCCACCATCACCCTGTGTGACTCCCCCTGTGGACACTGTGGAGTACCTCTGCTTCCTGGGCAACATCCTCACACAGGACCTCAAGTGGGAGACAATGATGGTGCACTTCTACACCGCCAGTCCTCGCCTCCTCCATCACCACCTGCTACGCTGCTGCTGCTGCCAAGGACGAGAGCAGACTGCAGCGTATAATTCACTCACTTCGCTGAGAAGGTGATTGGCTGCAATCTGCCAACCCTCCAGGACCTGGACACCTCCAGGACCGGGACCCTGAGGCGAGCAGTAAAGATTGAAGCTGACCCCTCCCATCACGGACACAAACTTTTTAAGTCACTCCCCTTTGGCGGGAGGCTGCGGTTCATCAGGACCAAAACCTCACGACAAATAAACAAACGAGAGCATCTGCATCGTGTGACACAAAATACATTAAAACACAAGCTATCTTACAAGCCGTGCAGTTTTTATGCATCATTTATGGGGGTTTTTTTATGTTTTGATTTGCGTCCACAGAGCGATCTTTACTTTTGTCTGTTTGTGTTGTTTTCAAATATGGTCCTGACAGGCGTTTTATTTTGGAATCCTGCTGCTCAGGCTGAGGAGGAGATGAACCACGGGGAGGGTCAAGATGTCTGAGGAGTGTTATGCTCGCCAGCCAGGCACCTACCGGTAATGAATTAAAACATTAACTAGCAGCTAACATTGGCGCCTAACCTGTTAGCGAAATGACTTCTTCTTCTACAGCCCTATAAAAAGGCTGGTTCGTTATATAGTGGACTACATGGTGGGCGAGTAGATGTTCCGAACAGGAACTCGATATAATGTTCACCATGTGTTTAGTGTTAGCATTAGCACATTAATTAGCACTAAACACAAAGTAGAGCTGAGGCTGATGGGAATGTCATTCTTCAGGTATTTGCTTCATTTGACAAGTTTCAATTTTGGTGCATGAAAAGTCATCTAAACAAAAAAAAAAGTTTTTACAATTCATTTTGAGAGGAACATGAATGTGCACAAATCCTCCTGTCAATCCATCCAATAGTTAAGATTGTGTAGCATGGCAATACAATAAGGAAACTAAATAGTACCATATTTAAAATATGACCATCATTAAAAGTGAAGAGCTGTTTCTCTTTACTGTGATCTCTCCGGCTGCTGAGCAGCTTGTTACGGACAGAGCAGAAGAAGAAAAGACCACAGAGCCATCAGTCACACTGACAGAGCGACAGGTAGCACTTGCACTGCTGTTGATCTACAGTATCTCGCTCCACCATCTCTCGTCCCGTCTGTCCTGACAGCATGTGGACATGGGAGAACTCCTGTTCAGACAAACATGAGGGATCAGAGTAAACAGAGCTGATGCAAACATGCCGATGACAACAAAAACTGTAACTGTAGAGACAACGGCCTACAACTGATAACCAGATAACATCTCATAGATGATTAAATAGTAAATACATGAATAATTCAATGTGGAGATTAAATATTCATAACAGGAAAAACAAAGGGAACTGACAGAGATACAGCAGTAGTCATATTAAATGTAGATCATATTCAGGGGCTGTTACAGTGCAGGGTTTTTTTTTTTTATACGGTTCTCACAGGAGTTCCCCAAGGAAAAATGAAAGAACTTTTATAGGCTACATTTGCTCTTATGAATAACTGTTATGGAAACCTCAGCAGCATTTTGACTTCCACTGACTAAACACTGACCTTACAAACAGCAAGAATTTATGGATAAAAGATCCTGAAAGTAGCAGTGAAGATCTACTTCCATGACAACTGAGCAAACCTTATCTGAAGATTGAAGACTGAATAATGGAGTGGAAAGTTCTGGAGGAAGATAGTAAGTGGACTTTGAGTTGAGAATCCCAAGATTTACTTTACTAGGCAGACATTTTCATTTCCAGTTTTCATGCTGTACTACACTTACTAGCTACACTAGGCAAGGAGAATATGTTTGTATAGCACATTATCACACAGAGGTCATTCAATGTGCTTAACAGAAGTTAAAGAAGCAGAAAAAATAAAAGTAAAAAGCATAATTAGGCTACAGTATTAAAAACAGATTATAGTGTAGTGTAAGATTAAATGAAGGCAGTGGAGAATAGAGCAGATTTGAGCTGCTTCTTAAAGCCAGTTACAGTTTGGGCAGATGTGATATCCACTGAGAGCTGGTTCCAGCAGTGGGCAGCATAGTGGCTGAATGCCTTTCTGTAATATTTTCAAAATATTACAGCAGATACCATGAGATCCAGCTGACACACTGAAATACTGATGATAGGCACAACCTAATTAACATCTATGACTTCTAAAGTCCAAACGGCACAGAAATGAAATGTGGCCATTCACTTCTGTTGAGACAGATACATTCAATCTTTTTTTTCTCCCACAGAAATCCATATTAACAACAGTCACTGTTTGATTTCAGCCGATATCATCTCCCCAGCTCTCTGCTGTCCATGTCTCCACTGTCAGCTCTCAAATGAAGGAAAACTGCTAAATTAAAAAAAATCACAAATTATTAAGAAAGTAAAAAGAAAAAAAAAAGTATTGTGAAGCTTGTGTGGGTCCCAGCAAGGAAGAGCAGCTTGTGTTCACTCCTCGGGTCCAGAACATGAGCAGGACAAGTATCCTCTAAAACCACGTTAATTAAATCTCTTGTGCCACATGAGTCACTGATGTTGCCCTTCTCTTTGAGGTGATCATATTTTCATTGATTCCAGCAAAATCAACCTTTGTGCCCCTCAAAAGTGCGTCGACAGAACTATTTATAGAGCATCCGGCCAGCTTGGCAGGCTAACGCTACCTCGCAGCCGTAGTCTGCAGCGCACGACCTTTCTTCCCACTCTCTCATTTAGTCCTTTTTTTCTTTCTTTCCCTGCCCTCGTCTGACCACGCTATAATCTTTACATCATTTCCTTTTTTCACATTCCTCAACATCCAGCTTTTAACACTTATTTAAGAATGCTTTTTCAACAAACTCAAACTCTTTTCTTTTTTTTTTTGTCCAATCGCGACAGCTGCTGCCCCACCTCCCTCCACGACACTCCCCAGACGAGACACACGGGTTACAAAGCGGCCCTGACAGTTAATTGCAGCCCCATCAAGTAGCAGGATTGGGATTCTTCAACCCTGATGAGCTGTTCCATCTTGATTGTGTCTGTATTTGGGAGGATGGGGTGGACGGGTGATGGCGGCGGTGGGGGGGGTGGGGTGATGGGGGTGAATTGGTGGTGTAATAGATACGTCCATCACAACCAATCAGACAGCAGACAGAGTGGCGTCCACCTCTGTTGCTACTGGTGATGCTACAAGGCAGAGGCAAACACCCCCCCCCAAAGCCCTCAAGAGACTGCTTCGGGACATTTTGTTGCTATGGCAACATGGAGATATGGCCATCTTTGGCTTTAAATAAGCCCCCACTCTTGTCCGTTGCAATAAATATTGCCAAATAGCGCTGGGATTTTAGAGTGGGCTTTTGCAAAAGAATGAGATTAGAGTGTTTACTGCAAGCAGCACTTCTTCTAAAACTGTGTGCGTCTGTTTGTGTGTGTGTGTGTGTGTGTGTGTGTGTGTGTGTACATACAACAGGAGAGCAGCTTTCAGCCGGACAGAGAGGGAGTCGACACGGAGGCCGACAGCCCGGCATGCTAATGGAAGACAAGTCCACACTGCATTCACATTCAAAACACTTGACAGTGTCCTGTAGAGATTTTGTGTGTGTGCATGTGTGTGTGCGTGTGTGTGTGTGTGTGTGTGTGTGTGTGTGTGTGTGTGTGTGTGTGTGCGTCCAAGTGTTAATGGGAGTCGATTCAAAGCCAGCAGAAAAGACAGAAAGAAAAAAAAGAGGAAAGCAAACAGTTTAACTAATTAACTCAACAACAAATACATGGACACAGAACATGCAGAGCTGTAATGTTACTAAAATACAACAGCTCTCTACTGTCACTATCAAATCATCACAAACATACTCAAAAAATGAGTTAAAAATATCAGACAGAATTCTTTCCAGATGAGCTCTTTCTTATATTTCAGAGTGAACTTGTGATAGTCAATAATACAATATTTTTACAATAGTTTTTGTTCTACATCTTCTAAGGCGTTAAGACGCACATCATCTCAGTTGGGCTGCAACTAATCATTATTTTCATTATTAGTTAATTAGATATTATTTTTAATCATTTGTTCGATAAAATATCATTAAAAAAATGAAAAAGCAGAAAATCCTCCCAATTGATTTGCAGGAACCAGGTAATGGTTGGTATTTTTGCTTGA
>NW_019522827.1:4100661-4116220 GCF_002814215.2 Seriola lalandi dorsalis | reverse complement strand
GTGCGTCCAAGTGTTAATGGGAGTCGATTCAAAGCCAGCAGAAAAGACAGAAAGAAAAAAAAGAGGAAAGCAAACAGTTTAACTAATTAACTCAACAACAAATACATGGACACAGAACATGCAGAGCTGTAATGTTACTAAAATACAACAGCTCTCTACTGTCACTATCAAATCATCACAAACATACTCAAAAAATGAGTTAAAAATATCAGACAGAATTCTTTCCAGATGAGCTCTTTCTTATATTTCAGAGTGAACTTGTGATAGTCAATAATACAATATAATTCAATATCTTTTATCGTCTTTCACTGGGATCAAACTGGAATGGCACCATATTGTATCGTCCTGTGATCCAAGCAAACTACATATTGTTTTTGTTCTACATCTTCTAAGGCGTTAAGACGCACATCATCTCAGTTGGGCTGCAACTAATCATTATTTTCATTATTAGTTAATTAGATATTATTTTTAATCATTTGTTCGATAAAATATCATTAAAAAAAATGAAAAAGCAGAAAATCCTCCCAATTGATTTGCAGGAACCAGGTAATGGTTGGTATTTTTGCTTGAAAAGTAACTTCAGGGATTTATCCATTATCAAAATAGGTACAGATGAATCAGCTAATCAATTAATCAGCTCATCATTTCAGCTCTACACTGTCCCCAGTTCAACTCCATTCACTGATCTTTGTCGCACGTCTCTTCCTGCACTTCCTGTGTGTGTCTCTGCCGTCTCTATGAAATAAAAGCCACGAAATCCCATTCACCGGCCTGAACAGCAGTGACAGTGTTAGTGATGTACAGTATGTCAGTGATTTCTCACACATTTTGCCATATCATGACCAGTGCTCTAAGACTGCAAGGGAAGCTCAGCTTCCCCTAAAATGTCAACAAAATAAGTGGTCAAATATGTGCTGTTGTGTGTACATTTCACTGACTAAATATGCGCTAGAACATGTTCATCTTTTCTTCAGAATCAGCTACTTATCACAGGTAACCGCACGACTTCTTCTCATTCATCCCCGCAGCGCCACAGACCTTTACACAGTGTAGACGCCGAGCGTCTACTGACTTCAATGGGGAAGCAGAGAGTGGGTTGTTCCACTGCAGCGAAACTAGATGGTCATTGGATAAATGCTGGGCTTTGTCCCGCCCATCAGACGCTCAGCGTCTCTGGGGGTCTATGGGACAGTGGGCAGGCCCGGACGCTCGGCTTCTGCATGATGATTGGATGATCTGTCTGAGGCTGAGTCCCTTTTTGATTGACAGCGAAATGAGCGAATCAGCGATCTTGAAGTATAAGCATTCACCGGAGCAGTTTTCAAGTTTTTCATTCCGTTGTTCGGAGTTGATCTGGAGGCATTACTGATCCTCAGCGACTTTGTCTTTGTTAAAAACGACTAGCGTTGTGTTTGGCGACTCTCTTCTGTCACTCTGCGAATTTACATTTAAATAAACGGACGATTTTATGATGTAGGCCGAAAATGAGCTTCCCCTCCTTATAAGACCAGCAGCCGCCACTGATCATGACGTACAGTACATCATAGCATTAACGTCAACCATACTGCCCAACTCTATGATTGCATCAGTGGTGAAACAGGGAAGCCAAACCTGGTCACTGGTTGTAAACTCAACCGGCGAACAGGTTCCATATATCCTTTGCATATAAAGCAACGTTCAGCATCAAACCTGTGACAGTTTCTGTGACTACGAAGCTACACAATCTCCAGATGAAAACATATGTATAATTGAGTTTCTGATGTAAGAGCAGGACATCAGAAATCTGCTCTGAAAATCTTGTTGAAAGGACTCGGCTTTGTAGTCATCCCTGAAAATGACTGAGTAACAAAAGGTGCCAGAAATATACATTTCTTGTTACAAGGGTTTCAACAGAATCTGAGAGGGCCGGCGCATTTTAGGCTCAACAACGTGACAGAAATGCACCAAGGTGCGCGGCCTCTGAATGAGAGAGAGAGGCAGACGACAAAATGGTGGCACGATGGAGCGACCTGTTAAGAAAATAATGTGTTTGAGGCTCCAGTTCAAGCTCCAAGATAGCAGAGGCAGCTATTCAAGACAGATGGGTATCTTCACAGGCAGTGTTTGATTCATGTGTTTAAATGAGTGTGAAAGAGAAAGGAATAGATTATAGAGTTTAATGTGCAATGAGAGACGGACAATAAAGTGGGAGAGGCAGAGATAAAAACAACTCAGTCACACGGAGACAGACACGACCACGCCCACACAAACACCCAGACATTTCCCTCTTGAGGCCAAGCTGACGTGCACGTTATTGATTTAGCTGAGAAATGCTTCTAAATGCCATGGAGCGACACCCTGATCTGACTCCGCAGAACCCTGTGGCATTTTAATATGACTACATCAAACCACTGGCTCCCACATCTCATTCAGGTAATGTAGTGCGCTTAATCTGGGTGGTTAGAAGTCGTAACACCAAATCTCAGAGCAGTAACAAAGCAAATATTAATGAAACTCTCTGAGCTTCGCCTCAGGCTCTGAACATAACAAGACACTTGAATACAGAGTATACAGTTACTAGGTACATTTACATGGAGCCTAATTTGCAGATTATAATGGGTTTAAAAGCCCAAACAGATTAGAAACAAACAGAATAAACAAACCCAAACTGATCAGCCGGTTGAAATTTCAATGATGATACATCCCAAAACCTTCAAGAGAAGTTCAGAATCAGAGCCTGGAGGTGGTTACTTGGGCTTGCTAAATATTATATATGATCAGCAGTGACGACCTGCTCGTCTTTACTCAACCCAGACTCATTACAGAACTGATTTATAGAACTGGGCAGAATTTATTTCTGATCGGTTTGAGGAGGGTGACAACCTCGACATGACAATCTGAACAATCAAGGCTCAGGCTGTCAGACACTTATGTGGTTTTTCAACTTTGGCCAGCTGTCTTATAAACTGTAGTGATCTACCAAATACCAGCCTGATAACAGCACTACCCACCCGACATGGGGCGTCAGGAACAAGAAAAGGAGTGTTGGGTATCACAGTTGCTTAAAACCATGATTACATACTTCATCATAGTTTTACGAATGACATCATTTGTTGTTGGTTGGTGCTCTCCCTGGAACCTGAAAGATCACCTATGTACATCATGCAAGTTGTGAAAGACGGAAAGTCATGATTGGTCGGGGTCCCTGGTCTAAAAAATGTCTGCGATGGCACAGAATGATGTTGAACAAATTTCTGACTTATGACAAATATGGTGTAATCTGTCCCAGCACGACAGAGCGTAGAGGCTGACAATTTTTCAGGATTCCAGCAGGATGGAAGTCAATTTCACTTTTCATCACATGTCTGGAGCGGGCGGGACAGCAATCATAAATAGGTCAATCTTTATAAATAGATATGCAGTTCTGATGTTAATAAATGCCATTTCTTTTATGTTTAACACAATACTAGTCATTCTCTTGTCTCTTTTTTTATTCTTTTTGATTCTCTCCTGTCTGCTCTGGTGGCTGGTTGGCTGGTTGGCTGGAGGCAGCCACCTGACCGGTGCATGACGTGTGGTGCAGAGCCAACAAATCTGACATCAGAACCTTATTTCACTCTTTTTAAATGAAACATAAGTTTTGGCCACAGCGGTCTGGGTTGCTGGCTGCGCTTCACACATGGAGACTAGAGGCTTCTCTGAGTGCAGTGCCATGTGACGCGTTTAGGGGACATCTGTAAACTGCAGCTACAGAACCTTGGTTACAGTCTCCCCCCTGTAAACTGCATGCACATCGCTCACACATGGCACCACCCACCACCATCTGACGGAAAAATGCCACCACCAACAATGGAGTCACAGTCCCCTAATGGGACAGGATGAGACAGGAGTCATTCTTCCGGGATTGGGCGGGACAGGTTTTTTAATGCTGTCATGGGATTGGGGCAGGACAGGATTATTATTGTGGGAGTGGGATGGGACAGGAGTGAAAATCCAACCTCTAATAGAGGGTAAAATATATCACTTAAAAGTTTAGCAGTGCAACCGCACTGATCTTCCTTAACACAAACGTACCAGAGCAAATAAGATGTTTACACTTCACACGTTTTTCAGTCCATCTGACGTCTGTCTTAAGGACAAATACGCTGTCTTGTCTGCAGCTGCCTCAGCTCACGCTTCAGCCATGCTTCCATGCGCGATTGCAAACCAAAGCATCTCTTAACACTTTAAATCTATTCCTGTGTATTGGGGTGTGAGCTCTGTCACCACATTTGTGGATGCAGTACTGTGGCCAAACAGATCCAGGACATACATGGACCCACAGCTGTTGCTGTTGTGCTGCCAACGTGCTTTATCTGCTGTGCAGCCCATTTAGAAAAGATGTACGATCAGCACTATACTGCAAAATAAGGCTGTGAGTCACAGTGGGAGAAGAGTAAGAAGGAGGAAGCGAGAGAATTAGAAAATCTCAGGGAATGGCAGAGTGATTGTTGGTGAGACGGGGCTGTGTGAAATTTTGCAGAAGGTCCTGAGAAAACAGCAGAAATGTTTGTGGGCTGTGTGCATCATCCATCAGCTACTTGTGTAATCCATGAAAATAACATTATTCCAGTATTTTAGTATGTAAATTGATAGTTCGTAGTCAGCTGCACTAATCTGAATGAAACAAGTCCGTTATACTTACAAGATGAAGTTAAATACAGCAGCAGGCGACAATCCAAATATGAACCCTCAGATTCCTTCAGACAAGAAAGTATAAAATCCAAAATTAACTTTAAGTCATGATTCAAAGTAAAACTAGCAGAAATGACTGCTTTTATCAGTGTTAGGTTTGCACTGCTGGCCACTACGGCATCATTCATCACTTCACTGAAACATGGCTTCAAAGACGTGAACATTTCCTCCGCCGCCAGGGACGCACAGATCTGCAGCAGCATTCATAACCTCGGAAGCAAATGTGCCTTTAAACTACAGCAAAAAAAAAAAAAGTTTTAGAGCGCAGCAGAGAAACTGAGCCACTAAAAATAAATCCATCTCTGAATCATTTGAATCTCAGGTTGCACATGTTCTTTTTTTAATTTACTGGATACAATGGTCTGAATCTATTTTTAGGAGCAACCGCTGCAGAAATATTCGAAGGTACGGACCTCCGTGGCGAAAACGCAGGTATACAATGGCACTTTATGCCTCATTAGGGGGTGGAGAGAGGAATCCGCTCTGCCCACTGACACTAAGGAGAATCTCTCCAGTTCTGGTCCAGCCCACGCTTCCCTCGCCGGGTCCGCTGAGACTGTAGCGAGACAATTGTTTCTTCTTATTTGGAGCTGTCAATGTGGGAAGTGAAAAACACGCAATGGAAATGTGTTTGGGTTTGTCCCATTTGTCCTACTTAACTGTTTTTCTCTGCAGCAGATGTGCCAAACATACTAACATGGGCTTCATGAAAGCACACATAAAAATAGCTGTAATGGTTTTATACGCCATATACACCTGACAGGTCTCCACCAAACTTCAGACATTTAAACACGTGAAATTCGTCTTTAAACCAGAATTCATACATTTTTGTATTAACATTGAATCAAATTGCTCTCTAATGTAAAAGAGTCGCTTATGGTTCCAAAAATACTGAACAGTCCTCCGCAGAGCTAAAAGGAGAGGAAACATTGTACTTAATTTTAAAATGAGTCCAAAAGAATGATGATTAATGATGCCGCAGGTCTGATGGATGTGGAAGCAGCCAACTGATGGACAACAAGATAATTGCCAAGTTAACATGAGAGACAGTGAAGTTTTGACTGCCATTATTTTTCACTTTGGACAGAACCAAATTTGCTGTTGCCCTTTATTTATAGTTTTAATTCTAACTGGACTAAACACATCCACACTCCAGCTTTGTCCTGGAAGTACAGACATGAGAGGAAATGTTGAAGGTAAAGTCAACATTTGTACTTAACAAAAACATGAAGTACTCACTTGAAATCAGGTGCAATGATGGTGTTTATGACTATAAAATATTCATTGGTCAGTACAGTCAGTCCTGGTTATGCTGAAGAGTGGACAGCACTGGCAAGTACCGACTCTTGAGCATTTATATAAAGAAATGATGAGTCAATCTGCATTAACAGCAGTTGTGGACTGGGGTTTCACATGTCTGTAAGTATATACTGCAAACAGACAAGGTCATATGAAGTACAGACAACACGGTCACAGAGTGGACCTCCATTCAAATCTATTACTGAGTCTGTTGAAGGTTAAAAAGTCAACATTATACAAAAATCAAAATGGGAACCATATAGTGTGTAACATGTATGCGTGCATCTGTGTGTGTGTGTGTGTGTGTGTGTGTGTGTGTGTGTGTGTTTCTCACAGCCCCATGCATGTACAGTTGATTCTTTGATTACACATAAAGCTGTCTCAGATTAGGCAGGGATTAGAGCTGTGCTGCCGACAGGGACCGGGCCAGCTGGGATGTAATGTGAGACCTGAGGGATTAGCGAGCTCAAAGGGTTTCAGAGACACACAGTTAGAGAATGGGGAGCAGGCTGATATCTAAAATCCCACACCTCCAGCTCTGTGATGGAAGCATGGGATGGCTTCTTCTCCAGCCCACATCACTGATAAAACTGCTACTCTGCAGAGAGCGCAGACTCTGTGGACTCCATCTACATTATCAGTGTGTGAACACCAGTCACTCTTTAATAAGATAATTACATCAAAAAAATACAATTTAGTCTAATTTCCCCTGAGACTGTAACCCTTGAGTTACAAAAGAATGAGACAAAACAGAATGAATGTGCATTCACAGTCTAAATGACTTTACACAGCACTGCTCGACACACTGACAATGAATTCATTAATGCAGCGATTATGAACACCGGATCTGTACCATTAATGAACGTATCAATAGTTTCAGGAGTCGACCAGATGAGACATTTTTACCTTAAAAAAAGTTGCTCTAAAACTTTCACAAACGTATTTGAGCAAAAAAGCTTTTAAAGAATAAATGATAGTCTCTATTTCATAAGTTACATGTAGTTACAAGCTCCTGTTATCGACAATGGTCCAACTGAGTTTCACACAATGTGATACAAGGATTTTCAATTTACGCAGAGCACGTAATTCAGATGGGAATTCAGTATTTACAAATACCCTGACGGTGAAGCATGGGATCACTCATTCATTCATTCATTCATCATCCATACCACTTATCCTTATAGGGTTGGGATCATTGCATCCCTAATACAAACTGGAGCGAGACTGAAACTGGACTTTTGAAGATGATACCAAAAGCATTTGAGAATTAAGAAAATTGAATTACAATATATTGGTCAATATTATTTTTTTAACATAAACACGCATAAGGTTTCCTGGAACTTTGAACCTGAACGTTACTGTCTGAAAACCCGTCAGTGCTTCGCTGGTGGACAAACTGTGTAATGGGGACACTGTTTCTGAATGACCTCACACATGAATATACTGATATTTCTGATAGTGATCAAAATCACAATATGGCAAGTGCAATATCCAAATCACAGGAGCTGCGATTTGTGTGTCACAACAGACCATAAATGAAGCGTTGTGTTGGTACAGAGACGCCCCGGCCTACAAATCACATTCTACAGATGTAAAGGAACAAGCTGCTTTGGTACAAACCCCAACAAAAATCACATCAGCATCTTTTTTATATTTCTTTCAGTAAAAATTATTTAAAAACGACCATTCCAACAGAAACAATGACTCATATCGCAATTGTAAATATCTATTTCTGATATTTCTATTGGCCAAAACTAATACCTCCAATAGTCTAATATCAGCTGTTATACAGCATATAACACAAACCCTGCCAACAAGTTTCTCAGGTTTCACGTGTAGTCTTCTTCACTGTCCTCACTTTGTTTAAAAATAAACTGTGGCACATCAGTTCACTGTGGTCGCACACAAGCAAGGAGTGTTAACCATGAAAGTTACTAAACCTGAATATGGCGATTATCCATCATCAAAAGTGATGTAATATGAGGCCGTGCTGTGTTTTCTCCTACAGAGGGCTGAGTGGATAAAATGATTTTTAAAATATAAATATCTGTGTCTCTCATTGAAGATACACTTTCCTCATAGTTTCTAACCATCTATTGTTACTGTTTGCCTTTCATTTAAACACAAACCTCTATAATAATAATAGTAATAAAGTTTACTTATACAGCACTTATCAAAACCACAGCTAACAAAGTGCTTCACAAGGATAAAACTACAAAACAAGCAACAAACACATGCAGACAAATGAGTGAGAACTGAGGGAATAAGGTGAAGAAAACACGTCTTCAGAAGCAAAACAAGAAAAAGAAAAATGAGAAATGTAAAAATATGTGAAATATTTAAAAGAGATTCTTCAAAAGCCTTGTGAGAGAAATGTGTTTTTAGAAGTGATTTAAAAGAAGATAATAATTTGCAATGATGTAATGATGAAAGATAATGAAGGTAAAGAGCCAGCCAAGATTTACACTGTTGAACGATTACTATACACTGCCGACATGACTCATACACATCTCCACTGACACCAGGAATCCTGATGTGCATCGATATTGCTCTTGACAATTGACTCTGGTTCTCTCCTACCTTCTGAGGCCGAGGCCCAAACAGACGCCCACATTTCCCCAACAAGTGCTCAGCATCCCTGCTGCTCTCCAGTTCAGCCAAAATCAACAGATGTGAAGCGTTTGAAGCCAGCAGCCTTGGAGAGGTGTGCTCCGGCTACCGTCCCTCCATCTGCACGCCACCATTTGACTCTAATGAACCCATATCCTGCAAGATTTTAGGGGCAGTTTTACAGGATGGTAGAGATATCTTCTCATCCTCGCTGTAATTCAAACTGTTCACGTTCACAGCTGTTTTCTACCCTCCGGCCCTGATCCTCTAACTCCTGCCACGGCACACACACTACAGCTGATGAAGCTTTAAAAAAAAAAAAAAAAAAACTAAAATACACACACAGATTACACTTGCCACCAGCAGATTTCTGGGCAGGATTTAGCCACCAAACCTTCAGTGAACTCTCCCATGTCCCTGCTACGTAACGGAAACAACTTTGCTTGCTTTTATTTCCTCCCACTTCTCCTGAATGCGGCAGGCTGAAACAAGAACAAGTCCAGCATTACAAGAAGGATGACATTTGGACAGTGTCCCATCTAAGAATGTGAAATGAGCTCGTAGGGCTGAACATCATGCTAATTTACCACCCTGTCCGAGCACAATGTACTGTCTGTAAACTGAGTTAATCTGACTAATGAGCGCAGGGAAATTGCTGACATTAGAAAAAATGTCAGCCACGTCATTTATGTTTTAATTTGAATTCCGGGTTTACGTTCTTCCCCCCACAGGCGGCTCCGTGGCTCTTCGACTGATGTGAACAATGCGCAGTATTTAGGCCCAACAAAAACAATGTTAGACCAACTCCAGAGAAGCAGCTAAATCATCCACATAATGAAACTAATTTAAATCTTCATTGTGCAAATTCACACTCTGATAATACACTGATCAAAATCTTCTGATTCCGTTTAAAATACTTTACACTGCAAGTCACGGTGATATGCAGAGGCGCACCACCAGGAGAGGCAAACCAGGCAAATGCTTCGGGCTAGAAAAGGGCCCCTGATGGCCCCTCATATTGACACATCTTGCAATGACAACTATCCTCCCATAAAGAAACCCATCAAGTGCACTGCTGTTGCCCCAAAACCCCTGATGACGTGTGCTGTAGCTAGTGTCTACTCATCGCCTGCACGTAAGGCATTCAGGGAACATCTGTAAATTGCAGCATCTGCCAATAGTCTGCATGTGGGGGAGGGCTTTCTTCTATGGGCTTCTTTGCCCGGGGCCCCACTGGTGCTATGGGTGGCATCAATATCAAGTTACTGCTAATATTTTTAATATAAGTTCTTATCAGTAAACCTTAAAAAACCAAACAAACACATATTTTTATTTTTATTCAAAATAGCTCAGAATTATTACTGGACAACAATTTTTTTGTAGAATAAGTTGATTAAAGCTACAACTGGTCAGGCATCTTTTCTTTATCGATCAAATATTTGATTCTTTTTTCTTTTCGTTTCTTTTTTTTAATTTTAGATGAATTCAGTCTTTGTGCAAAATTGTGCAAAATAAGACAAGCAGCAACTTCCAGGGCTGAAAAATGAAGCCAAAAACTGGTGAAGCAACTCACTCTGAGCTTCACAACAGCTCTTTAGAAACCTATGGGTGATTTCAATCTTTCCCACAGCCCAAATGAGTCTCACGAACAGTCCAAAACATGTTCAAATTATAATGATACAAAACAAAGGAAATAGCAAATTCTCACATTTGAGAAGCTGGACGGGCAAATGTTTGGTACTTTTGTTAGTTTTCGGTCTATCAGGAAGTCTTTCATCACTACAAACGCAACATGAAACCAGGAAATGTCGAACAAAAATGAATTGTTACCTCTTGATACATCACCTCTCTGTCTGTTTTGTCTTTACAATGTATAAGGTCTTATATTTTCCTCTGCAGCGGCTTTTGTCACTTTCATTTTCCTGTTCAATGAGAAACCAGGAGTGCTGCGTTCCTGTGGTTTCAGACTTTGTTTCGAACACTGACAGTTAACTCGCGCATCTTCGTGCCAAATCACCGCTGCCAGAGACAAACCGCAGTGTCAAAGAAACCGCAGCCATGACAGCTGTCTCTCTTCGGTGCAGCTCCATCCGAGCGTGCTGCTGTGACAGCCGGACACTTTGTGACATAAGGGCGCCAACCCTCAGAGTGACTTGTGGGGAATTCATTTTGTCTAAGTGTCAGTCGCATCCACCCTTCAGTGTCAACGCTCCGGAGGAGGAGACGACAGCTAGAGACCGAATGACAGGTTCTCCTGGAGGCTCCAGAGATAAGATGCTTGGTCAGATGTTTTTACTGTTCCCTTTTCTTTGCATATTTCCAGTGCTATTCCAAAACAAAAAATACAAGAGGCATTCAAGTGTGAGTGTGTATCAGGTTGGTAAATCAACTTTTGGTCACACACATAATCAGATTTTTGGTTGATTTAAGCATCTAAGTTTGTTTTCTCAATTTCTTTGTCCAAAAATAATCTTTGCTCTCAATCGTCTTATCGACAGTTTATGCAGGTTGGTAATGTGAGGTCGGCACATTATCTAATTCCTGGCTGCACGCTGCCAAAATTTACACTGCTGCAGGCCAAGTATTCAGCTGTTTCCTTATTACAGACGCCGCCATTTTTCTTGCCCTGAACATACTGGGCAAGAATATCTCAATCAATGCTCATTTGAACCACCTACTGTGGAGCACTGTGGCTTGTGATAAAGAGAAAATATGGTAATATTTGATAGTTCACAGAGGAAAAATGTGAAAAAGAGTCATCTGAATCATCAAGAGCATCCATTTTCATTCTTTTTTCCCCACACTCATTCACCTTACAACCTCTTGTATCATTAGACTGTCTCTCTCTTTATTACCTGTCACACTCTCCTCTCTGCTCTGCTTTCACATGAAGTTAAACACTCACAGGCAAGGAGTCCTTTTACACAAATTTATTTCATGACCTAAACTAAAGCTGACAGGGATGGCACCACTGTAATAGATTTTCTTCTTGCTGAGTTTCATTTGTCACACACATTATTCTGTCCACGTTTAGAGATTAGCAGGCGATCACAGACACACACACACACACACACACACACTTTTAAATATTTGAGAGAGGTTAAGAGCGGCTTTTAAGTTAAACCAGTCGATTATGAGTTGTTGAAAGTTGCATTATGAAATGATTGTGTGTGTGCGTGTATATGTAAAGGTGTAGGAACAAGCGTAGCAGTGTACTATATGCATGTCTGCGTGTGTGTGTGTGTGTGTGTGTGTAGGAATGAGGCAAAGGCTTTCAGACAATCTGCTCTGTTCACCCCCTGCTGTGCCACCAGCCCAAATCCATTTACATCCCTGAGCCGTCGTGAGGCTGAGAGCCCTGCGCACACGCGTGCGCGCACACGCACACACACACACACACACACACACACACACACACACAACAGTATATACAGAGCGAAATCCTCTCATGCAGCTTGAAAGCACACACCTCTGGGGTATCTGGGTAACTCTGCACACGCAGTGTTGTGAGTTTGAATCTGTGCCATGACCTTTGAGGCGTCACTCCCCGTCACTGTTGTGTATTTTCTCTGGTTCTACCCGCTGAATACTCTCTGTAAGCACTGCAACATACAGTATGGAAATACTAATAACTCATTCATCTGTGAAATCATATCACACAGTAGAATTTCTGACACTTACCACATATTTCCACCATATTGACACCTTTGATCAATAGGTCAAACACAGCAGACACACCCAATCAGCAAGCACGACACTCAATTACCAGCCCGCCACGCTATGACCACACACACACACACACACACAAATACAATCTATACTCTGAGGCACACAGGCAGGGCCTCATTAAGCTTTCACGCTCACCTCAAGCCTCCACGGTTGACTGACGCTGCTGGCTTATGCTGGATTTGCAGAACCAAACAACGGAGTCCGGCTAAGGACTTCCTCAAACAGCGAATGAACGGCCTGTCATCTGAATGTAAACACTGTGGATTAAGCAGGAGAACGGAGGTGGAGTCCAACAGGCGGTGTCAATGGCGCGCCTGTTGACAGGTGAGGGAATCATTAACTAGAGCGGCATGAGCGAGGGATTGCTGAACTTTTACTGAGTTCACAGAGCGAGCTTCATTATCCTGCCAGTGCTTCTCTCTCTCCCGTGCAATGTGTTATTTTCATTTTTAACATTCATTATTTATAAAAAACACATTTTGAATTGACATGAGGGGCGGTTTGACAGTAAAGAGAGGTGCTCATAAATAAAACTTTATCATTTTATTGGAGTGGCAAATGCAATATTGAAGCCTTATCACTTCTTTCCCCAAGATAAACAAGGATCTATTTAGTTGCAGTCCTCTTCCTCATATCCTAAAAAAACTTCCCTTAAAAGCTCCATATTTTCCTCTTCTCCTGTGCTTTATTTGAAGTGTTGATCCATAAGAAGATATTTTTGTGGTCTTAAGAACCAAAAACCATCTCAGTGTAGTTTTACATCTCCTCTCTCTGGCTTCTCTCTGGAGCTCTAGTAACAACAGGTCGTGAGCCAATCAGAAGAGAGGAGACTCTCTTTTGATTGGCTCACTCCGAATGATCTAATAAAAATATGTCAGATTTCAGGTAAATATTCAGAGAAACCAAATCCTGTGCATTTCTCTGTGGACTGAGGCTTTGATACTTTCACAGTATTAATATAGAACCTAGACCTGCTTTATAATCAAACAACACATGGACATCTGCCTTTAGACTATATGGGACCTTTAACCCTAACTGAAACTAGGAAGATTTTTTTCCTGGGAGGTGGGTGGGAAGGACATATACAGTAGCTATCACAAAGTGGTTACTTCCTTTTGTTCGTTTCTGTGAAATAACTACTGTAAGGGAGTGCTACTTAAGAAATAAAATAAAGAGTATATATAAAAAAAAGATTTTTCCTCTTTTCTTTCCTCGCTGTTAACCTTGATATTTTACACAGCAGTCAGTTTTCCAATATGGAAGCATGTGCAGGTGAACAGAAAATCCCCTCAGAGGACAGTAAATCCAAAAAGAGGATTAAAAATCAAGATGAGACGATGGGAAACACACAACAAATGACAATGAAGCAACGAGGAGGACACTCGTTTGTTAACAAGAATAAGCAGTGAAAGAAGAAGAGAATCCCCTGCAGCCATCCAGTTTATCTCTACTGCATCTTAAGCACGTCAGATGTCGCATTTATGCAGCAAAATGAAAAAAATGACTTGAATCCAGGAGGTGATTAGGCTACAGGTGGAACATTCATAGTGTGAGTCAGAGTGCTTCACCATAAGAGACTGGAGTGGGAGTGGAATAGCGATGGTTAGTTTGTTTTGGAGCTCAGGGCTCTTTCCTGGATTCCTCTGTACTCTCTACCACTCTCTCTCTCTCTCTCTCTGCCATGAGCTGGCTGATCTGACAGGTCATTGACCTGCCCAGTGGTCTGAAGTGTGACTCACTCATCAACTAAATCCCTATGCCCCCCCCTGGTGCAGACCACCCCTACCGCTCCTGTGGCTGACTAGCAAATTCACATGAACTATATGAACAACATGGAAAGACAAAAATATACAAGTACCAAGCTTTTATAATGCACGTGAACTCACATACACAATAGCACAAAAGCAGCTTTCATGTTACATGTTTGTCATTTATCATGTTATTCATGTTTAAAATTTCTCCTCATTATACTGAAACACACAGGGGTTTTATAAATAACTAACAATGGTGAATCAGTATTCTGGTGGTTGAGCTCCAGCAGCCTTTAGAGGTTGGAGACTATTACAGTATCCGACAGAAAAAGAGGCGTAGGCAGGGGTCTGCTCTCCCCCCAGGGAATGAGGATTGATGGTGTTCATTTGAGAGTGGGTCACATCTGAAACCGTGTGATAAATGTAATGATGTCATTACTGCTGCAAGGGGGTGGGGGGTGGGGTGGGGGGGACATAATGGAAGAGGTCCAGTAAAATCTTATGTAATCTCTGTTGGCATCTAGTGTTTTTAAGACAAGACAAAAACAGGTTCTAGTCATTTGTTCATTTGACACTTTTCCTGTGGGAGTGTTTTTAGGTTAACATCAGATCAGTGTTGAAAAAATGCACCACAGTCTTCCTCTTTTGTCACATTCACCAACAAACCTGCCTATGCACCAACTATTATTCTGCACAGGTAAAACCAGTTTCCTGGTTCTGTTAAAAACAATATTCCAGACAAACCAGTTTGGTCCCAACCTCAGCTTTGAAAATACTAAAACTTCCTGCCTTGATCTACAACAAACCAGACTCACTGGATCAACAGCTGTTCCTAATGGCAATAACAATTTTCCAAAATGCAAAAAGTTTTTAAAAAAATAGCAGTCCACGTGTGGATCCTTGATGGACACCAAAGATTAAAGTGATCAGAATCAATTTAATCACCATATATTGCAAAAATAATGAAAACTTGAGCAAACTGACTTCAAAACAAGAGGTAAGCGACTTTAACAAGTTGCAGCAAAGTAGAGGCAGAGTTTGGGTACGCGTATTGATAGATTACCTGCAGGGTGCATGGTAGAAGGGATATCCGGCGTGAGGTATGTGATTGCAGTATCCGGACTGATTCCACATGGTGCTTCTCTTGTTTCACGTGATGACAGTTCACAAGTGTTCACAGGCTGTTTCTTCTCTGCTTTCTATTTCTAGTGCCGTGGAATCAGACTCAGGCTGCTGGGAGTAACATTAATCAGCGTCTCCTCTCTCCAGCGGCTCCATGGCGAGAAAACGAGAGGCGGCGGTGGGTTTGAGAGCAGGGATTACTGAAAGAATGAGACGAGGGGGGCTGAGCCCAAACAAGAGAGAGGAGATGATGTCAGGTGAGTCAAGTCTGATGTGGTTTACACACCTGGAAAATGAAGCCTGTTCCCACTGCCTCCCCCACCTCCCTCCCTCCC
>NW_019522827.1:4042266-4100641 GCF_002814215.2 Seriola lalandi dorsalis | reverse complement strand
TCCCTCCCTCCCCCTCAACACCACCACAGCTATTCAGCAGAGTCTCAGACAACTGCCCCAGGTGAAGTCTGACATCACAGGTTGCTCCTTTAATCCCGCCTCGAGCCAGTCATTTCCCCCTCACGTCTCAGGTGTGATCAGGTAGAACAGATGTCTTTGAGGTTAACCTTGCTGAGCTCTATCTTTTGCCTGTTAAATCATGCGTATCTCCACCTTACATCTCAGTGATTTCACTCACACTTCCAGGGGTTGTTCCGACTTCTCGGGCGCAGATCTACATCAGACCGTGTTCAGGATTTGCAGCAGATTTCAGAGACTTCCTCTCCTCCAGCAACCCCTGATGCCAAATAGGAGCTGTTTATGTCTATTACACGTGCAGTATATTCTCTCCAAAGTTCACAGGCACCACAAATCCATCTCTTCTTGACACAAGCAGGTGAAAATCCACAGTCCCGGCGTCCCTCCTCTGTGTCTAGTTTGTCTCTGAGGTAGCCAGTGCCGGCACAAGCGCTTATTTCCCCAACCACAGGCTCCCCACCGGCTCTCCAGCCTCACGAAACAACAGCGGTGCACGGAGCTGAATGACTGAGCATACTCACAGAGAGAGAGAGAGAGAGAGAGAGAGAGAGAGAGAGAGAGAGAGAGAGAGAGAGTGGGAGAGAGAGAGAGACGCGGGAGGTGGCAGTGAGAGAGTGAGAGTATCAGAGGAAAGAGTGAGAGAGAACGAGGAAGAGGTAAACAGAGCGGAGCTGCATTCCTTTTCCCGCCTCATGCTAATCTGGCAGGATACACACCGCTGAGAGGAGGAAGGGAGACAGAGACAATACTGTCCTCTCTTCTGTACGCACGACATCTACCGCATGTCTGTGCGTCCACGAGGAGGATCTCTCCTCAGTTGCTCTTCCTCCCCCCGTTAAAGGGTTTTTTGGGGAGTTTTTCCTGGTCCGACTCCAGGGGTCGAAGGACAGAGGGTGTCGTATGCTGATGACAGATTGTTGAGCCCCTTGAGGCAATTTTGTGATTTTGGGCTGTGTAGAGTAAATAAAAGTTGACTTGAGAGAGAGAGAGAGAGAGAGAGAGAGAGAGAGAGAGAGAGAGAGAGAGAGAGAGAGAGGGGGGAAAGGGGGGGGCAGTGATTGAGAGTGAAGTAATTACACAGTAACCACAAACAATGCGATTACAGTAGAGATTAGGAGCTGAATGTTAACACCTTACATGCTCTTACCTTTGCCAGGGCAATTATGACTGTAGTCAGGTGTGGTTACATAATCACAGTAAAATATGTTGAGTACTCTGGTTTTGCAAACTGAGGCCAGAATCAACATTTAAACCTGCCAATGTTTAACTGCATTTAACAGTCGCTGTCACACAGACTCGTTCAATCAGGAAGATGCAGATCAGATGATAAAACTTAATAACCCCAGGCGCTAAGGTTGGGGCTCATCATGTGAAACTTTCTGCCCCAATAACAGAACCATACTGTTTTCACAATCTTACAATGAGTACAAGTATAAACTGATAAACTAATCAAAAGGGCTGAGCGATGTGCAAAAAAAGATCATATTGCGATTATTCTGGCAGTTATTCGTGATTGGGATATAAGTGACGATTTTAGTGACATTGGTCATTTTTTCACTTTCACTGAAAAAAAATATGAAAATGATGATGTGATTTTTGTCGGGGTCTGTAACAACCAAGCATGTTTTGTTTTGTATTGGTCAAGAGTTTCATCTGATATCTTCATAACTAAGGCTGCAACAACTGCAACAACTACTTCCATGTGATTCATCTGAAATTATTTTCCCAATTAATAAATTTAACGTTTTGTGTATAAAATGTAGGAAACTGTTGAAAAATGGCCGCCAGAATTTCTCAAAGCCTCATGTCTTCAGTTTGCTTGTTTTCTCCACCCAACATATATTTCTCTCACTAACGCCAAGAAAAATGGCAAACTGAGAAACGGACTGTCATTTCAGTTTAATTTATATATCATGTATTTTATGTTATAATCATTAACCAGGCATTGCCAAATTAAATTTTGGCCTTTTTTGCACTTGCAGAAAATAACCATTATAAGTGATTTTGCAAGCCTTTGCCATGTCCTGACATACACTGATACCACAGAGATACTATCTTGCTACTAATAATATCATGATATTGACACTGTTCAGGCCTAAAAGTTGCACAGAATATTTAATAAGTAACATTATTGATTGCATGTAAACGCAGCCCGTCTGGAAAAAGCTAAAAAAAAAACAAATTAAAGAGACAGAGAAGCTGCAGTACAGGAAGCTCTGATGGGAAGAGAAGCCAGACAGATAAACAGAAACGCGAGCTGAAAGCAGACACAGTCGGTCTGTTTTCATCCACAGCAGGTTATTCACAGCCTGACTTAAACCTCCCAATCAGCACATGAGGCCTGCAGGTGAGAGGTCACCTCTGTGCAGCTAAACAGAGCTGTGCTGTCTCCCCGGAGAGCTGGACTACTCCAGTGCCCTACTAAGCAAAGCACCGCCGTGACCCTGTTGCAAGGACGACTCTGCCGCACCTGGGGAACGGAGAGTGACACGGCCGCGGTGCTGGCAAAATGACAGCTTCACTCAGAGCAGGTCAAAGCCCAGACGTGTAATCTGATATAAAAAGAGGGCTCGCTCAGGGATGCAGTGGTTTGAAAAGCTAAAACCATGTAGCCACTGGATTAGTTTCCCAACCCTGATAATTTGATGATAAAAGTTGTTAATTAGCGCAGAAGCGTGACAGGAAGTCTTCCCAGATAATAAGTGGAAAAGTGAATGTTTACCGGTTGAGCTTTTCCCTTTGGAGCATGTCTGCTCACTCATGTAGGAGATCTTACACCCTGCGTTGACACTCTTACTATCATCTTGCATCACTGTCCCGTGTGAAGTTAGAATCACTCAGCCTAATGAGAGCAGGGGCTCATTTCACAAGCCTCTGGCAGTCACATCTGCAAGAGACTGTTTCCAATCAGCTGTGGAAAAAATACCCACACAGCATGGGAAGGTTTGGTCATGGCATTCATCACCTGCCAGACAACCTTTAGTCATTATCAAAAAGCATCATGAAGCTTTCATAAGTGTCCAGCTCAGGCAGAATTCAACTCATTTTATCCAATAAAAACACACTGATGGATCTTCCCTCAAGATATTTCACAGAGAGTCCAACAGAAGTAACATTAACAATCATATCAATTGATTTCTCAATATGGCGAGCAAGGAACACAAAAAGTTTCCAACATGGAGGCCACGAGGTGATCAACGGGAACAAAAGTTTTTCTGACTTTTCTTTGACTTTAACGTATCTGTGAGCAGTTTTTTCTCTTTGGCTTCTGAAAAATATTCACATGTAACAATCTAAAGGTCACTCATTGAACTATTCATGGCTTATTGACGTATGGGTGATAGAGGTGAGTCGCAAGGAGACATCGCTTCAATAGCAGAAAAGATTATCGGGAACTATTTTGATAATTGATATTTTTAAAAGTAAAACTGACAAACAGTTGCTTTTGTCATGAACAAAAAAAAAAAAAAAAGCAGCTTAAGAGTGTCATCTTATCACCATTAAAGGTCCCATGTTGTATAAAGGTAGATGTCCATGTGTTCTTTGATCATAAAGCAGGTCTAGGTTCTATATTAATACTGTGAAAGTATCAAAACTTCAGTCCACAGAGAAATGCACACAGCCTGTATTCAGAAACTGAGCCTTAAAACCAGCCGTCAGGACTTCTGTAACTTTGTGATGTCACAACAAAGCAGTCACCGCTCTCAGCCATGCCCCAAGCCCCGCCCACCTGGACCCACCATCCAACCTTGCAGGATTTGCTTTCTCTGAGTATTTACCTGAAATCTATGAAAAAACAGTGAGCCAATCAGAAGAGAAGCTCAGACCCTCCTCTCTTCTGATTGGCTCATTGATCTGTTGTTACTAGAGCTCCAGAGAGAATCCCGAGAGAAGAGATGTAAAACTACTTTGATATGTTTTTTGTTTCTTAAAACCAAAACATATATCTTCTTATGGATCAACACTTCAAATAAAACACAGGAAAAGTTTAAAATATGGAGCTTTCATCAATTAATCAAGAAAATAAAAAGCAGATTCATTGGTAATGAAAATAATTGTGGGTTACTGCAGAAATTGTTTTTTTTAAATAAGATAAATCAGTTCTCTGGTAGCTGGTTTTCTTCATATTATAGTTATGCACTTTTAATTTTGGATCAAAGGTCTCCAGATGTTTTGGTTAGTAGCATTAGTATAAGTATTAACAGGGTTAAACTGGTAACTGCTCTACATCTGACACAGTTTGCCAGATACTGTGTGGGAGGAGTCGAACATCCATGCCTGATGACCTCTGACATCATACAGACTTGAATTTATGAGCATCGCCTGAAGGGACATCATCATCATCATCATCAGAGGTGTAATTGGCTGGTTACATTATACCCCTTTGCTGTGGTGAGAACACAAAAAGAGAAAAACAGGTAGGGAAAAAAAGAGGAAGGTGGCTGAGAAGCAAAAGCAAGGAGAGGGGAGGGGAGGGATGAAAAGAAGGTAGAGAGGAGAGGAGGGGGTGTTGGGCCTGCCCGTCTCCCGCTGTTTGTTTTTGTTGTGAAATTTAATTCCAGCACAATCTAATCAGGGTTAGGAAACACAGGGGACCCTGCTACCTTCCCTTTCTCCACCCTCTTCTGTCTCTGCCTTTGCTCTCCCTGTCTGAAGAGGCAGGTGGACTGACTCCACCTGCTCGCCAATCCACCCACACACAAACAATCTTCTGCACGGCCTGACTATTAATGTTCACTTTCATCCATCCACACACATGCAAAGAGATGACAGATAAATGCACAAGGACACACAAACACATACATGCACATGCGTCACACACATTCAGCAGATGTCGTCTTGCAGACAGTTGACAGCGGTATTGAATCATTATGTCAGTGGGTGAGATGGCAGGAGTGTGATTGGGCCTGTGGTTCAGCTTATCACGCTTTTACAGCCTAAATCCCTCCACCGCCACTCACCTTTAAAATGCACACACACACACACACACACACACACACACACACACACCTCCTTATGTCCACTGTCAAGGTCACATCTGGGCCTTTATTTCTGAAAAATACTTTTAAAAAAAATAGACTCCCCTGCACTCTTTCCTTCTCTCCATCTCTCTCTGAGGGCAAACTACTGCCCGCCAGCACAAACATAACAGACCTAATTGTTGATCAATACCATTGATTTAGTGATAACTTAAGATTTCTGGCTTTAAAATCTGACTCTGCAGCCCAGTCTCTGTTTTTGGCAGTAAAAGCCTCCAGGACCTGACATTATTTATTTGCCCGTCTCTCCCTCAGAAATCACAAAAAAACTGTAAAATATTTCCAACACAAAACTCTAGTGAGCACATCATCCATTAAGACACAGACTCAGTAAACCTCTCCTATACCTATCCCCTCACCAGCAGCTAAAAAAGCAGAAATTCTGCTTAGGTTCTGCAAAATTTAAGCAATTACTCCCACTACTATTGTAAAAAGTTGCCAAGAGCAAGTTTCATTTAGGCCTTTTTTTTTTCTCCCGTGCACACACTCTCTCCTTTTCTAAAATGAGACACAATCTCACACAGACTCTCAAGCTCCTTCCTTTCCTCCACCTTGCCTGTGCTCAGTCACCACCTGGTGGGACTCCATATTAGTTTTCTCAGGAGGATTTGATCAATCATTGAGCTGGCCAGCATGAGCTGCATGTCTCTAGATGAAAAATGAACAGATAGCAAAGAAAAAAATCATTGGAAAAAAAGTATATTTATGAGTCCGGAGAGGGGCTATGGAAACAGGAGATATGTATCCTCATGTATGTGTGTTTGAGGATGGAGGGCTACATGTGTTGTCACTGAGAAAAGCTGGATGAACTCCACTAGTGGATGGACTATTATCTGCCTCATATAATTCAAGAACGTGCTCGACTGTCTTGGGAGAAGCTTTGCTGGCTCGAATGACGCAATAACTTTTGTGTGTATCCATGTGTGTTGTGTGTGCGCGTGCATATGTGTGTGTGTGTGTATGTGTCAATATCCCAGGGGACCTTTTGATCCAGATTCTTCAATCTTCAGTCTCACACACACACACACACAACACACAAGACGCAGCCCTACTATTAATACACCTCCTCTGAGCTCTTTCCTTTCATCGTGTCTTGAGGCCTCGCATCTCTCCATCTCACCAGCTAAAAGTACGGCACCACAATTAGGAGAAATCCTTCATATGCTGGATCCGATCCAGAGTGCAGAGAGAAATGCAAAGACATGTTTCTTCAAAAGATTTGGATTTGCTGGATTTGATTTGTCTCCCTGTATCTGATTAGCGTGGCACGCTTTGGTGCTGAACAACAGGAGTCACACCCTGAGGCTCATCACAGCGTCGTCAAATCAAACAACAGAAGAATATTAAGGGGAAACAAGACAACTTGTCTGTTAGCGACATTTGTCATGTTAAGGAGCAGAGTAAGGTAGAGCTGAAATGTTGAGGGTGTTAGGTAAGTGTTATCGCATAGTTGCTACATGAAAAGAATATTGAAACTGTGCTTCAAAATAAACTTTGCTATTTTTCAAGAGCGGGTTTAAAGGTTCTGTAAACGAGATTTTAAACAATAATACAGCAGCACACAGCGTGCATAGCACACACATAGCGGAGTACTGGCGTCCTGAACAAAGTCACACCCCCCTCTGTGTGCGTTGTAATCCGAGTTTCTCTGTTCTTTGTTTTGGTAGCCGGTCTGGCAGCGTGTGCATGTAGGTGTTCATGTTAGCGCATGTGAGTCCCTGCTGTTACGCCGTTGGCTCTCCCCAATGTTTATAAAGACGCAGGGACACACAAGGCGATAGCGACCTTCAAGATTTTCTTCCACTGAAGAATCCATGTTTTCGGCTAAAAAGTTCCTCCGACGAAGAAGGAAACATCCGAGAAGTTTTTAAGGTTTTTACTGACTGTCAGAACGAAGGCCGGAGGCGCGGCCGACGAAGCGTTTGTTTAGGTTTGAGATGTTGGTGGTCTAGTGTGACATCTAGTGGCAGTGACGATCGTTTTCAGCAGAGGTTCTCAGACCTCAGACCCCCAGCTGAGAAGAGTTCTGCTTTTAGATATTTCATTACAGAAAGTGTTTGAAACCATTCATTCTTTCATTGTGTTATGAAAGTGAACTACTCCCCAGGAACCCCCTCAAGGACCCCTGAGGGTCCCCGGACCCTACTTTGCACACCGCTGATTTAAAATTTAACATTTCAGGACAATATTTGTTATATGCTTGTTAACACTGTTGACAATAGCAGTTATGATTAAAATCACAGGCCTTTAACACAGCACTCTTAATATAAAAACCATCTGTTCAGCTCGAGATGAAAAGGAAATGTAGCTTAGCTGTTAGCACTTTTTTCAAGTTTTATTGCCTCTATTGATAACGTTTCTCTGTTGCTTTATCATATTTGATTGGCAAAACTGACAACAAGCTCCTCACTCACACACACAGTGAACATCTCTATTGGTATGCGAGGCATGCGTGGTCCACAAAGACAGAATGAGACTGTAATGATTCTGTTCTGTTGAGAAAATTGGGGCGTCGCAGCAGTAAACAGTGATGAGATACAACAAGGGGAATAGAATATGAACAGCAACCTATCAACCTGTGGGACACGTTAACAGATACAAAGGATAATTGCATCACCGACACTGCAAATGTAGGAATGTATGTGTGAAGGTTTGAATGGGTGTAGCTTATTAGGTGTGGACCGTCATAATGAGATCAGCTGCTGGCACAATAGCAGACTAATGTGCATCATATTTCTCCGCTCCAGCACACAGCACAATACTTCACACCAAAAATAACACACATCCCTTTATGCACTCAGAATCTAATACACAAAGGAGAGAAATGGCAGGACTCTCCTCTTATAATAATCAAAGCACTTAAGCATTCCTGCTCTACAAAGTGGCTCAGGTTCAGGAGTTTTTACAGCCACACAGACAGACTGGAGAGTTCACTGTATCCTGGCAAAAAAATGCTTTTTACTGAAGAATTTTCATCACACACAGAAACTTGAGTGACTGTATTTGCGTTTGAACTTCTGTGCGTCAAGGCGTTTTTTCTTTTTTCTTCTGAAACCCAGCTGTCACTCAGAGCTTGACTGATTGGTCTGGGTTTGGAGCGAAAGGTCGCTAACGGCACCACGAGATTCTGATCAATTCCTAAACCCCAAACCCCTCGACAGCTCGCTCAGTTCCTGCAGCTATAATACTGTGTTTCAGAAATAGGAAAGTGGAAACATAACGCCACATTGATCCTTGTGTGAGAACTTGTAGAGAAGCTGTCGGTGGACAAAACTACTGCTGTTGGTGAAGAAGTAGCTCTCTAATCACTACACCACCTCTTTTTAACAAAGAAAAAACTAGAATTACCCCCTCGTGGTTGTATGCCCCCCCACCCCACCCCCACTCAGACTAGTTTCAGATTACATCCCTGTTTATCCAGAGTCATATGAAATATTAAACATTTGTGTGACATTACATTATAATAAAGTGTTTTGTTTGGTCACACTGACCTTGACCTTTGACCTTTGACCACCAAATCTAATCAGTTCATCCTTCACTCCCAGTGGACATTTGTGCCGAATGTAAAGGAATTCCTTAGTTGAGTTCCCGAGATGCCGCGTTCACTAGGCCATAACCATATTTTGTGAGGCCACTGCGCCTTTGACCTTTGACCACCATAATCTAATCAGTTCATCCTTGAGTCCAAGTCAATGCATGTGCAAAATTTAAAGAAATTCCCTTAAGACTTTACTAAGATATTGCGTTTGTGAGAATGGTACGTACATACGGACAACTCGAAAACATAATACCTCTGGCCCTGGCTGTCAACGGCGCAGAGGCACGAAAGTGGCATCAATTCTGTCACTTTTTGTATAAATATGTGTCAGATGTATGAACAAAACTAGGGATGCTAATAATTAGTTAATGATTGGGTAATCTCAGCTGTCAGCTTTGGTATCTCTGCCTTGTCAACCAACAATAGCAAGTCTCAATGGGATTTGGGAGTTTTTGCCATTTCTTTAAGTTACTTTTTGGGACATTTTTGCCTTTATTGTGATAGGGAGAGTGAGAGAGAGACAGGAAAGTTGGGGGAGAGAGAGGGAGGGGATGAAGGCCCAGGTTAGATTGGAACCCGGCTGCTGCATTAAGGACTGAGCCTAAATGGTATGAGCTCTACCAGGTGAGCCGGAGTATGTGCTCTTTCTAAGTTGAGATTTAGTGAACAGGTACAAAACTGACCAGTAAAATACAGTTTTGATGTTCTATCAGTCAAAACCCAACTGACACGGTTTGGGTGATAGCAGCATGTACTGCTGTGTGTCTTATTTGTACAACAGTGAGGTGTCCAAAGAAATTTTCAAATCCTAGACACATGGTGGCCACAAACGGCCTATTTCAACTGTTTAAATGAAGCTTTCATTGAGGAACAAATTATTTTAATGACTAATCAAAAAATTAATGAATTTGATGGAACTGGAGATGTGCAGAGTTTATAATAATAAATAATAATCTGTAGTATTGCCCGGGTCACACATCCCTATCAGACAGCATTTGCTTATTTGGGGCAGCTGTGTGTCTGTAAGCCTGCAGTTCTGATGCAGACAGGGCAGCAGGTTCATTTTCTGCTCCCTCCATCGACGTTGAATCTAATCTATTCAAGCGCTGAAATCATTTCCATCGGCTCATTCCTCCCCTCTATTACTTATAATGTGATCTTATCTTGGAAGGAAAAAAAATCCCTTCAAACACTCACTGTATCGAGACACCTATTTCTAAAATGTATTTTACTTGCATAATTATTCTAGTCATTCTGCTAGGGTAATTGAAAACTCTATTTCTTGCTACTGTAATTCTAATAAAATTACTTAAATTAGACTGGAGTGGATTTTATTCTGTTGTATTATTCTATAGTGGTTTCAGAAACTATTCAGGCCCTTCACTTTAAGCACATACTTTTTGGTGTAAGATTTAATTGTAAAGAGATAAAACTACATTTTCCCATCAATCTACACTCAATAGCATGTAATGACAAAGTGAAAACATGTTTTGGGAAATTTTTTCAAATTAATTTAACATCAAAAACTAAAATCTCTCAGTATTCAGACCCTTAATCCAGTCCTTTGAGGAAGCTCCTTTGGCAGCAGTTACAGTTTCAAGTCTTTTTGGGGAAGTTTCTACAAGCTTTGCACACCTGGATCTGGTCAGTTTATCCCATTATTCCTGACAGATCCTCTCAAGCTCTGTCACATTGGCTGGGAAGTGTCTGTGAGCTGCCTTCTTCAGGCCTCTCCACAGATGTTTTATGGGGTTTAAACCTGGGCTTTGGCTGGGCCACTCAAGGACAGACAGAGACTTGTCCTGAAACCACTCCATCATTTTCCTGGCTGTGTGCTTCAGGTCATTGTCATGCTGAAAAGGTGAACCATCGCCTGAGTCTCAGGTCTCCCATACCATGATGCTGCTACCACCATGCTTCACCTTATGGATGGTGTTAGTCAGGTGATGAGCAGTGTTGGGTGTTCGCCAGACAGTGTTTGGAGCTCTGCAAAGGATTCAGTTTTTGTGTCTTCTTCATTTAAATGCTGTCTGGCAAACTCCAAGTTGGTTGTCATCCCTTTTATTCAAAGTGGCTTCTGTCTAGCTGCCAGTCTACCATAAAGGCCTGACTGATGGAGAGCTCCTGAGATGGTCATCCTTCAGGCAAGATCTCCCATCTGTGCAGAGGACCTCTGAAGCTCTGTTAGTTGCAATCCTTTGTTACTTACTCAGTTTGGTCAGACAGCCAACTCTGGGAACATTCTGTGCATTTTCAAACTTCTTCCACTTCACAGTTATTGAGACCACTGTTCTCCTGGGAACACTCACAACTTTAGAAATGATTTTATACTCTTGCCCTGATATATGCCTCACCACAGTTTTATCGAAGAGGTCTGCAGAGAGCTCTTGGACTTTATGGTTTGGTTCTTGTCTTGACATTCAGTGTGAATTGTGGGACCTTATGTGCCTCACTAAACTATGTCCAATCAATTTAATTTCCCCATTGTAAAGCACTTTGAGCTGCATTATTTGCATGAAAGGTGGTAGATAAATACAAACATTCATTCAAACAGGATGCACCTGACCACAAGTTCTGTAAATGAGACATTTCAATTTCTAAAAACATGTTTTCACATTGACATTAAGGGGATGGATGGGTTAATATAGACATTAAACCTACAACACAATAAATTATGCAAAAAGTGAGGGTGTCTGAATACTTTCTGAAGCTGGAACATGAAAAATTGCCCTTTATAGGAAGCAGACATTAAAATCATGACACTGAATATTATCTCTTTACACCAATGGAGACAATCAAACAAAAGATGAAGATTAATTTGCTCTCACAATGCTTATTGACTCTGCAGTGGGATCTGAAAACCATGCCCTTTTTGATGTGCTGTAGATAAGAGCATCTGAAAATGATATCATTTGCAATCCGTTAACTTTGCGTCTGAACTAATACTATAAAAAGGTATTATATCGTATGTATCTCCTTTACTCTGCTTTATGAACTGGATTCACTTTGACTCTCTTTGAAATGGTAATGACCGGTCCCTCGCTGCTTCTCTCCGAGTGAGGAACGATGCAGCTCAACCTCCCCACCCAAAAGTGACCCCTTTCAGTTAGCCTTCAAAGGGCACTGTCAGTGAATGGCCCGACAGTTACTGCCAGGAACAGAAGAAGAGCTCACTGTCAGTCCATCACTGGCAGTGGTGACACGAATGGAAATTCAAGGTTGAGCTTTACTATTTCCGCTTAAGTGTGAAAACATGTCACTGAGGAGGTCAGACAGACAGATATATAGGGGTTATCATCAGTAGAATAATAAAACTGTAAGACTTAGATAAAGACAATAAAAGAACAGAGCAGAAATATTACAATAACACCAAAAGTGCAAAACTTTGTGTTTACAACTCAAGACAGGATAAATACAGTAAGGTTTCGAGGACAAATACTTTCTCTGTTGATTAAATTGCACATAGCATTTGTTAAGTGGTGTCATTTTTTAAAAGACCATTCAGCGTGCGCTATAATGAGCCTGTTTTTGGGTGGCGGCTGTGGTAATGAGCCATTCAAAATCAGGCAGGGAGAATTACACCTGAACAAAGGCCAAGAGTGTTTCTGGAAGCATTCAGGCTCAGCAAAGCCTTTAGCTTTGAGGAAAAAATCGGGGGAATTCTCCACTCGCTCATCTTTTCTGTCATCGCCTCCCCATTGTTTGGAAATGTCACATGGTCATCCAGTGAAGGTCAATATTTGACTTTTAATCGCAGGCAAATTGAAAAGGCAGAACTGCTTAGTGGAGAAAGTCTTGGTTCATCGCTTTAAATGTCTCCAACAGTCACTAAAAGACAGAGAACACATAAAAAGACATCTGTACTTTCTATTTAAATTGCCAAAAACTGGGACAAATGCATATCTGTAACATACAATTTATAACGACAATGTATTCTTTTCTTTAATGGATCCAAAGGCATATATTCCTCACTTTTCAAAATTCTATTTTTCTCCCCCTCGATTTCATTGTTTCAGGTTGTCTTTCTAACTAAAGTTGCTCTGAACATCATTCTCTGAGAGAAGATCAGACTAAAGGCAAATGTTGATAAGTTCATCTCAGTCACCTTCAGTTAGGACCTTGTGCACAAAGCAAAGAGCTTAACCATCAGCAGCAAGTGCTTCACTGAGTTTCCGACCACATAAAGGCTGCTCTATCTTATTAGTAAAGGTTGCTGTGGCTGCATTCAGCCTTAAGCCTGAACAAGTACCTGCAGACATTACTCAGGGTGGAATAAATGGTTCATGCACATCAGTCAAAGATGAGACAGACCCATACATTGATTTATTTGTGGCAGCCCGCCACCCCATGCCCTGATTTTCTATTCTTTTTTGTTTCCTATTTCAATTGAGTAAAATCTTATTTCATTGTAGAGCTGTGCACAGCGCATTGATTCACTCAGCTCTTCCTCCCCCCTCCGTCTCTCTCTCTCTCTCAAACACATTGACAACGGACCCATCTGTCACAGTTGGACTGGTCATCAGGAGCACCAAGATAAACCCCACAGCATCAGTTTGCCAGTGCACCTTCAAAAATCCATAAAGTTTTGTCTCTGTCTGTCTCTTTACCAGGCCTTTCTGTGTGCCTGTCATTCAGGGTGCGTGGAGCGTGCTGCCTGGACTGGGGTCACAGGCCAATCACAATTTATAATCAACAATCAGTTTTTTGTTTTTTTTTTATTTGCAGTATATATATATGCATACCATATATATGCTATTATTTAATAATAAAGCTAAACTCTACATCTGATTGTCCTTTGATGAAATAGAGACGGTGTAAGGTGTAAGCTAATTTAAATGTTGGAGGACTAACAACGAGAAGTAAAGTAACTATGTGAAAAGTTTTGAACCAGAAATCAATCAACTGCATATTCATGTTTACCGATCCAGCCAGTCTGTGATGATTTGTACCAAAATATATCACAGCAGCAAGAAGTGCCAGAATTCTGTTGTTCTAACTCCAGGTTTCTTGCATAAATTACTCACTCAAGCTGTTAGGAAGTTTTTATTTCTCTACTACGTTTCCAATTCACCACCTCTTGTGAGTGAAGAAGTGGCCGTGACAGATAGTTTTATGAAGACAAACAGAGCAAATCTTCAGCACCTCAATCAGGAAAATAGGAGTTTTGTCTCAGACTGGGGGTGGAAATAAAACTTTTACGGTGTCATCAAATGGACCACGAACCAACTAATTCATTTACACACAATTTCTTTCAAACTGTTTCCCTACTCATTCCTACTTCATATGGATGAATTCTATATGCACCAGTATGAGCCATTGTGTGCAATGAAATGCTAATACACATTTGGCCACAAAATACATCAGCAGAAGCAACCTGCATTTATCATTATACCTTGCATGTGCAGCAATCAGTAAAGCAAACACATCATGTCCTAGAGTCAATACCAGAATAGCTGCGTGGAGATGGTGACTGCAGCCTTTCAAAAAAAAGGTACCATACAGATCCTCATTACAAAACTGATGACTCAGAAGTGCTTTACAACCAACTTTACTTAAGTCATGTGCAACACACCCATTATCTGAGGTGAGTGAGTGAAATAGATTTTGCATCACTGTGTGTCAGTGCCATCTATAGATAACATGCTGGATGAATAGAGGAGCAGGAATTGTACTATAGCTGAAAAGATCAGACAAATCTTTGCCGATGTGAACCTCTCCGGGTACTTTCTCTGTTTCACATCATTGTAAACTAAACACCTTGTGCTTAAGTTTGGCAGATAAAACAAGCAACATGAATATGTCAAACTGAAAATAACAGAGGGTCATTTTTGACAAATTTCTGACATTTTACTGACAGACGGATCGATCAGTTAATGAGCAGTTAATGAGTAGTTGCTGCTCCACATCATACACAGTATGACAGCTTACAAGCTGACAGTCAGCAAATACATGTCAGTCACTCAGTTGACAGTTAAGTACACCTAAACACAGCTGATGCAGTTCATACAACAGTCCTTGTGGTCATGATGAAGGCTGTAGTGTGAATGTGTGCTGTTGAATTCTGTTGTGTTACACTCAGACATTTCTTCAACATTTTGTCCTCTTTACTTATATCAATAAGGGCAGACAAATATGTATAGCCTCAAAATAAACTTATTGTTGAACTAACACCTCTTTAAAACAGGTTCAACAACAACTGAATATTCTAATCTTCATGAAGTTGGATTTATTGCTCAACATTATTTTTTAGCTATGTGTGACTAATAAACTGGCAGGAAGTGGTGGGCGATCTGACGATCTTACATCATTGACAATCTTACTTTGGCATAGCATCTACTTTTCAGATAAATCGAACAGATTGTGTCGTTAAAAGGTGCTATATTTAGATATTCATTTTAAAAGTTCAGTGACTGCTTACGAGCCCAAAGTTAAATGTTTAACAGCGAGCCCGCTAACTGCAGCTGGAGACGCCGGTCCTTGTTCTGCTCTGGAGCCTCTGCAAGCTTGGCATAGAGGCACATGTATCAGTTCTCCACCGGAGCACAACAAGAACCACTGTAACCAGCTGCAGTCCAAGATGGTGGAGTTGCAGTCTGTCTGCTGGACAAGAGACCTGCCAGGCAGGCAAACACAAGGCAAGGCAAAGAGTAGCAGCGAGTAGACAAACAACAAAAAGAAGTGTTAAAGCGATGGAAAGATACAAATCACATTTTCTGGTCAGAACTTTTCAGACTAAAATCAGAGCGGAACCAGAATGCAAAGATTTGTGAGTTGGGCCTTTGAGTTGAAGTGACTAGTCATGTGGTCACGAACTCAATAAAATCTGTGGGGAGACTCATGATTCAGATGGTGGATCGGGATTCAACCTAAAAAGATTGTAATATGATGTTTTGGCCAAATCGCCCACCTCTAACTAAGCGTACATATACTACATACTACATGGTAGCAATATGGTGTGCTATAGTTGTCATTCATACTGGAACAGCCACTATTTTGTTATCTTTGTGAACGCTGTATGCCGTACAATCAAGATTTAAAAAAGTCTACTTCAAAATATCCTGTTATCACTTTTATAGATTCTGAGGTGTAAAAATTCACAGAATGAGACTGGAAAAAAAAAAACATGTCTATCTAACTGGCTGCTGCCACAGTGTTTGGTTTATCATTACAATACCCCAGGGGACTGGACAAAAGCAGTTCTTTTACTAATGGACTGCTTTTTACTGCTAACCTGATTCAGTCAAACACACAGAGCTCGGCGGCAACCAAGGAGCTGATTCACGGCCTGAATACCAAGCAGGCAGGCCGATGAGTAGACAGCCTGTCAGGCAAAAACACTGACACTGAAACGTGTGACTGATGTTTCTGTGTCACGGTTGCTTGGTGAACTATTTTTGCACGACATACAGTACAAGAGAGGCTTTTTGGAGTGTTGCAGGAAACTGTATCAATTCTGTATCGATAATGCAGAAACATCCTCTGCAGATATTGCAATAATTATAATGTAAAACAGCCACCTGTCAAAGTGCCAGTAATGTTTTTTGTAACTTCTAATTTCTGACAGAGGTAATTCAAATTTCTATAACAGTTTTCATGAGCAGAGCAACTGTACAGCCCATGCAAAAACTGCCCCTTTCTCCATCTGCTATCTATCATATCAGTCCAAATTGTTTGTCCCATCAGGACTGAGTTTATCAATTCCTTCAATGCCAGCATGTTTTCCTGACAGTGGAACAATGCAAAACAATGATGTTAAACTCATATGTTATGCTGCTGTAAACAAGGAGTCATGGCGGAGAGGAAGAAACAGATGCATGCATGCTTTTCTCCTACTCTTACTCTTACTACACTATGTTCACATTCACAGATAATAAAACAGTTGCACTGACGCTGAAAACCTGTGCAGGCCTGTTTAATTTAATCACACAGGAAATCAGGAATCATCAAGGGAAAAAAAATCGATCTAAGATGCAGAATCGATAATGGTATTGGTATAAATAAAATCTTATCAATTCCCATCCCTACTTGTGTGGTAATAACTCACATATCTTTGTGTTTCAAAATAAGCTGAGGCTGATGGGAATCTAATTTGTTCTACATTCATTTGGTCATAAACCAAAGTATTGAGCAGGCGCAACTGAAGGGGTCACAAAAGTTGTTGCAAATCTAAAATGTCAATTTCATAGAGGTGCCAGAGAAAAGCAAGCAGCATCCTCTCTGGCTGAAAAATTAAGCCAACGAAAGTGATAAAACTGCAATTCCTCAAATGGACACTAGGGTCACTGATTCCAGCAGTGAGTCAATCCCCATAGACTCCCATGTTAAAATGTCCAACTTTACAGCAGAAATAAATGCGTTTACAGCCTGGTACAAAAGCAGTTTTGGTCACTATTACTAATTTTCTCTGTCATGACAACTGTACGGGGGGTGAATTTTTCTATAATTCACTCACTCACATTTTATTCAAGCGTAAAGTTCTGCATCATTGAGGGCGTTGCCACTTTGAGTGCCAGGTGGGTGAGCGTATCCGCCACAAACAGGCATGCACCGAAGTCTTGGCTTTAGCCATTTTTGTATTAACCGAGAGTTAGGTGGAGTCAGGCACTGCCCAAGATGGCAACAGTGTGTCAAAGTGTCAAAATCACTCCTCAGAAATCTGTGGGTGATGTCACCAAGGCTACATCCATCTTTATTTAAAGTCCACGGAGAAAAGTGAGGGGTTTACCAAAGTCAGTAGAATTCATCATCTCGGAACCTGGGAATAAATTTTCATGGCAATCCATCTGACAGTTATTGAAATGTTTCAGTCTGGAACAAAGGGGTGGATAGACAGGCAGACAGGCAGACTGACAGACTGACGGACCGACATTACCATTTCTAGAGCTAGAGTATTGAGATTCTTTTTCTGCCTACTATGCTCTTAGAACAAGAGGGTAGAATCAGAGGATTATGGGGAGACTAAGACTTTTTTCTTTTCTTTTTTTTTTTTTAAATTTATCCACACTTGTATTTTTACGACATATAACTGAAACAGTCAGGTCCTCCCAAAAAACACTCTTAGGCAACTTCACCTCTTTCAGAAGCTTGTTGCTCGAGTCCTGACGCTCGCAGATCATCTGCTAGCAGTCTGCTAACTGTTCTCTCAACCATACAAAACACCAAGAAGCTGCATTTACTTATAGGACAAAGTTGGAACAAACATCTAGAGGATAAAAGACCTAGTCACCTTTAAAAGCAGGTTAAAAATAATTGCGATTACTTCTAATTCACCAATTACCAACCCAGTGCTTGCGTGCTACACTCATCTCTTTTTGTTTCTCGTATCTTTTTGATATATTCTATATTTCTATATTCTGAGAATCTTATGCTGTGTTTCTTTATTAAACGTCTTTTTATGACGTATGAATATCAGTTAATTGTCTTTATGTGTGATGTGTTTTATATAAATAAACGTGCCTCTGGAGAAACCGGAGAATGAGTCAGTGAAGTCTTGATCTTCCACAGGAATTTGTCAGCACCCACACACGAGAACGACTACAGCGGGGACTTTGTTCATACGCTGAAGTGACTACATAAACAAATCTGACATCTAACCAGGTTGAACCCCTCAGGGAGACTTGATGACAACCAGTTCCCATTTGTGTCATGATTAAATCAATATTTTTATTGTGGGTGAGTCAGACAGATTTACACAGGGGTGCCAGGGGTGGGTGAATGTGAGAAATCATAAAGAAAGTTGAGTTTATATTTGCTTGTATTTATTGATCTGTATCTTTTATGCTGCACAAATGGCTGCTAAACAGGTGTTCATCATTCTGACCATTATGATAACAAAGGTCTAATCTACCCTTATCAAGTCCTTCCCATTTTGATTTTTACAGTAATGAGCAGTGGTGTCACATCAACAAAGAATTAAGTAGCTGAATCCTCCTCCTGAATAATTAACTACGTCTCCAGATACAAAAGCAACAGTTCTCTGCCCATGACAAACACTCAAGCTGACAGAGTTAGATGCCTCCAGAGAGCCACTCCCTCCACCAGAGAGCAGAGAACAAAGCGTTTCCGATGTCACACATGAAACCATCGTGTTGTGAGGTGTCAGCCACTGGTTTAAATATTTACTGCAATATTTCTGCTTTCACACATTTTCACAGTGAAGAATTTATGCAGGGTCTGGTCGATTACTAACGAGGTGTGCTGAACACCTGAGTTACAGTGAATAGGGTTGTCAGCTGAACATCTACAATTTAAACTGGGTTTGTGTGCGATTACTTAATATTTCAGCAATAACTGAGTATTCTTAGAAACAACCAGCGAACAACAGCCCCAACAGATGTCAGTTTAGTAGCTAATGTTAGCTAAGTCTACATATTAACAATCAACAGTAAAATTGGAATAGGTCATTTCATAAGCACGACTGATCATATGAAGATGTATTTGTGGTTTAAAGAACCAAAAACCATCTCAGTGTAGTTTAACATCTTCTCTCTCAGGATTCTCTCTGGAGCTCTAGTAACAACAGGTCAGTGAGCCAATCAGAAGAGAGGAGGCTCTGATTCTCTCTTCTGATTGGCTCACTGATTTCAGAGTGATCACACAAAAATATAGCAGAACACTCAGAGAAACCAAATCCTGCAAGGTTGGATGGTGGGTCCAGGTGGGCGGGACTTGAGGCATGGCTGAGAGCGGTGACTGCTTTGTTGTGACATCACAAAGTTACAGAAGTCCTGACGGCTGGTTTTAAGGCTCAGTTTCTGAATACAGGCTGTGTGCATTTCTCTGTGGACTGAGCGCTTTGATACTTTCACAGTATTAATATAGAAGCTAGACCTGATCTATAATCAAAGAACACATGGACAGAGATCTTTATACTATATGGGACCTTTAAACAGGGTGCTGTCACTTGTCCCTTCTTACAACAGTTAATATAGTGCAAGTTACTTGTCGCTCATTATTTGGGGAAAAAAAAAAAAACAACTGCTAATTGAATACTTTGAAAAGCAAACATGGCGCCGTCAGTAGGCGATCATGTGCTCTCTGAAAGTGGATTTCCTTCAGATTGACATAAATATTGTCTCAAAACTTAAATGCTTTTTCAAATTACAAACAGAAGATTCACAAATGCCTGCTTGAAAGTTGTAGATGTGAGGAAGATATTCACAAACATTTTTAATTTATTTGTAAATTAATTAAATGTATTTACATATATTTTCTTATTAGTAGAATTTGTTTGTGTATTTTGATATTTTTGTGAGTTTGCAAATGTATTTTTTGTATTTGTGGAAGGTGTTTTATATTCACAAATTACATATTTACACACAGATTGTTGATCTGTTCACACAAATAATATTGAGACAATTCTAATTCTATATATCTGAAAATGCTTCAATGTGTTTTTCTAGAGGGCATAGACAAACAGTGTATTTTGTTGTTTAATTAAAGGACATTATTGAGCTGCAATGGAGTTCTGGAGACCATAAAGGCTAAAATTTCAAAATACTTTTCACTATAGATATGCAATATTAATTTGCTGGATTAAGGTGTTAATATAAACATTTAAAAATCATAGTAGTTTGATTCACAAAAGAATATTGAGTCACGACACAAATATTATTAATTGAATAAAGCAAATTGAATAATTTGTCATTTTAAGCTTTGAAAATAAGTTCCTAGTTTCATGAAATATTTTTATGCATTTGGATCATTTGAAACCTGCTTTTGAAAAAGAGAACAAGAGAGAACATTCATTTACCTTTCATATATCTGCATAAAAGAAAACACTTACTGCTGCTGCAGCTCTCTGCCACACTTCCATTTCCATCCACTGTGTTTGATTAAGAATAAATAAACCTCACACTCGAGCTGGGTCATCAAGACGGCTGGCGCATTTAGCCTCTCAGTATAGCCTGCATATTCACTATGTTCAGCTTTCTAAATGTAAAATAGTGCTACTTGGGTTTGATGCAAATCCTCACACAGGTGTTTTGAAATTCAAATTGTTTCTGGGGGCAGTTTTTTAAGATTCCATCTGGCCCAGATTTTTTTTTCTTACATTGTACAACAAACAGCATCTATTTTTAAGAAAAGCTTCTGTTTAGCCATCCGAGCACTGAAAACAAGAAACACTTTGCCTGGGTGTCTGCCAAACTGATGATAGGTTCAGTGTGGATTTAAGAATTCAGTCACAACTTTGGCTGCAAGACAATGGGAGATTAATGCAGGTAATAGTCAATCATGTCTAGGACAATACGTCCTCCTCTGTCATCCGTTTCCTCAGGGGTGCTTGTGTCCCACAGCAGGAGTCAATCCACCTTCTTTACAGTCTGCCCAGCTGAGTGAGGCTGAGGACAGTGCTGAGCATGCCAGTAAAGCTGTCATACACCCCTTGTCAAGCTGAATTAAACTTATGTTTGCATTCAGCTGGGGATCAGTGCAAGTGTGTATGTGTTTACAGTAAAACCCTGACACAACCACAACTGGCACTCAGTGTATGTGTGTGTGTGTGTTTTTGGATGTGTGCACATTCAGTTGTGTACATTTGGAACAGCATAAAGCTCCCTAACAGATGAACCCACAACTTACACAGTGTGTGTCTACTTTTATGTCTCTTGTGTCCCGTTACAATCCCATAAAGCTGACAAACTACGCCACACACAACTTGTTTTATTTCGCGTCTACACACTGTACCAAAGGGAACTGAGTTTCTGCTGGATACACAGAAGCTAACGAGCTATAATCCACTTCGGGCAGCGCCTGAAAACATCTGCCGCCATAAACTGACACTTACAGATGTCAGCGGTTAGCCGGATTGTGTTGAGGATCAGTATTTCATGGTGGGCTTACCTCGTGTCACACGTCAGATCCCACGTGGAGAATTCATGATCGTCAAGGTTAGTGACCACCTTGGCCGTCCTTGGCCAGGCGGCGTGACGCTTGATGGGGACCAGCTCGTGGCCGGCCTCCTGTGTGGGGTCACGGCTGCAGCAGGTACCCATCCTTCCACAACAAAGCAACCTCTTTGCTGGATGATTGGAGACTTTGTCTCTCTGAAACCTCTCTCACTTGTAGTTGCCGATCACTTTTGATTTAGCTTCCGTTTTTCGCAGGATTTCTTCATCACCTGTGAATGTCGTCCTGCTACACTGTCCGCTGCTCTCTCTCCCAATTTTACATTTCGGAGAATCTCAATTAAACGACACTGGGAAGAGCCCAGCAGACATGTTGAGTCTCTCTCTTTCACTGCTTTCAGGTATTTAAACATTGACTTATCTCTTCATGCTCCTCTCTCACCACTGTTCCCTCCCATCCAGTGTCAACCCTTCTTCCCCCTGTCCTATTTGTCTCCGACCTCCCCAGTGCTCCTCACATGATTTCTCTCTCTGAGCTGCATCACTAATGTTTTGGTGGCCTGGCCCTGGCAGTCTCGCCCTCCTCCTTACACTGACAGAAGTGCTACTGTCTCCCACGACCAGCCAGACTTTGAGGGCCACAACATTGTATCAACCATCTTGTTGTTTCTCTCACTTGCTGTTTGCATCGTGGGTCCTTCAATCCCTCCTTTGTGTCTGTCCTCTTTTGCTCAGTGTGGAGCACAGATGGACCCCCTACACTTTCCAATGCCAAGCTTTTCTTTTGGTCCAGTCATGTGGAGAAGAGCGAGACGACACTGTGGAGATGCGTGGGCTTGTCGTGTGGAGAAATTCAACGAGTGCAGAAAGCTTCTGGGCAATGTTTCCATTTGTAGGCTCGACATTTCAAGCATTTTTCCCTTATCTGAAGTTTGTTGTTTTCATGGCACGCTATGTGCTGCTGTACCAGACTTTTCATGGAGAATACACCACTGTACACATCTGAAATAAAAACAGCCTCTTTATAAAATATCTGAAATTTGTATGCAAATTCTTTAAAGACCCCTTCCAATGAAATAAACCTTTTTAATATGTCCATATGATGTTCTTTTTGAAATAATCAGTCAACGCCATGACTGGGTGTTTCCACCTTCAACTGCATTGACTTATAAAAACAGATTCAGACAGCCAGGGTTTTATACATCACAAGCCTAAGGAACCAGTCCTGTGTGTGTGCTGGTGGGGGGGGGCCTAAATGAATCTGAAACCTTGTCAGTACAGAGAGGAGAGTTAGCATTAGCAAAACCACTAACACTGTGTCAACCACTGCCAGTTACAAGCTAACAAACAACATAAACAAATAAAAGATGATAACTACGCTAACTGTTCCGATACATCTGCTCGTCTCTGGTTCTGGTCTCAGCAGACTCCTCATCCTCTAACCGTCTTGATACTCTCGGTGCCCTGCGGTGGTCGGCTGAGCACAAGGCCTGAGCCAGAATCTCTCAATAAGGAAGTAAGCGTAGATGTGTTTCCACCCTCAGTTTTTGATTTTTTTTTTTAGTTTTTATGTGGGAAAACCATGAAAAAAAAAAAAAAAAAATTAAATATCAAACAGAGTATTTTTACATAGTTTAAAACATGTCCGGGGAGGTTGTGATTCAGTGATTTACTGCACTACACTGCGCCTTTTCTATTAACAAAAACCACTACACAGTTTCTTGATATGGATATTTGATTCAGCCACACTTTGACTGCACAAAGGTGAAACCAAGGACATGTGGCAATCTGAGCAGTAAATTCAGAGGAGATATAAAAACACATTTTTCATCATTACATTTAAGTCCCTGTGGTCAGAGCCAGCTGGGCGACAGAGATCATGTTGATTTGTTTACTCTGCCACGCTTCCTTCGTGAACCACAAGCCTGTTTCATGTTCATTCCTTGTGGTGTGACTTGTATTCACAAGTGTTACGCAACTACTATTTAGAGAGTCAGATAGGAGAGGAAGATTGAGAAGAAAAAAAAAATCAAAGGATGCGAGGGAAGGCAGAGAACATAAGAGAGCACTCAGTGGTGTGCAAAACAGAAGTGAATTTAATCCTTTACAAGACTGCGAGAGGGTGAGATGTCGCAACTGTTCACAGCCACAGGAAGTAAGGCTGAACAGAAAAATGACACATGGTTAGAGGAGGAAAAAATCATGATGAAACACAGGTAGCTCAAAGGATTCATTTCATTGGCTCCATGTTTGTCAAAAGCACGATGAACACAAAGAGAGCGAAGCATATGCTGAGGCTGATACTGTCGAGGTATTCACCCAATCAAGGCCGTTCCTGCCCAACACCAGAGACCATGTAAACCTCACCGACGTTCCATGTATGTATGGGTCACATGGTGACACTCGAACCATTTCCATTCACTAGATGAAGATCCTTTAAAAAGCCCTAAAAACAGCTGGTAAATGGACCTTGAGTTGAGATTATTCAGTCAAACAAAATGAATGCCACTGTCAAAAAACTCCTATACACACATAAATCTCATACTCATTCTGCATTCAATACACTCGTGTCCTATATGGAGGCATCAGATTCCAATACACATTGCGTTGCGTTTTTCTCTTCCATTTGTCACCTGTCTGTATGTTTGGGTTTTACACAGGTCTAAGAGAGATCAGAACCCGGCCCATACCTGAACCTTTCAGATCCTGAAACCAACACTATACCGTGATAGTTCTTCTCAAAGACAAAGTCCAATGTTTGCTTTGGGAACTTTTTCCTCACATCTGAAAATGACTAATGGCAATAAACCAACACAAAATAAGGCGCCATGGCCCAGCGGCACAACACATATACAGGTAGTAGCCAGTAAGCCGTAGTTTTGGTGGCAAAACACACATGGCAGTCAACTACCAGCATGTAACAGAATAGCATCCAAAAATAACACATTTGCAGCCAAATGGATCAACTTTTCCAGCCTGGCTGGTAGATTCAAAACATCCTTTCCAGCTGAACCTGACAACAGTCGCCTGGGTTACAATCCAGGAAGAACACACCTTTCTGCAGGCTCGATCAGAGCTGTGGAGGAAGAGAATCAAATACACCGTAGATGGTTTTAGCATTGTTCTTTTTTTTTTTTTTGCTATCACAAAAATCTCTACACTGTACATAGCCAGTGAGGTTGTATCTATTGTCACAAGGTCATTACATTTCCACAATGCAACGGGCTTCCCTTAATCATTTGGCTTTTTAAGAAATTAGGCAGACATTGGATTTTACTGAGGTGGAAATCACCCGTACCCCCCCCCCATTCTTTATGGATCAAGGACATTTTTTACTTTGTTAAAATGAAAAAAATGAGATGTACTATTAACGGTTCACTTGCCAAATTTAATAAAACATGGGGACCTTTGCTGCTATTCCAGTTCAACAGCTTTAATCAAGTCTCAGCCACTTTAATGCACCCTTAATGGGTTTGGGATGTTCCTTTTTTTTCTCCCTTGTATCTTGTGAATTTTGTATTTATTATTAGTAATCATTTAATGATTACTTGGTGACTAGCGTATATGTTTTCTGTTTAGTTTTCTTTTCTTTCCTTTTGATATTACTTTTTCCTTTTCTATAACATTGTTCATGTACAATTCAACTTATAATGCAACCTTTTGACATTTTTGGGTCGTACAAAATCCAATAAACAAATTTAGGAAAACATTTTGTTGGGAGTTTTTTCTTTTATTTGTATATTATATGATCGCTAGCTTGTCATGCTAATCTATACATCGACTATGTTCTCTCTCTCTTCCCTGTGGGAAGACGGCATAATTTATCTATTTTAACCACATGACATTTGTCGGCACAGAGGATTAGTTAAGGGGGGAGAGGGAGAGAGAGGGAGAGAGAGACAGAGAGAGAGCGAGAGAGACAGAGAGAGGGGAGAAGAACAAGTCTTATTATGTTACATTTGAAAATAATACAACCCGAACCTGAAGCTTTACGGCTTGGTCAATTTGCTGAACTCCAGTCCAGGTGCTTATGGTGAGCGGATAAAGAAAGGTCCAACTTAATAAGTGTTTGAGCTGTTTTCTTTGTGTATCATCAGAGTAAAGCTTTCAATGTGTGTTGCACCTTTGTCTTGACATATGTCTGTGAAGATTCTCATCAGGTGATGATTATCCAAGAAGGGCGTTTCGAAGACGTTTCACCTCTCATCCAGGAGGGTTCTTCAGTTCTTCCTGACATATGTGTGAGTGTGATGTGTTGATGCCAATGTGCTAATGTCTCATCACATCTATGATGGCCACCAGGAAAAAAGACGACAGTGGTAATGACTTGCTAAACTGCAATCTGAAGTAGTGAAACATGTTTAAAGGACATCAGGACTTAAAGAAAAAGAAAAACACATTTTTAATGCTGGAAGTGTTGAGGCAGGTGTAACCATAGCGACCAAACAGACAGTGGGGCAGGTAGATAGATGGGGGGTAAAAAATGTAGCTCAATCCTTTCATCTCTCCAGATATCTGTGCTCACACACACACGCGCCCACGCACACACGCGCACACACACGCACGCACACACACACACACACACACACACACATACACACACACACACACACACATACACACACACACAGCGAACACTGTCACTCTCACAATCCAATTTTGCAAGTCTGAATTAAACACTAAGACTGACAGTGAACACACAGGAAGCAGTAAATGGTTAATGTTCTCTGAAATGTAAAATAGCTGTTGATAAAGTACAGTGAGAGGGAAATAACATGCATAACTCTGCTTTCTCCTTTGACACGCAGGAAATCAGATGCAGCTGTTCCCACTCGATCAGGAGAAACAAGGTAGTTGTGTGCTTTCTTCATGACGTGGCCGATATTTTAATAGATGGTATATGTGTGCGAGTGTCCTCTCTTTGTACGGATGTGCAGGACTGACATTTATTTGAAGGACAACTTGTCACGGAAACTTGACTTTTCACCATTATCTAAAGTGGTGTTCCTTTTTTATTTCTAATGATAGAAAGAAGACACTTAACTTTTCAACTCTGCGCCACGACCTACTGACTCGACAAAGAGAAGAGTTGCTACTGAGAAACGCAAGTGCATTCAGAACAAGAAGAATATTACAGGATTACCATTTACCAAAGATCAAGCTACAAGTTTTGCCACTTTGTTCACAGAAGACACATCGTTATCATGGTCATGGTGTGGAAAATAATCCTTTTCATAGGAGATGCTGTTTCTTTTTTCTCGTTGTCATTTTAAAAATCATTTTGTTCCACTCCTTCCCAATAACACATTCATGAGATCTCGGATGACGCTGGGAGGCTCTTAATTACTTTCTGATTAGCTTTTCGGATGCGAGTGGCTATTAACTACTTACTCCCATTGTTGTCCCACAATCCTTCACATTCCCACCAAGCATCACGATAAAGCACATATCATCCTGACAGATCTGTGCTGTACTCAGATCCTCTGAGAGAGTCTGTGGATTAATACTGCAGCCCCGGGGCAAGGTTAAATATTCAAGACATCAATTTTCAGACTAACTTCAAAGAAGGTATTGAACACACATACACACACATCTGCATATGGTGGACTAAATTGAGTGTATAGAGTAATGTTTGTGTCTATAACAGTGTGAGGAGAGGAAGGCGTAGGGGGGGGGGGTCCACAAATAATGCGTCCGTTTGAAGAGGATTAGAAGAAACCAGCAACCAGAGTGAGGACATATCAACCACAGGGAGGTGTTTTGTTACGACACACTTGATGCAAATGTCAGCGTGTGCAGAGCATCATCTAATAGTCAGAACGAAGTCTGCTGGAGTGTATAGAACTAGTATGGGAGTGTTCGTGGCAGTAATAGCCTCCTGTTTCCACTTCTACAAACACAGATGAAACTGTAAACGTTCAATCGAACCATCTGCAACATTAACTACAAATAAACTGACACACAGAAGTAACTCACTGGATCAGTACCACTGCGTTTACAGCATCGATGAGACAAACAGCTGCTACTCAGTGAAGAAAATGGTTGAGAGGAAAAGTCATTAACACTACCTTTCACAATGACACCAAAAAAACAACAGTTCAGTAATTACCACCTACTCAGGACAAATGAATCTTTTCCAAATGGATTTAAACAGACTTTATGTTTGGTTGACAAAAGAAAAGGGGCAAGAGATAGAAGATATTTATTTGACAATAATAAAATGTACAAATCAGACTGTACTTACTCCACTTTAGAACAACAGTTAATTTTTGAAACTATGCTTATATGCTTTCCTGTTGATGATGAAAAGATCAATAGGTGTGCTAACAGTGGTGATAGATAATTGATAACTTAGCTTAGCACGAAGACAGGAAACAAGGGGAAACAGCTGTGAAAAAAACACAGTAAAAATAATAGTACAAATGGAAAAAAGCCATAAACATATTTCTCTTTACAGCTGTATCAGCAGCAAATTTCCACAAGCAATTTATTCATTACATGGTTCTATTGTGAGCAGGGATAAGGAAAAGACAAGACTGATGGCTTGGCGGCTGAAACAGCCATTAGTGACTAAAACATCAGAATCAGGACGAAAGCTTTCACCAAACCAAGCAGCAACGTCCAGGGCTGAAATATGACGCCAACACAGAAGTGCCAGGAACTGCAGTTCCTCTAATGGCCACTTGAGGCTGACTCCATATGTGAGTCAGTCCCCATAGACTTCCATGTTAAAATGTCCAACTTTACAGGAGAAATAAATATGTTTACAGCCTAGTACAAAATACTGTTTTCCATAGCTTATTTTCCCCTTCATGACAACTGTTTTACAGACGTTTTTTTGAGAGACAGGTGGGTGCTTTCACAGTTGGCAAGCCACTCGATGTCTTGCCGCTACCTGTCTACTAGGTGTGACCTCAGCTAATTCAAGTCAATGAACGTGACCTCTTGGATGTGTTAGTGATGTTGGAGCAGAAGTTGTTGTGCAGTTAAATGACTAACAGAAAATGAGGAAGTCAGTGCTCCTGTTTTTTGAGGTGAGTGAAATTCTAGTATTATATTTATTTATATGTTAGCACTCATTAGCAGGTATCAGTGTCTGCTCTCATCATACCTAGCTTGTTATCTTAACTTGTTAACCAGCTAATTAGCAATCAAATGAATTAGCCAGCTGTAACTAACGATTCTAAATGGAGTGTGTGCTTGCCACAGTTATTAAATGGCATGCATCGAAGTCTCGGCCCCACACATGCCCCCACCTCTTTCGCCATTTTTGGATCAGCCGGGAATTACTCATGCACTGCCATGATGGCGTTGGCAGAGCAGCCAACTTACAGCTTCAAAACTGCTCTTCAGAAACCAACAAACCAACTGTCACTGACACTGAATATTAGGTTGAGGATGATGGTTTTAAGTTATTTCACAGATTCAAGTAGTCGCGTTATGTACTCCCATGGGTTGATTACTCACACTGGGAAGAGATCAATATTTCACAATGCAGGACCACCGGTTGTACAGAAAATCCATGCATGCATAATCAACACAACACAACATTTTTCCATCATAAGGTTTTAATGCTCAGTCTGTTGTCTACAGGTAAAATATCTGACACAAGATAAGAAGCAGACATGATTAAAAGAAATTTGTTCTAAAATCTCAGATGTGATCAATGAACAAAGACGCTTCTCATTAATGCTACTTTAAGAATACAAACTCTCTAACTAAATTACAGCAACGACACATTAATGCAGGAAAAACTGAAGTGCTATTTATCAAGTACAGCTGAAATACAAGCCCCAGTCCTGGCTGAATTTCAAGGCTGTTAATAATAAGTGTGGAATAATTAAGAAATTGTACACAGGTTTTTCCTCAGATGAAACTATTAAAGAGAAGTAAAGAGAATAGAAGCCTTTCAAATCAAGCAGTTTCTCCTTTATCTCAGTTTGTTCAGTATTATGAACCAATGAAAGAAGAATGTGTCTAAGTACACACACACACACACACACACACACACACACAAAGTACTGTTAATAAATCATTAGCCAGTGGTGATGCTGACCGAGTCCCTGTGGCCTTTCAGTTTGAATACAGTGAGTCAGACATAAACATTGACTCACTGCTCTCATCTTGTCTTACCTACACTGAGCGTCCTGATACCTGTAGCTGAAGCTCACAGCTTCAATTTCTAATTTATGATTCTTTGTCTTTAGATCAGAAGCGTCTAAAACATTCATGTGTATCTGCGTGATTTCATTGCACTCAATTCAGTGATGTAATTTCACACAACGAAATTACATCTCATTATTAAAAATGTGGTGTTTCTGGGAACGGTGGCCACGCCTTCAGTTTTAGATTTAATGCTGATACTGTGATTTAACATTGTTATGTTAGTCAGACTGTCAGTGGCCCTGTTTAGACCTGCCATTTACATGCGTCTTCAGTGATCTGATCACACGAGGGTTCACACCTGATATTAACATGTGTCTCCAGCGACCACTTGTGATCGGATCTCACTTCCCCGCTCTATAGGCAAATGAATATGTATGCGTTATTGTTGGTCTGTTGTCAATGTGCCTGTGTGAGAGAGAGAGCAGGCAAGGAGGGATTGAGCAAATCACTGCACTACGCGTAGCTCTACGATGGAATAAGGTTTTAGCTATTTGAAATAGCAAAATATTTTCGGTTCATTATGAAACTGTAACGGGACTAGAATCTAAACCTGCTTTATGATCAAAGAAGACATGGACATCTACTTTATATGATATGGGACCTTGAAATGTTGAAACTGTAATCATGATACACAGCTGCAGATCAAAACCCTGGTCCTGGCTTTCAGGACTGACTTGAGGAATGCCTCTCCAAATGTTTCAAGTTTTCTTGACCTCTCAGAGAGAAAGAGAAAAATAAATGAGAGAGAGAGAGGGGAAAAGTTGGAAGGTGAAGGTAAAGTTGAAGACATATAAAACGCAGGAGAGGAGAGTGAGGGAACACGACTGCCCAAAAATCAGTGATTTTTCGACAGACAGTGTGTGAAACAGAGCGTGGAGGGAAGAGCGAGTGTGTGAAAGAGAGGGAAAGGGTAAGTGAGAGAGAAGCTGCCTCAGCAGATGCTATCTCTTGGGAAGGTTCCTAGATTTGATGAAAATGTACTCATCTTATTTCCAAAGTCATTCACTACAAAAAAAAAAAAAAAAAACACACTCCCTCATCCTCCTTAAAACTTTTACTTGGTCTCACCTTCTAAGGCAAACAAACGTCAAATATTCACTTCAGTCATGAGCCGACATTCCTGCATGGTGTTTATTCTTTTGGCTTTTACTTGGCAGAACAAAGTGACGTGAAACTATTCAATCAAGCCAAACCACAAGCATCAATACACAGCTGTGACTTTTTAATTCACCAAAAACTCTGAAGTGTGCTCCATTTAGCGTTACATGACACTCCAGCTCTACAGCAGGTGACATTTAAATCTTCAAGTGCAGTCAAAGTCATATTGTACAAGTTTAAAAAAAATTTAAATGAAAGAAAATTCTGGCAATCTGGACTTCACATAAAAGCTTTAAGGTGTGTGGGAACAGATGAAATGAAGCCAGAAGAGAGTGAGGAAATGATTTACCTGACACTTCTGGAAGTTACTAATTTACCTTCGTAATCTAAAGTCAGCTGAATGACAGTCAAGAGAGGTGAAAGTATGTCTGGAAAAAAAAACCGCTAAATACAATCCTGGCATATGTTTCTGAACAGATTCTTTTGTGGGGGAAGCAGGTGTTGGAAGCAAATATCTGGAGGGAACATCATTAAGTATGGAGTACAGCCAGTGAAGACAACATTAGATATAAACACTGTCCTTGGGCTGACATTTACTAGAAATAATCTTTAACTTTCCTGCTGTTCCGAAAGCAAACACAGAAACTGGTTAGCACCTTCAACCAATGAAAACAACAGAAAAGCTATTGTTGACAAAGCTTTCTCTTCCAGCCTTTATTTGTCTGCCAGGGAACTGTTGGTTCTTTGGTTTAGCTATGGCTCCACTGCAAAACAAAGCCTCTTTTTTCTTTTGAGGACAAAGAGCGTTAGACGGCGAGCACAAACCAACCCTGTGTGCTTCCGCCTTTAATATGAGCCATCAGTTCTATTAGTAGGTTCACATAGAGAAAAAAAATGTTTTTCAAGGTAACCTATTAGATGAGGTCCTTTCAAAATAAAATAAAAATAAATAAATAAAAAAACCTCAAAAGCAGCTGTTCAGGTGGATTCAATCCAATGCAGCATGACCTTCTCTCTGCACATCTATATTTAGGTCCATTCAGTGCTGAGCTCACCTACTGGCCAAGCGCCTCTTACACGAAATCAAGATTATACATGGCCCAACTCACATCTGTGATACACCTTTGCAGGGACACAGCAATATTTTCTGCCAGGGCTCCTTTTTCCTATTGGTTGAATGCTTCATGAGATTGTAATTCAGTGCTATCCTAGTTTGCACTGAGGAAAGAGAATCAGACAGTGTATTTTTTAAAATATTAAAAGTTATACTATTTTGTCTTTTCAACCAAAACTGCAGTCGAGCCAGACAGTCTGAAGGCCTGAATCCTAAAAAACATAACCCTCACTCTGCCGACAAAAAAAGATTACCTGCTCAGCAAAACCTTCTGAAAGGTGTAAGAAAGTCATTCACAAAAACAGTGGTGCTGACGGCATCTACTGTCAGTCTAACAGAGACTTAATGGTTTAAGTCATGCAGGGCCATACTCCTGACATTATTGTAAGCTTCTTTGAGAAAAGCCTCTTTGTCACGGCTTTGTGATACTATCATTGTGCGTACGCTGCCAATCATGCAGCGCTCAAATCACCACACAACCAATTTCAGGTTTCTGCCAAGAGCATTACCTCCGCACGACCGCAAACCCCTGAGTCATTCAGTGCCACTGCCATTCAGTAGGAACTACTATGAGCTGCAAGAAAACTTTATTTAAATTTGAATAAAGAGACAAGACAATCTACAGTAGCTGTCAGTGACTCCTAACAATTTATTTGGTTGGAATATTAAGACATACATTTTTTTATTGATTGATTTTATGATCTTTATTGCTAGCTTATCAATCTTGCATTTTCTTTTTGATCCGATGTGATTTGTGGTGCTTTTAATTAGAGCCCAACCAATATTGGATATTTGGGGTCGAGGCCAATATTAGGGAGTAAAAAAATTCTGATATCGATATATCGGCCAATATTTATATATATAAATAATATATATATATATATATATAAAAAACATTTGTGTAAAAGATATGTAATGAAAGCAGGATATAGTTTAACAAACTTTATTGTCCAAAATGACATCAGTGACATCCTTTGTTTTCATTCAAGTTAAATATATATATATATATATATATATATATATAATACTAAAAGAACGTGATCTCTTGCTCTGGCTGAAAGCATTACATCACATTGCTCTCATGTTTTATTTGGGAAATATCGGCTTTTGCCACGTAGCAGAGGATTTAGAGTTCCACAGGTGAGAAGTAACAGGTTCATTCATTCCTCAACCCAAACTGTTAAATCAGAAGATGAATGAGATGTAGGGTTAAACACAGTTGTGTACTTGTGTAACATAAAATAAATGAAACATACTTAGCTTCTTGTTCAATCTACTTCAACATATTTAAGAGGAATCTGGCGATAAGGTAAAGCTGTAACTCGTTTGTTTGTTGTTGTTTTTTCGTTAATTATCCTGTAGATTTTTCCCCCATGATCATTTAATCATTTAGTCATAAAATGTCACAAAATAGTGAAAATGTCAACAATTTCTCAGAACTCAAACTGCCTTCCCCACAACAGTCAAAAAGCCAAAGATATTCAGTGATTTACAACATTAAACAGAGGAAAGAAGAAACTCTTCACGTGAGAAGCTGAATGCTAACCAGCTAGCCCCTGCCTGTCACATCTCATAAAACCACTCTGTAAGAGACAACAGTGAGTCACTGCAGCATCCAGTCTGCCCTTAGTCCAGCATGAGAGGATGAAGAAGTAGTAATGGTGAGTAGCTATTAACCTGCGTTGCGGTCGTCCTCTCTTGGCGACATTCCTCCACTCTTTTCTCAAGCTCAGCTATCGATGCTGCTGCAGCTGCTCTCCCTCTCCCTCACCTTCCTCCATCTCCCGTGGCTCATCCTCTACTCCTGCCACAATTACATCTACCCTGTCTCTCTGATGGGGCAGAGTGGCATGTGAAATCATCATCAGGAGTCTAACAATCACCACAGAAAACCACCTACCAGTTACATAATCAGAACGCAAGGTAAACCTGTGTGGAAAACGTCATTCCCAGTCCATGCAGGTTCAGCAACATGTCAACAACTGACATGTTGCTGGGGTTAGATTTATTCAAGCTAACGTTAGCTCAAGGTGAGGGTGGCGGTTGAAACCTGGTTCTGATTAGTCAGTGAGCAGAACACACTCGCTGAACGCTTCGAATGACAGGCACAAAGAGAGGGCCGGTAAAAACGTATGGATATCATGAAAGTTCACTGGGATTTGTCCTGGTACGCCAAAGACCAAAGTGCATTTCCTTGTTTCTTACGATAGACACCAAGTTTCAGATAATATGCTGCCTCCTATTTGTTTGGAGCATGGATTGGACTGGTGATCAATTCTTACTCATTGTGCCTTTAAGCAGGGCACGGACCATGTCTCTCTCACCTTTCTAGATTAGTGGAGCTGTGGGATAATGACTAAGGACAGAGCTGAGGCCTGTAGGGCTGAACCAGCTGTCCTCTACTACCAACAGTCATCTCTGATATCCCTTGTTCTCAGTTTAGCTCTGACACTTTTTGCATTACAGTGTGCATGTGTGTGTGCGTGTGTGTGTGTGTGTGTGTGTTTTTCTCCCTCCTTCTCCCCCCTGCCTTCCTTCAATCCCCTTCAGTGAAGCCAGTCATGCAAACGTTCCTGCAGGAGGTTTATCCCTCCTTGGATCTGATCGGCTCTGCCCCCACCTCCCTGCACCAGGAGCCCCCTGCTGGGAGTGGCTGCAGGATAAGGGGGGGGGGCGGACCCATCTGGAGGCCCCTCAGAGGGAAGCGAGTCACGCATCTTGTCTGTGTGCATCTACGTGGGTATGAGTGTGAGCAAACACAAGACAGAGGCACAAAGAGTCAGACTCTTAGACAAACACACGTCATACGCACACTAAGTAATACCTCATCTCTGAAGAGAGGTATGTGAGAGTGGGTTTAGCCCGCGGAGGAAGAAGTTGTCAAACAAACCAAACTCATACTTACGTCGCACTCTTCCACAGGGGGACATGAGTGGGGATTATTAAAGCAAGCCCAGGCAAAGAACAAGAGCAGAGCTGTTTTTGTGTAGCGCATTGTACTGGAGGCATCAGTGAAATAAAACAACCCACTAACGTCAGGAGAAATTATTTTGCTTTCCTGAAACACACAAGCAAAGGACATGTTTACGAAGCCAGTTGAGTGGTAGACTAACATCTAACTAAATTGATCACAACATGAGGTGCATCAGCGACTGTCTGATTGGTCAGGTGTCTGCTTTGCAGTAATGACTTTTCATTCATTTAAGATACTCACATCTAACCAACAAGAGTAGTGTAACCAATTTTATCTGTTTCAGTTTAATCTTGATGGGTAAAAATTCATCCCTTTAGTCTGCAGCTGTTCTATGGAGCAACCTTCCTTTAAGCCAAAACCTGCCTTCGTCACTTCACAGTGGCCCTGACGAGGCGGTTTCTCAGTGATTCATGAACTGACTTTCATGAAGAAGTGACCTCAGAACATGCAGGTCATGCTACTTCACCACTCCAGGTATTGTTTGCAATCGTTGGTATCTATGCAGTTGTTCTATGTAGGGTTGGGTATCGAACTTTGATACATTTTTACGGACTGACCGAATTGGTTTGACACAATCGAGGATTGAAAAATGCCTCGTCATTTGATGCTTAAGGAATAAATGAGTAAATATAATCTGATTTCATTCATTCATTCATTTATTCATTCAGTAATTATTGAGAGCAGCACGTTGCAACAGAGTCTACATCAGTTGCAGTAAGATATAAACTGGATCAGTGTTGTCCGCATCCATGACGGTGATCAGACAGAAAGTTAATTTAAAGAGGAGCTCTGCCTCACCCTGCGGCTGAAATTCATTTAAAGAAAATGATTGACAGAAAAGTTAAATTCATGGATCATAAGATGCATTAGAAATGAAAGCAATAGCTGCAGCCATAATATGGAGATCAAGGTGTGCTTCAAGTGGTCAGCTCGTCGTCACTTCAACAAAAAATATTTATCTGAAATGAGAGATAAGAAAGATCCAAAGAGGATCTTACTCTTAACAGCATTGAAATGATGATTTTAAGAAAACATCAGAGAAACCATCCCCAGTCCACTGTAACATACAACATCATCAACAGACACTGTCCTGAGATAAGAAGAAAACCGAGCTTCTTTTTCTCAGAATAAGTTGCTTCCAAGAACTGTGTGAGTGAGCAAGGGCAGTGAAAAACACACAGAGACACAGGGGGAGCTGTGCTGTTCTTTTTACTGCTAATAAAAACATGAAAAACATTTTTCAGATAGAAGAGGCTCCAGAACAGACAGCGGTGGATCCCTGGGGCACTGTTATGCAAACATGGCCTCTAGATAAATAGTCCCCCTTCGATGTGAATAGGATATTGGATTTCAAGGTTGTTATTACTTCACCTTGTTATTTCTGTTCAAGAAATACCATTCATAAGCCGATTAAAAGTTTGGAGAAGGACGCAGAAAACAAGTGTCTCCGCTCTGGATTTCCTCTCACACCTGAAGTTGCTGAATATGAAAGAAGACATGAAGCTATTCTTAAATCAAGATGCAAGCCAAATATATGCAATATATTTACCTGTAAGTCTGGTGCACAACAACACTAGGGCTGGACGATACGACTTCAAACCATTATCACAATTATTTTAAGCTTTAATGAACTACTGTGGTGCTTATCGGTCTCTCTCTTTTTTTGAGCCATGTGCTCTTCATATTCGGCAATGTGATTGTGTTCCAGGTGAGTAAACAAATTAGTGCCGTTACCTTTGGTCGCTATCCATGTTGCATTCACCAGTGTCTGGTAGTTGTGACTGATAAGACCCAATCACAAGGCGAGGCGGGAGTTTACTAAAAAAAACGTCTAGCAGCATTTCCAAAAGTCTCCGTTAAAACATATAAAATACATAAAACATATTAGCGTGGATGTAGACTGAGGCTCACTGTTTGCACTCATCATTATCTCCAGCTTCACTTTGAGTGAACGCCGACTAATGTACGAGGTAGAATATTTTTAAGGGGAGCGATCATAAAGTGTTAACGGAATGAACCGACATGAACAAGATTACGTCAATGAGAGGTCCTAAATGTTGCTTTGATACTTTTTGGGTTAATTACCCAGCCCTAAACAAGACCTTAACGACCAGCTTAACTTTAAATCAGCATCAATTCAGTCTCAGTTTTGACTTGTATGTATTTATAGAATAAACTAATTCAATCTCAGTTTTCCCATATTTATACTTATGAACAAGAATTCAACCGTCTTTTAAGTTTTAAATTGCAAAGTTGTAAATTAGCGCAGGGCTGCAAGACGGATCAATTCATTACTGATTAATCTGTGGATTATTTTTTTCAATTACTGTGATGAATAATGGTTTAGTCTATAAAATGGGATAAATGTCTATGACAAGTGCTAAGAATCCCAGGTAAAGTATTCAGGTTTATTGATTTATTTGTCTTTTGAGACGAATATTTCAAAACTAATTTTATACAAGAGACTCATTTTAAAACAATACATGATATCAAAATCAAGAAATCCTCACATTTCATAACCTCGACCAGACAAAGGTTTTTCAATTACTAATCTGTTGATTAACTTGTTGCTAACATTTCAGCCAAACATCACATTAAATCTGACAAACCAACAACTGCCTGGTAAGTGCTTGATGGCCAATTAGACTGTGGAGTATGTTTTGGGTAGATGATCAGGCTAAACAAGGGAAAATGAATGGCATAAATGGCAGGATTCATTGAAAAAGAAACACAGTAATTGCATGTTTCATGTATTTTTTCAACAAGTGCCAGCAAAAAGACACACACACACACACACACACACACACACACACAGTCTGAGTCACACATCACTGCAAAACAGGACAGCAAATAAGGATTGGTTCAGAGGAATTTTAATTAACAACATCTAACACAACAAGCTACTTTGCAATCAGCCTGAATTCTGACAGTATTTACTCTGAATCTAAAACTGCTTCACCCTAAAAAAAAAACAAAAAAAAAAAAACTCTGTGCTGAAGCATCAACAACAACATAACCAACCCTTGCCCTCTCTTATCTGCAAAGACACTTAAATCTCTGTCAGCACAATAGCTCAGCAGAGACAAGCTATAAAACACTAAAGGCCACTGAGGGAGTTTTAAGGAAATGGCAGGACCTGAAAACAGCGGATTGACTGATCAACTCGTCAAATCTAACAGTCACAATGTTAAAGTTCCCTCTACAGACACTTCAGTAGAAACACATGATTATTCAACAAGCAGAGAAACTACAGATCATTCTGTGATGGGACCACACCAGCCACAACGCCTGGCAACATGTTGACGTTCAGGAGTCATTACTACATTATTACATGAGTACTCAGTACTCATGGGTTGGACCACGGCCATCTTCAAACTCAGCCTTCATTTCAATCTCAACTACACACCTGTAAAGATTCACAACTGTATCTTGCACGGTTGTGACGCTATTGCAGTGACAAAATTTGTCGACAGACATACAAACAGTTACAAAAGTATTGAAAAGCACCTCTGTGGCAGTTCCTGCTACAGCAGGTGATTCCAGGACCACATTTAACCATGATGACACACACATGGTCACAAGGTGAAAACAACACCAAGCGCACACTGCCACAGCTGGTAATCAATTATCCACCAAGGAGTCTTACAAACAAACCCACACACAGAAGAAAACATGAATGCCAACCGGGTATGTCAAGGTATGACTAAGTCCAAATGTATACTGCAAAATATTAAACTCAGAGGACTGTTCTGAACACTTGTCCCTCTGTGCCGTGGGACATTTTATTAGTTTTGACACAGCACATTATAGTATACAATGAGGCATTTGCATACATGAGTCATAATGAGAAGAAAAGACGCACCCCATGAGTTTCCAATGGTATACAATAAGTGTATAGGCCCAGGAGATAATTATATAAAATAAATAATCATACAAAAATAATGATCAACTTTACTTGGCTGGAGAGAAATCATGGCTTTAAGCAGCACTATTCCTGAATCTGTTTCAACTGTGTCTTTGAAAGTTATACCATCCAAAATCAAAGAGGAAATTACAAAAAGGGGAATAGGGAAGAAAGATGAGTCCAACAACGATCAAAGATAAAAAAATAAATGTATAAAAAAATAAATAGCAACAAGACATAAGAAGCAAATGAGGAAAACAGAAGGGAAGAAAAAGATAAACACATAATCCCATTCTAATTTAAGTCAATTTAAGCATCACTTCACAACAGTTTGTATTTTGTGAACTCTCTGGTGAATTACTTTGATATTGGATATGTTGCATTTTTGACACTGATAATTCAAACTGCAAACAAATTACACTAAAAATTGCACTGCATGTAAACACTGCAAGCTGCTACTGAAATCTTCAGAGCAAAATTACAAGTTCTCCAACCCTTTCAACCCTCTGGTAAGACCCATAGGAGCGTTTCCTGAAACATCTCCCCTACATGGTTACAATAATAAACACGAAGTCTGTACCAACAGCGGCGTACCGGACCTTCATCGCCATGGTTACAATAATAAACGGTCAATGCTTGGTTAGGTTTAGGAAAAGATCAGAGTTTGGGTTAAAATAAGTACTTCCGTAACATTTGACAACCTTTGTTGTCATGGTAACAATAATAGGAAGGTGGATAACTTGTATAAAAGACTCAATACAAACTGTTAACTTTGACATGGAAATCAAACACCACTCTCCTGGGTGATATTCCTGTGTTTGTCGCTCTTTATACTACGTCACAGCACTTTTCCCTTTGCTCTTGTAAAAATTACTACAGCCACTAGATGTCGCCTAGCAACAAAATGTAATTACGGGTCATTATAACCTGCTGCACAGACGACCTATGGGCTTGTTTTTTACAGGAGGGCTGTGGTGGAAGGTTCTGCTTTGACTTACATAACTGTGTATCCTGTTAGACAGTAACCAGTAAATCATCCAGGCCTATTCACTGCATACATATACTATCCAGTATATCAGTATCAGCATCTACGTCAACCAATAAGTAACAACAATTTGCTTTGAAGAAACAGTTGCAGTAATTATGAGGTAAACTGGAGACAGATGCAGTTACAAACCAGAATTTGAATTTTAATTAGCATAAAAAGGGAGGACAAGGCCTGTAGTACCTTTTGTGTGTAAACACTTTGGAGCCACAGCCGGAAGTCTGAACCAATTCTGTGTCGACAGCTGCTGCAGGAATATGTGGATCCTGAAATGCTTTGCACAGGTAGAATCAGGAGAAATAGAGCTTTCAAACAATTTGTCAAGGTTGTGTTGAGTGAGTCCAGTACAGACCAAAACACACTTAAAGTAGCTCTACCAAGGCCAAAGTGTCCTAGAGGTGGGCAGGTGTATTTTAAAGGGTTAAGCAACAATGAAAATAATTGTCAGTTGCAGCCCTGATGCAAAATTTTTTAAAATATCACCTAATATTTTGGTACCTGTTTTTTTGTTATTCTTAAATGTTGGTGTGCAGCATTGGTCAGGATTCAGTAATACACAGACAAATATGTGTAAACAAGCTACGGCTGTATGCAAAACAAGTATTCAAAGTGGTTGTGGGATTTGAGCAAAACAAGAGAATAATTTAAAAATGAAGTTGAGCCAAAGAAGGTAGCACATCCAATCATCTACATCATATTAACCCCTGTGTATAAGATCACAAATGGAAAAGAGGAAATACTGTAAGAGCAACCAATAACCGACCTAAATATGACGAGGCAGCACATGAGAAACATACAGCTGACACCTGCATCTCAAACACAGCGGAGGGGTCATTATAGGGTCAGCAGGTTAGTACCAGTCACACCCGTTTAAATCCACACTGTCCCTGCGGTAATTAGCCCTGCGAGTAGCGGGGAATTAGAGGCAGGAGCCATATTAAGCTGCACGGTAACTTCAGGTAATGCGCAGGTGAGCGTAGCAATAACAGGCAGCAGCAGTTGACATGAGGTACTTACTTTATGAAGTAACTGGCCCCTTCGTCCGTAAAACCTTCCTCCCATCCCCCAGGTAGGTCTGAAATAAAAACACAGACTTGTTCGTGACACCTGAAAGTTTTCTCCCGTTGGGCCGGGCCCTGAATGTACACTGAAGTTAGCAGCGAACACAAACATGAAAGTAAACAGAAAATTAACGCAGGTCAACCAGCCCCGCATAACCAGTCTAGCTAGCTACCTGAGCGGATCATGTGTCCCGAGTTTACCGGTTCACCGGAGCGGGGATGCAGCCAGGTGGTGGTCCGCGTCTCATCGCTGCAGACACAGACAGAGAAAAGGGGAGGAGGGGGGAGAAAAACACCTGTTACACCACCGGGAAGGAAACACCAGCAGACCCCGCCAACTCCCGTCAAACCGAAAGAGACGGAGCGATAAAGCGCTCGTTATCCCACTCACTTGATGAAGAAGACCCTGCCGTCCCCGCAGACACCGTAAGACCAGTGTTCAGGTAAGGTGTCCCGCCCGAGAGGCGCCGCCATGATCCGGTCTGAAGTCCTATTTCATCTCATTCCCTCTCCATGGAGTCTCCGGGGAGCTCAACGATCACCGCCAGTGCCAGCGCTGCCTTCAGGGACTTCTCTAAAGCCCGTAAATCTGACCATCGAGGCTGAAGAAGGTCTCTGCCATGTCTGGAAAACAATTATGACACAATGCACTGGTTTTGAATCACTCTGTGTTACATTAGCTGCCAACAAAGCTTTATTAATTTTATTTGTTTGTTTGGCTTGCTCTGTTATGTGGATATTTATATTTCTGAATATTTTGAGGTTTATAATGACTTAAAATAAAACTAAATTTGACTGTAAATATATGAATATAAAGAGTAATAATTTAAAAGCCACAGAAATAGTAGTTCATTATTATGTGCTATTCAATTTTCATTTACAAAATGTATCCAGTTATGTGCAATAATAAGAGTGCCCAAAAGATTTTTCTTATTAAGAATGCATCTGATATCTGATCAATTAATGAAGGTGTGTGGTGGGGGTGCTTCAGTTGTGTATGAAAACAGATATACTCTCAATAGGCATGACGATGCAAATTAAATCAGGTTTACCATCCCTGCACATGGAGGAGTAATTTGCTGTTGTGCCCATGTTTGTCAGTAAACATTTTAGAAATCTGTGAGTGATAATGAGAGGGTTGGTGGTTTGATTTGCCTTCCCTCCTGTGTCCACATTTCAAACATGCTGAAGCCCACATTGCCCCTGATATGTGTATGCACCAGTGTGCACAGGTAAAATGCAAGTTGCTTTGCACAAATGCATTTTTCAAATTAATGTATTGTTAAATCTGACTCAACACATCATTTAATTTTCTGAGGCCAAGTGAACATATAATGACTCAATGGCATAATGAGGTCACTAAAAGCCATCATCACTCAATGGATGCTGAAATTAGTGATTTAGATTAGTTTGTATCTCTAAATTGGGGTTTTAATCCAGTCACGTGTTTCTTATATGGTGTCTTAGCTTTTTGCTTAGAAAATATATTTATGTTCATATTCAGTTTAAGTTTCTTTTTGCTCACTCAATAAAGATAATGCATATATTTATCCAGTCACTATGTGCCCAGTCTGAATACATGAAACCATAGGCTGTAGAATAGTCTAAAAAATCTTGAAAAGTCTCGTGAAATACAGAAACTTATTGTATTGAAATCCCCCTCCTTATAAACCTTATAATCCTCCTCTGCAACTGGGACATCAGTGGAGACAACTTTCTGAGATTCAAATAGTTACGAGATTTTCGACAGCACTTGAAGGCAACACAACAGTGGGATTCCATAGTGAGAAAAGAGAAGAGAGGAGCAGCTGCCTTGACCGGTGTTTTTCCCGGCAGTGATTAGGAAGAGTGAATGAAAAATGTGCTGAATTTGGACTCGCGTGCCACCTTAGCATTTAGGTGATTTAAGTGGGAGGTGACTGATTATGAGATTAAAGATTTCCTTCAATCAATTAGGAACCTCATTAAGAAAAGCTTTGATTTTAAGTGCTCTGCAGCACAAGTTGATTCTCAGCCAAGTCCGCCTCTTGTTAGAGACTTGATGTGCAGAGGTAGGATTAAAGCAGTGGATTCGTTTTGTTGCAATGAAAATAAAATCAAATAAAGTCAAGCCTAGACAGTAGTAAATGTATGGGAATTTGAAGACTGAACTGAGCCTGTTAAAGCATTCATTTTCTTTTTCTTTTTTCCTCGTTGAGATTGTCTTTGTCATTCTGTCATAATTTGTGTCATTTTTTTCCCAACTGCATGATTTGGAAAGAAACTTTTGTGACATGAATGCACAAAATCAGAACCAGAATAGTCTTTTAGAAACCAATTCCTTTATTTTACAGCACTTAGTGGTGTAATCTATTGATTCAACCAACTCTGTGCAGTTTAAACACACAGTAGCCTACCTGCAAGTGGTGACTTGAGCAGGTGCTGCAGTTTACAGCTGATTGGAGGAGGCCCATACTGGGATCAGTATTGTATAAGCAGATATTCTTTTTTAACACAGTTAACTTAAAAATGGTTGGCAACGATCCCTTTCATTTGGATATCAAAGAGAGGAGGATATTTAAGAGTCCAACAACAGACATCACTATGAAAAATGATGGTAATGTGGCATTCTGTTGATTTAAGGGTTGGATTGTCACCCTTGCTTGCTTCACTACTATGATAAATAATAAATAAAAATAGATAAATAAAAATGCCTCTATAATTCTTAAAAGTATAAAAGATGACGACCCCTCAAGCTGAAACACATCAGTCTAACAATAAATTCTTGTGTTTACTTCAAGTGTTGCTGGAGTTTTGACCTCTTTAGACTTTTTGCTTTCTCCATGCACCTTGGAGGTGAGTGAAGTTTTGCCAGAAACCTCTTCTTTGTTTCTAAAATTAAAAATTTTTATAATTTGAAAAGTAAACTTCACTTGAAATTTTGGTGGTCTGCTATCTAATAATTTAGAAAAAATCAGACTCTTTCATTTTGTAAAATAAATTTTTTTGTATTGAAATCTCTACTCACCATATGATTTATTTCATGTTTCCCTATTTGCAATTACTAAAAGACTATCTGGTTTACAAGCAATTCATTGCAATGAAGTAAATGGAAAATTTACCAACTAAACCAGCCAGTATTTCCCTTTAATTTGAATCAGTTTACAAAGTTCTCAGCAGGGGATTTTATGGTAAATGAATAGAAAATTACAGACCTGTAACATGAAGCAGCAACATTCAGGCACTAGAATATCATAAGGCAATACTTTTAAGTCAGTGGGAGGCCAATATCCAACAGCAACGTCGGCCTGCTGGTATGTCAGTCAGACTAATGTTTACACGCAGCAAACATGTTATTGTTGGTTTTCCCCAGTGGCTCATTAATGTAAATAAGAGCCTCTGTCAGCTGTCAGACACAGTTTGCTCTCAGTCGCTCTGAGCTCATTGGAATTTCATTTTTCCAGAGTGACTCCATAACCCGGAGACGTGTGGTGGCGTGCTCATCACAACATCCTGACACGTTTTCCGTGGAGCCCTATTATTTTGAAATCCACTCTTGGAACAAAAACAGTTCACCTGAGTTGTTGTTAAGTTCACGGTCGGCAGGAATTTCCTCGCCAAAAACAGTAATTTCCAAAAGGGTGGAACGCAGTGTGAAGACCAGAAAGCCTGTTGATATTCATCACTATGCCCTTCATTTAACACTCCCTGGAGCATGGGATTCTAACACACAAAGCATTTCTGCAGCACAGCTTTCTCCTTTTTTGTGTGTGATTTCCTTGTTATGTAATCATTTGTAGTTTCTCAATTTCAGCTTGACTCCTGTTTTCAGCAGGCAGATCGGCCAGACTTCCCGACAGCCCATCGTCAGGCTTAATTTGACCAATTATCCAAAACAGCCTGATCTTACCAGCAGTGAACATATTTTTCACATCTGGTGACTTTTGTGTGCCTGTGTTTGATTTCCTCTCCCCCCTTTGTTTGGTTTCAGTTGGCAGCGCGCAGTTTGGAGGCACCTCAACAACAACAAAAGAAACTCCTGACAAGGCAGAGTGAGCTGAAGGGCAGGTAGAGGTCGACACACACACACAGCCCGACCGCTCAGAGCCCATGGGATTCTTTTTTTTTTCTTCTTCTTCTTCTACCATTCCAGTGTATTTGTGTGAAAAGATAAAGTGCTCACATACTAGAAAGAACAATGAGAGACGTATCCAGCCAAGTTATGATATCATGGGCCAACACATTAGTATATCAAAGCTACTAGTGCTGCAGTGTGTGTGTGTGTGTGTGTGTGTGTGTGTGTGTGTGTGTGTGTGTGTGTGTGTGTGTGTGTGTGTGTGTTCAGGTGCTTGCTGCTCTAATGTTGAACTCGTTCTGCAGATTCGCAAACCAAAACACTTGGTTACGGACACACACACACAACTATGTATGCATAGATTCCAGACTTAAAGTCACAGTTTCTTATCCAAATGTAAACAGAACATTCATCCCACAACTAAAACTTTCAAATGCAGGACTGAAATGTGCTATGACTCCAAACTGTGGACTAATACTACACAAGAGTTTCTAATTTATTTTCAAATTTCTTTACATCAATAATGTTTGTAAGCAGTTCCATATTTTCAATTAGTATTCAATTTCTTCACCGATAAATTGACAACACTACAAAACACAACATTTGCATAATCAGATAAAGACCGGTTGGGCTTAAAGCTGCATGAAGTGATTTTTTGACCACTTGAAATGCTCCACAGACCTGAGAACTGCAGAGCCAGGTCATAATCATCTGTTGGTTTGTCACTATAAACAACACCCGTTACACATCGTCATGTGATCCATTGTTAATTTAAATATAAATCATATTATTGATAGTAAGCTCATTAAAGGAGGGTTGCATGTGCTGTTGTTCTTTTTTCATACGGTCTACAAAACATGGCTTCCTCTCTGTGAGTCTGACCACTGCAGCTCAAAGTTAAGTGACAATTGTTAAATAATAGTTTTAAATAATATGAGGTTGTAAATGCAGGGACATGCCTAAGCACACTGATGTACAGTATCAATTTATATTAGGTCCAACCAGAGAGAAATCCTGACCTCTGCACAGTCTTACTCTCTCTCTCTCTCTCTCTCTCTCTCTCTCTCTTCAACATTAGTGCACACAATGCCTAATGCACAAAGACACATGCAACATAAAAACACAGTATTGTGGTGATTGCCACTCTCCCTTACCCTATGACTTCACACCCCGGATCAGGGCTATCTCAATTATTTCGAATTTCGTTAGTCATTTCATGCATTTCACCATTTTCCATCGTGTGAACATGTTTTTTACTCCAGACATTTCATCTGTTTGTCTTGTCTTCCTGTGCTCAATCACTGAATTTTCTTTCTTTTTTCCAATGCCAGGAACAGCATTTTGATTCCTACAAGGATCTGGCAGGGGAACGTGTTACTGACTGCTCTCTTTGAAAACAACAGCCTCATTTTACACTATTTAACAATATATTTCACAAAGCAGACAGCAGCTAGTTGGTGTGTTTATCAGCTTAAGCCTGTTGCTTCCCTGCTTCACAGATCCTGCTTTAAACACACACACACACACAAACACACACACACACACACACACACACACACACACACACACACACACACACACAGACTGCAAACACGGTGAGCTTCTTGCTACACAGAACCAGAAGAGGGATAAAAATGCAGATGTGTGTGAAGGGACCTGAAACATTTTCAATTTCCCACTTTATGAACAGGTTTTTGGCCTGAGAATAATTACGAGAGAATTCTGCCTGTTTCATGTGACCGAGCAGAAAGGTGTGATGGTATATGAAAGAAAATTGACAACAGAAGCAAAATCCACATCTATAATCAGGATTTTGTTGTGTAGTTATGCTGAGAGATACGGTATGACCCTCACCCTACAGGAATAAGAGTATTTGGCTGGACCCCAACAGCAGGTCCAGCCCTATAATCTCAAATGTCCCTGACTAACTGACTGATCATAGTTCCGCCATTGGTCAGCCGAATGCCACGTGACTGAGTTGGACTGTCCCCATTGGCTGTTTCTCTTTCAAAATGATTTGGCGCGGACAGTTTCTATTAGGGGGTGTTCACAGCCTGCAGTGTTGCTAACTTACTGCATTTGGCCCTAGATTTAGAGACTTTTTTTTTTTTAAACCACACTGGGTGTAAACCTGGTACATGGCTGGAACGGTGCCAATCTGGCGCTTAGGGCCACACCTCTAGTTACAGGCAGTCACCCAGCCGCCCTGGTTTCCTGGTTGCTCGGGAACTGCAGGTAAACGGAGGAGCGCCTCCAGTTCACTACGTCTCGCCTCTGTTACAGCAAATAAGCTACTTATATTAAATGTATCATTATTACTAAAGGAATAGAGGAGGAATAACTTAACATAAGACAGTGAGCAGCGAGAGCAGGAGAGAGGAAGGGAGAGAACATAACATTGAATGTGAAATCAGGATTTGACCATACACGTGGTCCAGCCATATAACAGGTTTTTAGCTAGTCTTGTTTTCATTGAGCTCTTTAATCTAAGCTCTTTCCTTTTCAGAAAAGGGCTATTGTGTGGTCTTTAAAACTCCACTTCTAGAAACAGTGACAAAGAAGACTGCAATAACAATAAATGTACATAAATACAGTTTTAGTGCTTTAACCTACAGGGGCTCATTTTGACTGCCATTAGAGAGTGCTGCAATTAGAAACAGCAGGTGAATGAAGTATATGTGAGTGAAAAATAAAAAATGTTTCATTTGAGAAGTGGAACAGAGTTTTCTGATGAAGGTAAATGAAAGGGAGAAAATTATGAGATGTCAATGCGAAAAAAAAGAAAAAAGAAAAGCTAAAGAAAAATGAACCGTGTTTTATGCCTCATACCGATAAAGACACACAGAAGCACCTGATGCCGGACTCCACCCATCCACCTACTGACATCAGTTGTTCGGTTCGAGTGCCAGAAGTTTCTGACCTTCAGTGCTGGACTTGCAGTTACAATCCAGCCTGCGCCACCTACAGGCGAGAAAGTATTCACAGTTTGCATCTGTTTGAAATTCATATATTTTTACGCACTTGAAGATCCAGTTATCACTAAAGTTTATGTAATGCCAATAAAAAACAAACTGAATGGTCAAAGTAGTCATATCAGTATTTAAGGTGTGTTAATTGATCTGCAACATCAAGTCATTCATTGCGTAACATGAAAGAGAATATTGCTCCTTAAAAGTTGCTGGTAGTGAATCAATGTGGGAACAACAGCTGTGATTTTCTGCCCCTGGGAAAAAAACAACTTTGGCCATAACAATCAAAAACAATTATAAAAACATCAACTTTAACTATCCAAGATACAATCAATAATACAAATAGATAAAAATATATACATATATTTTTAGAATAATTATAATGAAGCAGAATGAACCTACAATGGCACATTTGAACATCTAAAAATGACAAATTAGCATAAAAACTAATATCAAAATTAACAAATTCAACTGGAAATGGTTTGTGGAACATACTCAGTTATATCTGTGAACCGATTGTTTATGAAGGGGAGTGTTGAGCGAGTGTGCATTTGTGATGCCTTCTACTCTCTCAGTTTGAAATACAATAATGAACATTATATTAAAGTGCAGAGTCTCAGCTTTCATTTGAGTGGGTTTAACATCAACATTGAAAGAACTGTGTGGGAGATAAAGCCCTTTAAACACATAGTGTCCAAATTTTAGGGGTTCAAAGTAATTGGGTACTCGGCTATTGTGCAGCTGTGTGTCGTTTCAACGTTAGGCCATACACGAAAAACAGCTCACACGTGGCTCAGAGTTGACCGAGAGTTGAGAGTTGTCATTTACACTGAGCTGAAATAAACATGCCGCAGCCTGGCGGAAAGAGGGTTTGGGAGTCCACGGAGGGGTGAAAGCACGCCGCTGGAAAGGAAGGGGTTCACTGGATTTACAACCCCAACAAAAGCATGAGAGCATGATGTGAAAAGGAATGTCAACAATAATCCTTTCATCTCGATTGTCTTGTTGTCATCATCGGCGGGAGTCATCACTTTGCGTCAGAAAGGTGTCCATACCTCCACTCTTTGGTGTGAGACAGAATGAGTGAGCAATGATGCTTCATGTTGTTATGTTGCTTCATGTTTTACCTCTGCATGGATTCCACAGTGGCTGCCAGTTCTGGTAAATAACTGATGTTGAGGCAGCGGTATGTTGCAAATATAAAGGTCACGGACATTGCCGAAATCCAGGACAGTGCCCTTCACGATGGCCCGGTCCACTGCAGTCATGAAGTGTCCAGCAGTCAGGGGAGAACTCCCTACAGTGCACAGCAGAGGAACACAGTCTAACATCATGACTGTCAAAAAACCACAACGAGGAACTACTGTAAAACAATTGTGCCATTATTTGGCTTATATGTTAGCAGAAAAACAAGAATACGTGAATAACCTTATAAGTTTTACCTTCATTTTTCGCTCACTTATCGAAATCGTATTCAATACTTCACTAATGTTTGCAGATTGTATACTTCGTTATTTATTCATTTTTACTGTGTGGACTTGAATCTTGGTGAATGAACAGACGGTCCTTTGGCACATGTGGCCAGGATTCGTCTGGATCTCGTCCTTCTCATTGGTTAGGTTGGATAGTGGGTCAATCACGAGATATGTGGCCATAGCCTTCATGTTTGACCTGTATCAATATCATCAATATCATCAATATCATCACATCCATCAGGCTGGAATACTTCTAACCACAGCTAATATCCATCTGTTCTGCCTCTCAAATACTCCAAAAAATACTTAGTAATAAAAATGAATAACACGCACAATATATATTTAACTTTACATTTCCCTCAGACAGTTTGATGTTATCTGCATTGGTGTTTGGTTTTTATTATGTCCGTTTATTATTGTCCGTCTGTCCCATTCTTGTGGACCTGATATCTCAGTAATGCCTTGAGGGAATTTCTTCAAATTTTTTACAAATTTGATTAGATTTTGGTGGCTTAAGGTCAAAGGTCAAAGGTCAAAGGTCAAAGGGGTCACGGTGTCCTCAGAAAACATGATGTTGGCCATGTGAACGCAATATCTCGAGGGCTCCTCGGGGGAATTTCTTCAAATTTAGAACAAATGTGAACTTGGACTCGAGGACAAACTGATTCGACTTTGGTGTAACAGCGACTCTTTACAGGGATGTTACCTGAAACTAGTCTGAATGGCGGAGGCATTCAACTGTGAGGCGGTAATTCTAGTTTTCATTATGCTTAACAGTGTTGTTTCAAGCATGAAGATAAGTTGCCGAAGTGATCATTTTTCAGTGTGATGAACTGAAAAATAAGTTTGTGAATATAATGTAATGTCATGTATCATCTGAAATTTGATCCAGAAAAACAAAACAAAACAACTGAGTCTGTGCTGTTCCTACAGTGGTGAGTTTACACACATTAGACATTACACACAGTCCACAAAATCAAATGTTAGATTGACTTTATGAATAGTTCATGAAGTCATCACATTGCAACTCATTTATTTACAAAAAGAACAACTTACAGTAAAACTACTATATTGACTACTGTCCATATTGCCTCAATATCTTATTATCAGTCACTGTTATATTTGGCCATCTTTGTTAATGAGTGGTTAGACCCAAACACTGATGGGCATTAATAGTAATGAGTGAAATATAAATAAAAGCTTCAGATAAGTTATTTTATGAGTATTATTTTTTAATTTCTTGTAAGTAGGCTAGTAGTAGGAGTATTAATGAATGTTGATGCACTATAGTTGGTCACATTTGAATCAGTCCAGAATAAAATGATCAGGAAATTCATTGGGAAAACAATTAAATACAGCAAACAACAAACTGGCCTATTTACAAGATGTAAGCCATGCCAGAGTCTGATTTGGGAAAACAGGGTTAATCTGCAAGATCTCAGTCACTGAGGACTGAATGTTTCCCTGTAATTTGCCTCAGTGATTTAGATGTTTCACACAAAAAATCTCACCCAGCCGAGTATCAACAGCGGTACATGGGGGGAGCACTGGTGTCATGGCTTCATTTCTACACCTAGTGGAAGTTCATTTACAGTGATTTTAGTGTTTTCACAACTCAAAGCATTAACAGAGGAAAACTTTGAATGGTATGAACCTGAAAACTTAACAGAAGATGGAGAGGACGTCTTATTACATGACTTTATAACTGTTTTAAAAAAGTGTGTTCAATCGGATTCATCTCATCACCTGAACTGATCACCAGATGTATCACACAAACTCAACCCATCTGGCAAACCAACCACAACAAAACAATGATTATTTCAAATTATTATTTGCCTTTAACTTGTATTGTAGGGAGTGTTGGGGAAGCTACTTTGAAAACATAGCTTTGCAAGCTACCAATTACTTCACATTGGAAGGCGTTCAACAACAGCAAAACCACCAGAGGGAGAAATCTACTTTAGTTGACTAAAGCTGAAGCTAAAGTTGTTCAAACTACTTTGTAAAATTGATGAAATTGACAATGTACATGTGATATGAAATTATAACAAAATATAATACAAAATGAATACAGTGCCATTTATTCTTTAAAAAAGTGTCTACTTGTTCACAGGTCACACATAAACCAAAAAATAACACACCTCAATAAGTGCTGGAGTGTTTATCCATGATGATGTTTTTACTGTGTGAGCGCTGAGCAACACTCATCCTTGGCTTTTGAACGTGCACTACATAAAAGGTCAAGTGTGTGGTGGTGGTGGTGGTGACTGCCTGACAAATGCGTTGCCTGCGCTGCCCTCACAGTGGTGGAGCTGGTCAAATACAGTAGTGAAGCAAAGATTCATCCTTCATTCATCCGGTTTCAGGAGTTAACGACAAAAATGGCAACAACAAAAAAAAGTAACTTAACTAACTTGAATCACTATGCACATATGAATGTAGTTGAACTACCAGCAAGTTACTGCAAAATGTAGCTAAACTACTAGTTAAATTAGATGTAGTTCACTACTCCAACACTGATTGTAGGTCACTGAGCAATTTGATTCACATTCTTTCCAATTCACCACAAGAGGAGACAATGATTGAAATTGAAAAAATTGAAGTAGCATTTGAAGTCTTATAATTGTTATTTGTTGGAACAGCGTATGACGCCCAACTGTTTCATCACAGTGAAGGAATTCTGAAATAATTCATGGCCAATCCAACCTGTGTTTATTTAACAATACCACAAAGCCTGGTTTGGCTCCAAGCCCTCAGACAACAGAGCCTTCGGACAGAGAGACTGAGGTGAAAAGATAAACGTGCAGAAACATTATAATTTTTTATCAGACAGTCTCTCTTTCTCTCTTTCAGGGATTCAGGGAAGTGTTTGAGTTTTGTTTTGTCCATATTACGTGAGCATTCGTTGGCAGACCAGCAAAAACCTCAGGTGGCATAGAAATTCAGAGAAAATGCTCACTCACTGTTCATAAGACACACACACACACACACACACACACACACACACACACACACACACACACACACACACACACAGTTAAGCTGTACACATTTTTGGCACAGTTTTCCCCATTGTGCCTTATGTAAATACAGGGTGAATAATGCATGGCTCGGCTCCATACTAGAGCTTGTGACTTGTGTAAGAGCCTGCAGGCATGTCAGAGATTCACCCTTTCCCCTTTCTGCTCAGGCTTCCTGATTTTAAAGACTACATTCATCACCTGAGGGAGACTGGTGGATTCAGAGCCTAACCTTTAGACTCCAAACAACAATCAGAGACACAAAAACACTCTTACACTGCAAAAGACTCCTCTTGTTCTATCTAGTTATATAGAGATGGTTAGTTCAATCCTAATTTTTCACTTACAACAACTAAAAAATATTTTTTTTTGCTAAAGAAATCAGTTATTTTTAACTGTATTGCATATAAATAAAAAAATCAAAAATAAAGCTGACAGTTCTGGTACTGAGTAATAAGAGAACAGGGTTCATTTTCTAGCTTTCACCAGAGCTTTCCAAGGATTTCTTATAGTGTCACATGACCAAAGTGTGATGACACCTGAGCAGGTTCCATTTACTGAAGAAGCCTGTGGGATATGCTCAAAGACTCTGGAAAAAGGTACTAAAGGAACTTTGACTTGACAATATTCTGTCACAGACATCGCTGTCAAAATAATACGTATGTAATACATATACATAGTTTCTTTTATCAGCTTCAAGTAAACAGAAAAAATATTATTTAAATGTGTCTTTTTAATGTTTTTCTTTTTTTCTTTTATTTAAATCACTGTTGCTGAAAACTGAATATTGCTAGAAAATCAAATTGAGCCTCTTGTCAAAACCTGTTAAAACCATCTGGGACATTTTCTGCATTACTCTGTCTCCCTCTACTGGACATCAGGTGTCATCTTCCAGCTGACAAATTTCAATGAATGTCTACAATATACAAAAAAGACTAAACACCAGAGGAACTTTACAGAGGCTATTGCTACAGGCAATACTTTCTTGTCATTTCCAACATATTTTACACTTTCAGGGGTTTTCCTGGCTCAAATGAGGCAGAGGTGGTACCATCCAGATGCATGTGTACTGAGGCTTCAACTGGCTCAGGCAACTACTTTTGACAAGAAACGTATTTCAGGAACTCTAGTGAATCCTGAAGAATTTCCAGGGACATTTATAAACTACAACAGGTTAGGAGATGTCACCTTGTGCATTTCCTTTTTTACAATTTTATGACATTTAATGACTAAATTAAATGATTAATGAAAAAAAAGTCAACAGATCAATCAAGAATGAAAATCTCTCTTCCCTGTGTGCCCACATATAACATAATTTAATTCAGCTGAATACACAATGAAGCTGTTCTCACTTACAAATTTCTCTGTTTCTCTGTTTGAAATAGTGACTGAAACACGGCCCATTAATATTGTGTTAACTTCCCAGTCATTTCAAAGCTGCTGCTAAAATCCTGAGTTTATAACAGTCATGTCGTCTGACAAAATCACCAAACACATTAGTTAAAGACAAAGACTGTGCTGTGATTTCAGCTATATTTACTTGTAAAATGATCATTCAGAGAGAAAGTTAGAGGCAAAACAATACCTTTCTTATTTTGTCACAGAGCTCACAGCCTCAGTCTGGTCAAGAAACTGCTGCTCAATGGCAACTCTCTTCTAAGTGGCTATCATTTGTCCAAAAAGTTGCTGGATTTGTTCTATGTCCTTTTTTTGGAAGAAACAAGTCTCTACATCTAGTAACAAATGCATTGTTAACAAGACTGCCCCCCTAATAGAAACTGCTCATTTTAGGAAAGCACGACCAATGGGGAAACTCCAACTCAATCACATGGCATTCAGCTGACCAATGGTGGCACTATGAGCACTTAACTCTATCAGTCAGTCAGTCAGTCACGGACATTCGTGATTATAGGGCTGGCCCTATAACTGCTGATGCAGTCCAGCCAAAAATAGTGTTTTCCATGAAGACATGTGTCAGTTTGTTGAGAGCTGAAGGCTGTTTCTGCAGGAAAAATCTGCACTTGTTAAATCAGTTTTTCAGTTCAGCTGTTTGCCACTGGACAAAAACAAAAGCAACCAGCCAGGGATGAAATCAGATATATCAGAACAGCGAAATAAAACCAGCTGAATTTTGAGATCAATTTTTTTTTTTGTCTTAGGCACAAATGTGATTTTACTGTAAAAAGTACAACAAAGTAAAACACAAATTGTCTTTGGGTTATTTTTGAAGAAGAGTTTGAATTGTGAATGAATAAAACAAGGGAGATGGAAAATATGAAATCATGCAATAAATCTATTGGCCTAAGCTGAGGTTTTGGGATAATAGCAGTAGTTTGCACAACACAGATAAGATTCTTGGTAATAACATTGGATTACATTCATTTACATTCACTTTTGTCACTTTTTAATTCATAGCCCAATTTGTAAACAGTTAAAGAAAAATTCCCTTCAAACATCTGCCTACTGTCAGTTTCTGGACAGAGGAGAAACTGTGTTATTGAACACTACAAATCGAACACCACTGAGTCCCTTTGTACTGGGTTGAGTCACAGCCAGTATATTCCAGCCCTGGCAAATCACAGCAAAACTTGAGGCACAGAGCCTTTTAGACTGACTGCAACAATTTGGAAAGATGAGATCTGGAGCACGTGACTTCAGTAAGAGCTTTTAATAATGTGCAGCAGCAGCAGCAGCAGCTGTGTCTACATGTTACACTGACTAAATAAAGTGTGAGTTAAATGTCAATCTTCATATATATATACTGAGTTTTAGATTGACAGCCAGTGGTGGCTAACTTATTGTAATGTAATGAGTCGACTGAACAGCCTCTTGTCTGCTGGACTTTGAGCTCTTACCATTTACTGTTCGTGCTCTTTCTCTCTTCACTCATGATGGCTTTGCATGTGGATGATAGAATGTGATGGATAACGTCAGTGCAGCTAATTTGAGTGTTGCACTCTATCTTTCAAGAGCTTTGTTTGTATTCACACTGACTAACAGGCTCAAGGGAACACAGCAGTCATGTCACATGGAAAACCCATTTTAATTTTAGCCCATGATTACACATTCCTCTCTGCGCTGAGAAACCTCTGTGCTCATTTATCTGATGAAATACTTTAACAACCCTGCTGCAGAAATTCCTAAACAAATTGTCTCTTTGACCACTGCTGCTGGACAGTCAGAAGCCGCTCCATCAGCCGGATCAGAGCAGGGAATCCCCCAAAAGCAGCTTAGTGGATTGGATTATAGAGTAATTGTTGTTCTGTTTCAATCTGCTGAACTAAGATGATTTTCCTGTTTACATGAATTTTCTTTTTATTTGCCTTTTCAGAAGAGTCATTTGGAAGACACAGGTACAGAGAGGATCTGGATACAGAAAGGTTTATGTCATTACCTTTAAAGTGTTGTTTAATATTATTGTCATACCATATCCAACACTTCAACTGCCTCTATATCAACAGTGGGCATGGATGGATTATTGAACAGGCCTCCGAGGCACAGGCCCAGGGACCAAAGACGTCATGGGCCCCTGGTCTTCACCCACAAGAAATCCCAAAAGGAAAACAACCACAGAGATGCAGAATGACCATGAAAAGATGCATAAAGGCCATAAAAAACTACTACAAAGAGATTAAAACAATACAAAACTACCAAAAATTACACAGTTATATGGTCAGTTTGTGTCTCTTTTGTGTGGGAGCCTTGCTCCTGTGTAGGAGGTGAGGAAGAATATACACAGACTTCAGTGTATTCAGTGTAGACTTGCTGACACCTACGAACAACTCTTTAACCCTACTGAGTTGGCCCCTTGATCCTTTCATCAAGGAGAACACCCCTTCTTCCCTCTTACATCACCAACGCTTTATCGTCTTAACAACAACTTACCTGTAGATCTGTTGATTCAGGCTAAGGGCCCTTCCTGCTTTACCTGTGGATATGCCCATCCAGCCTAAGAGGCCCTCCTACCCCCTTGATAACTTGAACCTAGGTGTTACACTGCTAGACCTCTAGAGAACGTTACCTTTTGTTTCTAATTTCCTTTCCTGTCTGACCAAATGTCTGTAACCCCAGTTCTATGCAAATACAGTTGTCCATCCCATTGTCTTTCTCTGTATAACTGTCCCCCTGCCCTTCACTCTGGGCCAGTCTACTGCCTCAGACCCGCTCTGTGTCAGTTGGCTCACCGTATCCTAGGATACCAATAAACTTGCATCACTACAGCAAACTTGAAACTAAGGACTTGAGTGAATTTTCTTCAACAGAGGGGTGGGGGGCTTGTTACTTGTATGTGCCCAGGGGCCCATAATTTATTAATCCCTCCATGCCAGAAGATCTATGAGCACTGAATTTTCAAAATATATTTCTATTTGTTGTCATTTTCTAAACTTTAGTATGGGTTACCCTGTTGCCTTATGTTGAACAAATACCTGTCTTCATCTGCTCTGCTTACTCTAACAAATACAGGAGAAGCAAGTTGAAAAGATTTCACTGCAGCCTTTTTTTCTTTCTTTTTTTAACTATAAATGAAGGTCTGAATTGAAGATAGAAATACACAACAAATGACTGAAAACCTTTTCGTTTTGATGGTGATGTTCTCAGTTTCACCACATGAGGGCAGTATCGAGTCACACAGTTGCTTAGTGGCTAGACAGTGTTTTTATAGTCTCAGATACAGATGATGCTATATGTCCAAATATGGTCCTCTGTATGGAAGGAAGCTTCAGCTATGTAACACACAATGTGGCAGTAAACAAAGGGATTTTAATGGTGAGCTATCTGTTTGTTTTTTAATCATCTGCTGATATCACTATTGAATTATAGATAAAGATTTCAATAATAATTTCTGGTTTTGACACCACCAGGAGTTTTTAAGGACATGTTGCGGCAGATGTTTTTGACATTTCAACTGTCATTATTTCAGACAGTGATACCTTAATTGTGACACAATCATCCTGACACTAATATAATCACATGTAGTTTGATGAAGAAAAAAATGTTGACGTGATTATGGCACTCTGTGGCCTTTTCTTGTTGTCATTCCTGAGTAACAATTGTGTGTGTGTGTTCAGTCACGTACCAGAGGAAAGGTGTGTCCCCCCGGTGGTTTAAATGAAACACTACACCCACTAAAACTCAACTGACAAACATACACTGAGCAGTCAGTGCACTGTTTTTAGCCCGTCTGGGTGCTGGTCAGACACACTAATCCTCATGAGTATATACTGGAATCGCTAAGTGTTTACCACACTTACTACTTATTACTACTGCTCATACATAATTATTGCATGAGTTGCATTTTTTTGGAGATAATGGTTCAGGATGATGATGATAGTAGATATTCATTTTCTTTAATTGCTGTTTTTATTCAGTGTCTTAAAGTGAAGCTAAACCGTTCCCGAGGGCCTCTGGAGCCACTTGAAGGGCCCACAAGGGACCTGGACGACCACTCTGTTAATCACTGAGCGAGAACAGGTGAATGAAAGTGAAAGATTTAATCCCTCATGGGTATTACATGTTAAACATTGGATAGGATTTAAAGTGATTCATGCAGAGAGAGTTTAAATGTGAAAAGTATAAATGCATAAGCCATGAAAAGAAGGTGTAAATAAACAGAATGACAAAGATTAAAGACAAATGAGGAGTGGAGTTTGTGTAAAAGTGTGCAACTCAGTATCAGGGGGTTATTGCTTGTATTTTGTACTGAACAATACACGGGACGAGAAGCTTTGTTGCCTTTTGTGTTTCATGCAGTCTGTCTGTATGAGCTGGTGTCAGACACAATAGCTGCTGGTAGGTTGCATCATCAGTTAATTGTGACCCAAGAGATACCCCTCTCTGGCAGGCGAGTGAGAGGGGCAGCTACGTGTGTGTGTGTGTGTGTGTGTGTGTGTGTGTGTGTGTGTGTGTGTGTGTGTGTTTGGCTGAAAACCCACTGCCTCTGCCGCCGCTGCTGCTGATTCTGCCGCTGCTGCAATCACCTGCAATCCTTTCA
>NW_019522827.1:3906799-4041142 GCF_002814215.2 Seriola lalandi dorsalis | reverse complement strand
GTGTGTGTGTGTGTGTGTGTGTGTGTGTGTGGGAGGGGGAGGGGTGGGGACAGCAGCAGAGACCTGCTAATTGATTTCATCCCTAAGGAAAGTCATTTCATCATTCTTGGTGTTTTTAACCCTTGTCTTACGACAGCCTTACAGCACTCAAGTCTGCACGGAGACTCGCAGCCTTCAGGGAAATTATAAGCTCCTGTGTGTGTGTGTGTGTGTGTGTGAGAGAGACAGAGAGAGAGAGAAAGGAGAGAGAGAGAGAGAGAGGCAGACAGAGAGACAAGGTAGTTGAGGAGGGAACAATGAAGGTGCCCTAAGATATTACGCAGGAAAGGGTTACGATGGATGAATAAAGCAAAAATCCGTGTTCAGAGTACTTTTCAACATATGCTGCACACATTAAACTGAATCTTAAATATTTGATGGACATGAGATGGAGCAAAAACACTTTAAAAATACTGTAAAACCCAGCGACCACAGATTCTGTGATTTCCTGGTCAACAGCCGTCCATCAACATTTGATGAATTTTAGACTTGAAGGATACAGGACAGTGAGTATAGAGCACTGACAAAGCAAACTGTATTATGCAGTTACCTGTGTCTCTCTATGAGTGGAAGTAACAGACAGGTGTGTACTCTGGTTACTCTGTACACATTCACTGGAAACCCTGCACCCAGACTGGGTGTGTCCAAACTGGGTGAAAGGTTAAACTGATTTGTTTGACTATAGTGAGGGTGAAGGTGCAGCCTGATATTGTGTTCCTTTAAACTCCCTGATCTTTGTTTTGAGAAGGTAGGAGCCTAATGACAGGCTGTGACTGTGGTATTCAGCATTTCATCAGTATCAGCGATTCACAGACAACTTTTACATTTTTCAGTATTTCGAGTTCGGCCTTTAAGACATCTGAATTGATTTTGTCTCTCATCTTCAGCCTTTTGTAAAATACATTTCCTTAAAACAAGTCATGACGTAGGGCTGCGACAGCTGTGGCTGCGTGCATTACTGCATGGATATTTTAAAACAAACACACTAAGAAATTTGACCTTGTGTTGCTCATGGCAGGAAAAGGCAGATGGCCAACTAATTTACATGTGAACCAGAGTAAACTTTCTGTGTTGCCTGGTTTGCTTTTACTTAAAATGAATACATGTTTTTCAAGTTACAACTCACACACGGCCTCCTCTTTCGGTCCAAGCTTTAGCCGGGTTGTGACGACTGCAAAACACAAAACAGTGACATAGAAGAACACATTTTATTTATTTGACAAAGCACATAGTGACAAATTTGCAACAGATGACTTTTTGACATATTTTCAGCTACATGATGTTGCCATGAGAAGCTGAGTGAGTCACATATGACAAAGTGTTTGAATCTTTGCAGTCAATAGAGTAATAATAAAAACATCGATCTTCACACTCAGTGCTAAAAGGCTATTATGTGCCATCATAAGAAAATACAAGACAAAAACTTAAATATCAAGAAATAAAAATATTCAAACAAGACACGAATTGCAGTAGGATTTGTGATATGTATCCATCATGCTTAAATAATAAAACTTTTCAAAACACTTTGTACTGTAAAGCTCTGCTTTCAATGATATCATCATTATCTACCTTTACTTTCTAGATTCACCACTGTGGTTTGTTCACACATATAAAAACACAGAAACAGTTAAAACCAACTGTAAAAAATAAACGACAAGCTCCATAGGGCATAAATAAGTTACATTACTAGGTCAGTGTATAAGGCATACAAAAACAACATTCCACACATTAATGCTGAGGTTAATATGAGAAAAGTGTCAATCAGTGCAACAGTCACACAATGTATAAAACCTGTTGAGGTACAAGGTTGTTCAACTTGACACCGAACATTAAAAGGTGGCCTAACATCAAACTTCTAATTGGCCTAAGTCAAAATCACTGTTGCATTGCAACCAATCACAAGTTCTCATCCAAAAAAGGAAATAAAACATTCAGTGTTCAGGACTTCTATTTATTTCAAGGCACCATCCAGGTACGCCCGCATCTTCTCTCTGTGGGGTTGGGTGAAGCAGTGGCCGATTGCCTGCTCTGTTTCCCGGATCCGCCGCCGGAAGCGGTCCCGGTCTCGTGCCATTTCTTCCCAGTGTCCTTTACGAGATGCTTGTCGAGCAAATGGCCACGTCCGCATGACATGGACTTTGACAAGAGGAGAAAAATGCACCTGAAAGCCAATAGAAAGTAAAAATAATTCAATACATTTCATTAAAAACCATACTGATGTTTATATGCGCTTCTTTTGGGTTGATAACAAGCTACTTTTGAAAGTAAAGGCATATTACTTAAGGGATATTATAACTACCCAACAAATTAAAAAAGAGACACCAGATACTTGCCAACACTGACACTTCTCAGAAACATGTGTGTTCAGAAGCAGACTGTGAAATTACTTTTCTGCCTCAGGCTTTAGTTTTTGAGTGATTTACCAGAGTATGAATTGACAAAGTATTCAAAATGGCTTTGCAACACTGCTGCAACTTCTTTTAGTCCATGTGGAAGTCAAACTCTCTGCTGACTCGCTGGAGTCATATGACTGGCTTAGTCATGACAACCAGCAGTGTTGCTAACCAACAACAAACAACAACTCAGCTTAACACATTGTACAGTAAAGTCTGTGTGTGTGTCAGCTGTGGCAGGAATTAACCCTCATCTTTGACACAAGTCAGAAGTCAGAGGAAGCCACTCCCTTGTGATATTAATGTACTAACCTAAAACATGGGAGCACATGCTCTTTAGTATTTACTTTGGTGAATGAAACTGAGGAAACAGGGTGTCATCTACATAAAAACAAGGCTGTACCTCTTTAGTTTTAAAAAATACTGTAGAAATTGCATTTTACTCGACATCCCAAAACATGTCTTTCAAACCAGAAATGAAGCTGAATACTGTATCAGGGCCTGTTTCAGTGCTCTGTAGTATTTAGAGAGTGGTCTATTTTTATTTCAAACTCTACAGGGCTCTCATTTAATGCCTCATCTAATCCTGTCTGGCACTTTAGTTATAAACTGTCATTAGATAATTACCCTTTTCGGGGTGCTGCAGGCCCTGCTTTCCTTCATCTCCTCTGGAGGTGGCTGAGGTGTTTGTCCAGGTCTTTTCCAGGGCACTAGCGTTTTGTCAGGGTGGGAGTGATTCTTTAACTGCCTCTCTGGCAGAGAGGGCTTGCTGGCTCTGGATTTTCGGGGTGTTTTCGCCTCTTTTTCACATTTCTTGCCCTTCGCGGGTAGATTTTTCATGTGGTGGACATCAAGTGCATCTGGATCTTCCTCAGACTGGAGTGCTGTTGTTGGGGAGCTCTGGAGGCAGGCCTGAAAGTTGAGGGGGTGGAATGGGTCGTCCTTCTGACAGAGAGATTTCCATAGCTGCTCTTCTTCATCATCCTCAGATGAAGGAGGAAAGCTGCTGTCCTTCTCATCAGTGTCTGTGTCTGACTTGGAGGCTGGTGCAGGAAGTGAGGCCTCTTGTTTAGTGGTGGTTTGAGGAGACGTGCTGCTGACTGTGCACGCAGAAAAGCACATGGGATTGTAGGGGTCTGCAGGACTGCTGAAGAACTCCCAAAGCCTCTCGCTCTCCTCGTCAATGTCGGGGCTCGAACCGTCAGAACTGGCCCAGCTGCTCTCGCTGTCAGAGCGACTGACCCAGATATTTAGGCCTCGAGAACTCAACATCTCCTTGCTGGCTTTGCTCGCTGACATAAGGTCAGTATCGCTGCTGCCCCTTGCTTCACTTTTACTTTTCCTCATGTTTGTGTTTGTTGAAATACACGCAGAGAAAAAGAAGGGGTTGTACGGATCACTAGATTTTGACAGAGACTCCCAAAGCGCCTTACTTTCCTCGCTGTCAAATTCTGCCATATTCTGGTCTTCCTCACTACTCCAGTGAGAACTTCTCTCCTCCTCTGAAGTGTCCTTCGTAAAATCCTGTTTGAAGACTTTTTCACTACTTTTATGGCAGGCCTCGTTTGAACTAGAGCTGTCGCTGCTTGATACAAAGATGTTCCAGTCACCAGGGAAGCCCATTTTCCAGGTGGATTGGTGTCCGAGAAAGATTCCCTCTTCTTTCCCGGCCGTTCTGGACACAAAGTCGTCCACCAGTCCGCAGCACAGGTCGTCAGCGCGCAGACTGGACAGTAGGGCCTCAGCAGTGGACTTCCCAGTGAAGGGGTCGCCGACGTCAGCACAGAAGTTGGAGAGTGGATTTGAACCGCCGACCATTACGCCGTTGTCTCCGTCAAACAACGAAGAGAACAGGAAGGACTCAGCTGGCTTTGCTGCCGTGCCCATGTGCTGGATGTGCTGACCTGTCTCGTCTGTGATTCTCACGTGGACCTCAAACCTGAACATCTGGAAAACTGGGAGAAAAGAGGAGGAAAGTGTTAGAAGGGCATGAAATTCAACTGAGAATGATCAAGTTACATTCTGTAGTTGTAATTGTTATCTCCTTTAGGTCACCCACCTGTCCTTTGATTAAAATATATGTACAGTAGGCAAATATTCATTAATGTGTGGGTGTGTTTTCTCATTCATCCTTTGATATGCGTGTTGAGCTGTGGTTGACTGATGTTTAAGGCTGGATGGGAAAAATATGATAATCACCAGAGGACTGTATGTCTGCTAGACCGATTACAACATTCATTTACATTGGTCACTTATTGTCATATAAATCACCTGTCAGTTGGTTTAGTTGATGTTCAACACGTTCATACAACCAGAGCTGTCATTTCCAGCCAGTATTTTCAATTATTTAAGTTATTAATTCAGGTGATATTAATCTTTGTCCAGATAAAAGATGACATTGTCTTTTCTTTACATTGTCATTTCTGGCAGCAGATTTGTCACGATCATAACATAACGATCTTAAAATACTTATAAGTCCCTATTGAGTACTACAGGGACAGCAACTTACAGGGAATATTACATGGGAAATACCATAAAGTACATTAACTGGAAGAGGACGTAAACACGAAGAATGGCTAGCTTATGGCTATAAAAATAAACAATTGATCACTGAGGACACATAGTAAGAGAAAAGTATTTATATGGGCTATTATGTTTTATTGTTAATTTACGTTATGCCGTTAACGACACTAATAAAAAAATTAAAAAAAAGTAACGGTCAGTACATTCTTCAGTTACAGCAACAACCTCACAACGGTTGAAGTTTGCCACAGTAATGGGGGTAGTAACAGGCTTTGTTTTAACTTTTCTTACCTGACATGAAGGTGTAGTAAATGACTTGAACCAGCAGCCGAAGCTGTTCCCACATCACGGTGAGCATCTGTTTGGTCCAAGGTAGAAGCGCCATCCCTCCGCTACCGAACCTCTCCATCGCCGTTCGCTCGGAACCCTTATCGGCACCAACCGTCGCAGCCATTTTTCTCATACTTCTTTCCTGTCCTTCTGTTCTGGGATTGTGGCGATACTGTTGAGAAAAATCCTCACGTATTCTGGTATTCCTCGTCGAAAACCAATAGATTTCGCGTATTTGTCGGTGACAGATGAGCATAGATGTGCTGTCGCTTCATTTTCCGGCAAGTCTGTGCCATTTTTCGATCTCCTTTGTCAAATGTTCTCATGTATTTTCTCCATGTTTCTTAATCGTGTGTTGTCGTCGTCGTTGTTGTAGTAGAAGTGAATGTCTCAGTGTTGCAATACCGCCTCTTAAAATAAACAAGCGTGATGTCATGCCGCGCTGTGATTGGACATGTGGCTGTCACTCAAATAAGGCTCCTCCTTTAGATTGCGTAACACGTGACGCATGGAAAGTGCCAGTAAATTTTTTTACACCTCCAGGAAAACCCTTTTTATAGCTCTTCAAGTTCATTAGAAAAAAATCGATCTGAAATCGAAATTTGCGTTGTGTTTAGACTTGGGATATTTTCAAACTTCTAAGCCAATGAAAAGTAAAAATTTATATCAGAGAAAGGACTTTCAGTTCTACTGTCCCAGTCAACATGACTATGAATAGAAACAGACTATAATTAAGGCAAACAGCGGCGGAAGAACTCAGATCCCTAAGCAATAGTAGCAATGCCACAGTTTCACAATACTCCTTGATACTACTTGCTTTAGTACAAAAAGTATCGGCAAAAATGAAGCAATAAAATGTTCCCTTTGACTGGTTGGTAACACTGATGAAATAATGAATAAGCAGCATTTTACTGATGCATTTGGTCAAGGTGGTGCTCTTCAATACTATTTCAGTATGATAGTCCACTGGTTCCCAGTAGTGGTCAGCAAAGGGTCAAAAGAAATTAACAGGGTGTGAGATAAGAGGTAGAAAACAAAATATGGGAGATAAATTTATCTTTACTTTTATCTTTGATTTTGGTGTGAAATCACTCTTTAATGGACAGTAAATGCAAGTGAGCCCCTAATACAAACTGTTTTGTTATATGACGTTATGACATGTCAAAATTATTGGGGACCACTGATCTAATCTTATTTTTAAGAGCTTGTGTTTTTTGTTTTGTTTTTTTAGATGTAAAATCTTACAAAATCTTAATGATACATTGTAGTCAAAACCTTAAAATAAAAGACTGGAGTAAAAAGTCCAACATTTCACTTTTACATGTAGTAAAATACAAATAGCATACAATGGAAATACTCAAAGTAAACACCTCAAATTTATTTATAACTGCGTCCAAACCCAATGGTTTGTCACTACACCAAAGAATGTTGCTAAAAGCCATAATACACTGTAAACAAAAGATCTGTAAAACACTTAGTTATACATAAAATAAGACAGAACAAATTTCCAATTTAAATTGTTTTATTAATCCAAAAAGTGTATGTTTATGCCACCAGAGCAGAAGCTGTAGAGGACTCACTGTAAACAGAAAGAAAACCAACCATTAGAGGGAGCACTGAAATGTTTATATTGCTATAATGTGTTGGATGTTGTAAGGACTTTTAAGGGGATTATAATGTACAGCATTTGTCAGCAATTATTACAGTTAATATATTGCCCTACTTTATGTTTATAGAAGCAGCTCCCACATATAGGTGCTCACTTAAAAAACACTTGTATAATTTAATTGTATGAAGGGGACTGGCAGAGGTGGCACAAAGGAGCCACTCTGCTAATTTACCTCCAACTTTTTTCTAGCACAAAAGAAATATCACTACTCTCAATAATGAGAAGAGCAGGACAATGAATTGTGCATTTTCCCAAGCATGTAGCCCACATGGAATAAATAGCTGTACTTCTGATACTAGTCCGTCTATTTCTATAACAAATATGGAATTTAATTTAGGGAATCGGAGCATTAAACTGACCTTATTTTATTCTTAACACCCTGGCAGATAGTAAAACCACACATCTACATACAACACTAACCAGCAGTTCTTCCTCCAATCTAAATATAACAATAGAAGGTTCCCAAAGCAGAAACAATACTTACTACTTCCAGTTGGGGGCCAGTACTCTCTTGGTCTTGTAGTAACGGGCCAGCCTGTGGATCCTGCTCTCAATGAGAATCAGGCGGAACTTGGCATCCTTGTCCTGCAAGTATGCAAAATGTCATGGGTATGAGGTGATAAACACTGATGGATTCACATAGGAACATGTCAATCCATCCATGCAACCCCAAACTACTGCTTATTCTTTGGACTCATTCCCCATGCTGGTGGTTTCCTGATACCTTTGTCTCTTGTTTCCTGCTTAGTATTTGAACAGTCTCATTGAACTAAAAAAAGATCCATAAAATATCTAAATTTTAAAAATGATTTCAGGGATTTCCACTGACACTTGTCTACTATGTTGTAATAAGTTCTTAATAAAACAACTTACTACTCTAAGTAATGGTGCGCAAAAACATTTGGTGGTACTTGGAAAGTAGAGCAACCTTTCTATAACCTAGTCACCCAGAGCAAATGGGTGGTAATTTACAATGAAAAACTCAGTCAGTTCAAGGTTTCTGCTTGCCCACAGATGGACCTGAACTGCAGACATGGGGGCAACTCCTATTCATGCTACAATCGGGGGTATGCGTGCACAAACACATTCCACACATGCGCATTAGAAAAACATGACTGCGACATGTTGTTTTTGGCTGAACATTAAAAAGGCAAAACAAGAAAACAGTGGGTGTGTTACCTTAACATAACAAGCATATGACTAACGACTGGATATAAGTAGTACATAAAAAAGGTGCATGGCTGCACGGAGATATTCGCTGAGTTTTCCTAACTTAAGCATATGAAAAAAATGGAAACCATGAAATGACCTTTGCACTAAACCAGCTGCAGGCAGCAGCAAATTATACCAGTGGTAGAATGAACACCACTAATAGGCTTGTATTTGTAACAGGTTTTGGGCCTAATTTTTTTTTATACCTTTCTGTTTCTCTCCAGATGCTTCCTGACCGCCACAGCCTTCTTGATGAGGTGGTAGAGATCCTCGGGCAGGTCAGGGGCCAGACCCTTGGACTTGAGGATCCTCAGGATCTTGTTGCCAGTGACGAAACGTACCTGGGCCACACCATGGGAGTCCCTCAGAATCACACCTGGACAAGGTGACAAAAGGCTTCAAACTTGGACACTATGTTTCTCATAAAACAGTTTACTGTACTCAGTCATATCAGCTTCTTTATGCCAAATACTTAAATCACACTGAACAAATATGAGTCAATAGCCAAACTTGGGGCATCGTCTACTTCCATCTAACTCCACTGATGTATATTTCAAAAGCAAAAGGGAAATCAGTCTGAGGTTTGTAGTGAATGCTGTTAACAAAATAGGAGTCATTTTAAAATCAATGACAACTTGCTTAATTGTGCCAAAGGATTCTTAACTGTACCATCTTTTCCACTTGACACTATACATGACTTCAGTATGTCAGTACTAAAGAAATGTTAAACATTTTAATGTTCTTAAGTGATTCAGAAACACCATTATATAACACAATACAGTTCAACCACACCATAAACTACATCTTTGCAAATGACCATATACTTTAACACCTGTCTAAAACTATGTCAATAAATTCAGAACATTATAACCTTCTGTAAGGTAGGATTTAAGGTTGATGCATTATACTGCCTTGATTTTAGCCAGGTGTACCTAAAAACCTATTAAGAGTGTATACTGGGTCTATGATAGAGATAATTGATTTGTTGAGGTGGTGAACAGGAATAAGATGTTTTCTTTGTTACTTTGTATTGATTTAATAATTTGGCAGGGTTACCACTGGTCTGAAATATCTGCTGAGGGATGCCTCCATTTGTTTTTCAAATTCAAAACATTTCCCACACTCCAATTACTACAAAGCAATGCAGCTTCAAAAGGTAAAAAAAAAAAAAGTGCAAACAAAGTCGTTTCAAAAAAAAAAAAAGTTAAACCTTTGGTAATTTGAAAACCATTGTTATTCTGATGCCAATTTGACATCTGTGCACAGACATATGAAATAAGTGAGCATATGTTCTGAAAGCATCAGTCAAAAATATACAAACTGAAATTAATTCTGATGTTCTTGTGAGACTCCTGTGAATGCACCATGCCTACCAAGTACAGTTAGTGTTCACACTCTGTCAAACTATAAACCTACATTGTCATGCTCACCTTTCTACATACATCACATTGGTGAGTTTTAAGACCTTCAGTCTGATAGAAATGCTTACCGATCTGAGAGGGGGTCAGACCCTTTTTGGCCAGCTTGAAGATCTGCTCTTTGACATCATCGGATGTGAGCTTCAGCCACTGCAAAAAATGTTTAAATGATTACCGACTGAAGAAATAGGTTAATATTTTTGCTGGTGTAATTAAGCGACACTATAACACATTATGTCTGTATACTTACAGTGGGAACACTGCGCCTGTAAGGCAGAGCTGACTGGGACAAGCCCTTTCTGCAGAAAATAAAGACTAGTTAGACATCTAGGCAGTTCTACGGAGAAACATCAAGGCGCATAAGTTTAACTTTAAAGAAGAAAAAATGTTGCTAGCATCTATAAAAACTGAATTTAACGAGGCCCAGCTAATGTTAGCTTCATACTCGTGGAAACTAATGTCAAGTGCTTTACGTTATTGTGGTTCAATTCTCATCAAAAGCAGAAAAACACTATATTTGGCCTGTGGATGAGTAGTATAATGTGTAAAATATCACTGTCTTTAACTTGGAAATTAAGCATCGTGGTGAGCCCTGAGCGCCGTTAGCTAATGCTAGCTAGCGAGCTGGAAGTGGATGTCGATTGTGAGGGTGCGAGTATTTAAGTAATTTTCTCGATTCTAGACTGAATTAAAGAGTTCCAGTTGGTACTCGGTCATTCATAACAGGTTTAAAAGTTATATCACGTCATAAAAACCGACCTTGCTAGGCAAAATATCAACTTTAAATGATAAAACGAGAGCTCACCCGGGAGCGTGCATGCGACCCATGATGGCGGTAGAGGAAGAGAGGCCGCACACGCGACAGAAAATGGTATTTTGCGACTGCGTCGGAAATGACGCAATGACGCAAAGGGGATCGTTACTGACGCTGCGAAACGCATTCAAGATAAATTGTTGAGTTTCTAAATGTTTATTCATGGTGTGTCAAAGCCGAGGAAAGAATTAAATTATAAAATTATAATTATATTTTGTCATAATGGGATTCACTGGAGAGGCATTTTAAAACTAAGGTAATAAACATTGCCTCAGATTGACCAGTAACAGACTACTAGCAGCAATTGGTCTGCAATCTGTTCTCCCATATATTTTAATACCAGCATCGAAAAGAAAGAAAATATACAGTGGCTTCAGGAAGTATTCACTCCTTCATTTTTGCACACTGTATTGTGTTGTTGTAAAAATTACAATTTTTGCCCATCAACCTACACCCAACACATAGATATTAAGAGGGACCCGCATTATTATTTAGCCTAGAGGGCCTGTCATATAATACTATATACCTGTATCTTTGATTTGAGGCTCTATCCTACTCAGGAGCCTTGTCAGAATCTATGATCAATTATACTGTGCACATTCCTTAAATCAATGATGATATGAAGATGATATGCCCTCAAACTGACACATACTGAGGCTGTGGCCAAGTCATGTACTAGTATAGAAAAACAGATGGTGCCTGTGGTTCTAAAAACCTGGGTCAGAGATGGGTATGCCCTTGAGCCATAGTAGAAACTAAACTTTAAATTAAAACTTTAAAGGCACACAACCAGCAGCCTTTCTTCACAGTTAAGTCACAAAGGACTGACTGCACCGACACCAGGTTGTAACCCTGGACCAGTTGGTTAAATGTAGATGATCAATTAAATACAATCAGCCTTTAACTTGTCAAACTCACACCTGCATGTAATGAAGCATCCTGTTTATTCAGTATATTCCCATAAGTGGTTTGAATGAATTCAAACCTTATTTACATCCAACACATTTTACACAACAGAAACAATAGTCGCATCATATTTGTTCCAAAAACATTTAATTTGCTTTAGGAAAGAGGGATTACAGTACACACTGATCCGTTCAGGTTACAGGTCACCAATTAAGAATAAATAACTGGCCATGTTAATACAAACTCTGCTTGCTTTCTTTGTACAGTCACTAAAAGAGTGGATCAAGTCACTAATATTTATAGTGTGAGTGTTGCTCGTAAATCATAATTGTCTTGTAGATCTTCTCTTAAAAAACCTCTCAGATAAATTCATAATTTCTTTATTAAACATTAACAACAACTTTAGATTTATAGTTAGCGAGTGGAGAGGAAAGCAGCTAATTTCTTGCTCAGGATCTTGTTCCCTTTTTATGAAGATGTTTAAGTTAAAGTTGCCTTTTTTTGCACTGATCTGTGTTCAGTTTGCACTTTCTCGCTTAAATATCCTGAAACCTGACTGCATCTGGACTTCACTGGCAGTTTAAGTTATTGCTAACCATTTGGCCAGTTACTTATCACGGCGTCATTACACCACCATTAGGCACTGGGAGTGAGTGTGGTATTGCTGCCCGAGCTGAAACAGCCTCATGTCCAGACTCAGTTGCTAAACTGCATTCTGCAAGTCTGCATTGTGGTTTTGAACCACCTGAAGGAAGCGCTGAACAGACTTAGAATCAGCGTTATTGGGCAACCATAATCTCTTCATCCAGAGCACATACAAGAGCGTGTTCCAAAGCTTATGATACAAATTCCCCTTTAAGGTGTGCTGTGTGAAAATAGTCAAGTAATACCATGAGAGAAAGACCTGGTAGTGTGCATTTAGTGGCAGTCCACTGTTACAAAAAAAAACCTGCTCTGGAAGAACTACTGATATAGCTTTACAGAATATAGATTCTTCTTTAATAAGGACATATCACATTGTTAATAAAATATATATAGCAATAAGGCCAAGTCGAGCATTAAAAAGAGATTGTGAGCACAAACAAAGGCACCCTGTTCAGCTCCCTGTTGGGGAGAGTGGTTTGATTTGCCGTCCTTCTCATTAATTTTGGCACTTTCTTGGGGAATCATAAGGTCACTGTTGATCTCCTGGAATCTGGTGTGTTGGACTATTCTACCCAGAAGTGTCTGTTGCAAAGCAGGAAACCCTGACGCCTCCTATTTGTCTATATAGAAAATAAACAAGGAAAATGTAAAAATGAGCCCCCTTTCTATTCCTTAAAAAATAAATGTGTCAATCTATATATACTCTTCTGTAAGTAAGCCGTTTTGGTCCTCTAATATCAAAATGTACAAAACATTACACCTCTTCGTTATAGTTTAGGAAAAAGAGAGACAAAATAAGTGGAGATTGTTTGTCACAGAAACAATCTTGATTAGTTAAAAGAGGGAGAGAGAACTAGCAAAGAATGGAGAGCAGGATCCTCTTTGAGGGCGTGTGAATCAGCCTGTTCAGTCATTCTTTGTGTCTGAAGGAATTTTTATTCTGCATTCATGTCATATGGGAATAACCTCTGAGGCAACACGTTGATGGTTATAAGCTGTGACTTTGAGGTTTTCAACCTTTCTTGAAGATGTGCGGATGGCATGATGAAATTCTGTAGTTGCATCAGTTGCATACAACGCGTGTATTTAGTGACAAATGTTTTTCTGCAATAAGCACAGCTGTGTCCTGCTATGATGATGATCTTTAGAATACTAATTACAAGATGATCCATGTGAAAGAAACGGTCCATTTGGTTTGTTAGATTTTAACTGAAAATATCACTTCCTATACTTCCGATTAGATGATGTCAGAAATCCCATTAAAAAATGAGGGTCCATCTCTGGACCCTAAACTTCTGAACTTGTATTTTATGAACTGAAAGCTGAGGTGACCAGTATTTTCAAGTAAGGCCACATCTGCTGCCTTTCCCATATGAAGTGAATGCAGCTTTTGTCTGGAGAGTCGTTCCTGGCTTCAGGGAGAAGCAGGTGGGGGGCGGTTAGAAGTAGGGGACGGCCGTAAGTTTGTACCACTTGACCGTCTCCTTGCTGAGGTCAAAGTCTTTGAGTCTGAGCGTGATGCCGCCCAGGAAGTAGTTCTCACGCAGCGACTCAGCACTGAGCACGCTCAGCTGAAGCTCCCGCAGGCCCAGGGTTTCCTTGCTGTAGCCGCTGTACACCAGCTGTGGAGAGAGAGCAGGAGGAAGTGAGCAAAGGGTTTGTTCTGGTTATTGGCCACAAGATTCTCATTTGGTTCAGCTGTTCACATGCGCCTTGGGTTTGGATGACCCAGTTAACTGCATGTTCTTACCAAAAGAAAAACTTTAAAGGAAGCTTATAACCTTTACATTTCTAAAATCAAAGCCATTCTAAAGTTCAGGAACTATAAATATATAAAATGAGGCAATAATATTCATGCTGTCCTAACCATCTCATTGAAAGTTGGGTTCCTGGTTTTCCTCGAGATCTTTGTCTTGCGTTTGGAAGTCTTGTGTGGATCTGGAAGCAGGTAGGTTTTCACATACGGGTTGGGATCTGTTCCATCCTCAGAAACCTGAAGGGCAGCAGATGATTATTAGTATGACAAAAGCTGGATAAACAAAAGAAGAATTCAACAGTATAACTTTCTGTCAAAGCAGCATCTCAGGATGTGTATTAAATCATCAGTCTTTACCAGATCTCTGATGTGCATGACCATGATGAACAGAGTGCTGTTCCTGTAGGAGATTGAGAGCTTCACTTCTCCTTCAACTCGACCAGAGGTGGGACTCAGCGGAGGCTCTGCAACAGTCAAATATCACACATCACATTCATGAAGTTGGACTTAGAAGGATACACAAGTTCTTCAATGTAGGTACAAACAATTCAAAATAAAGGCTACAGTACATTAAATTATCAGAATGAATCTTCTGCTATTTGTGTTCCTTCTAAATGAGAGTGCACATTTTACACAGTGATGAACACTTGATTGTTTTTGTTTCAGTTGTTCTGGCTCTATGCTGTCAGTACATTTTCTGTTTTTGATTAAGGGAAGACTTCAGTGACAGAGAGTAAAAACTGTCTTTGTTACTCAATAATTGACTTAAGAAATTATCAACATTATTGCCATATTGTTTTAGTACTAATGCTGCCTAAAAAAAACATAAGGAGGAGCATTCGTAAAGAAACCAAAACCACGTATGTTGTGAGAAGTATGACACATGCCTGAAGAATGGAAATGAAAAGCGCAGGTATTTACCTGGTGCTTTGGGTGTGGCATCTAAACCGTCTGTCTTGTCATCCCGTGCAATTGGATGAAAGAAGGTGTAGATCAGATCACACTGGAAACGGAGAACATGGGATTACTTCACTGCCATTTTCACATTACTGACGCTTACTGTGTCTGTGTCTGTGTCTGTGTGTGTGTGTGTGTGTGTGTGTGTGTGTGTGTGTGTGTACCTGGGTGACCTCTGTGGAGCTCCTCATCAGGTTGTGGACATAGTTGTTGAGCTCCAGCTTCCTCTTGGCTGCCACTTCTTTAATGTGGGTGCGGCCAAGCACCATTTTGTTAGGGAAACTAGGGGTAAGGAGAGAGCCATGGTATATTTACTATCAAAGAAGCTGATGTCACTCTCCTCTTGAGGTAGAATTTGCATAGAAACAGGGTTTACGTTAAGTAGGAAATTTGTGTTTTGAAGATTGGGAGTATTAAACCATACAGCATAAGGTGAAAAAACTTACTATTCAACTTGCTACACACATTGTGATAAGCCCTGATGTGTTATAAAGGAAATGTACTGTATCACCGACTCCTATTGGAAACCAGATGAGTAACTGAGATATAAAGAGGCTGAGGGTCAGAGGCGAGGTGATGTCCTACCATGGCAGCTTCCAGAGAGGGAACAGTATGGTCAGTTTGTTGTGGAGCTCCTGGAACTCATCAAAAGTGCGGAAGAGAAACTGAGGCTCATTCTGACCTTCCCTCAGGATCCTCACCACATACGTCTGCACAGAGAGGACAGGGATTATGAGGTCTCAGTACATTTCCAGTGTACATACAGAGATGTGGTGGACTATAGAAAACTAGTCTTAAGACGAGTCTGGCACAGCAGGACTCACATAATGCTTGTCGGGGTTGTATCTCTTCTGGAAGGAGAAGATGGAGGCGTGGAGGATGCGGCCCTCCTGTTTCAGGGTGTAGGTCTTGGGGGAGAAAGACAGGATGGGTTCGTCGTTGGTTGGCAGACCAGAGAATCGTAGCTGGGCAAGATTGTGGATAAAGAAATTGAACTTGGTGGCCACACTGCCCAGACTGGACTCAATTAACCTGCAGAGAATGTGGTGCGAGAAAACACAGGGGAAATAAGAGAGAGATGAGGTGGTGGTGAGACACAAACACAAATCTCAATACGCTGTTTTGACCTAAGGCTTTATCAAAGCATATGTTCTGTCAAGAGGCTTAGTTCCAATCCAGCCTGACTGGTATTATACATTATGGACACATGATAGCGCTCCTAGTGTGTCAGGGGTTTTTGTTGCTGTAATGTGAGACAGGACCTATTCTTGTCTGTCCTATGCCTATACTGCCACCTGGTGGATTCTGAATTTATAACAGAAAAAAAAAAATCAGGACAGAAAGAAAAGACGCTGTGGTGTGTTTACCTGGTGAAGAAGATAGTTGCCTCAGCGTCTGTGTTGTGGGGCTGCAGAGCGTCAAACACGTACTTCAGGTCCTGAGAGCCGGTGAGCTCTGGGAGGCCTGACGACGTCATCTATGACACAAAGACACACAACGAGAAGACATGGACACAAGTTCAAATACATTTTTCGAATCATTCCTTTCCAGAGTTGTTTAGCAGATGTACCTATCTATTACCCATCATGCTGTTCAGAAACATTATCAAAAAAAGGATTATACTACATTTAACAGTACAATAAAGATTTAATCTTCAAAATGGCACAGAAAGACTAAACCACTAAACAGAATGGTAACACTAATAGTATTATAATATGTTTTTTGGCTTTCAGGCTGTCAGTCATTTTGCATGATTGATCTATTATTTCAGAATAAAGTCATAACCACAGACAATGTAACAACAAACTACACAATAAAATCTTCAATTTCCCTCATTACCTTTTAAATGTTGTTTTGATGCATTACTATGCCTTATGTAAAGCCCTCTGAACGGCCTTTGTGTTTGAAAGGTGATACAAATACACCCCACCATTAGAAATAGAATATACAGCAAAAACTCTTGAGAAACAACATAAAGTAGCCAACTACACTAAAGAATATTCTAAACTGACATTTCCAGCACAACAGTGAAGTCCTGATTTATTATCAAGGCACTACTGCTCTTTGTCTGCATATATTGGTCTCCTGGCTCTCGCAGGTGCAAAAGAAAATGCTTCAGCTGAACAGGGAGGACGTAACGAAAAGGCTAAAACTGCTGAGAAACACACAAACAAGTCTGAAGACAGAAACATAGTAAGTACAGCATAAAGATACAAGAACAAGAATCTACAGCAACTACTCTACAACAGAGGTATCAACCACAACTAAATGTCAGCTGCACAACCTTAATACAAACACTGCTCCATTCCTCTCTGCCATGTCTGTGTGTGTAAATAACTGCTGTGTTCATGTATCAGTGATGTGTGTGTATGTATGTGTGTGTTCTGTCTCACCAGTGACAGCAGGTTGAGGAAAAGACCAGAGTGCTTGCGGATGAGGTTGTAGGCCTGACAACATAAGTCTACAAACAGCTGGAAACGACTGGTCGGACGCTCGCCTCCGTTGATGACGTACGCCATGTCAGACGTCAGCACGAATGGAGCCCGGTCCCTGATGGGAAAGAGGGAGGGGAGGAGAGAAGATTTAAATTCAGCTTCTGAAAAGCCAAGAAGTTAGAAAACAAGGTTTGTGGATCAAAGGTCTTTGGTTTACATCCCTGGGAAAGTCTGGATCCTGAAAGTGAAAGCACTTCTTTACCTCTAACATCAGGACTACCACAGGGGCAGCCTTCAGCACGTTACATCAAAACCACTGAGCACCTCAGTGATGATGCTCAAGAGCCCAAAAATAGCAGTGAGGTGAGGTTGTAGGGCGGCCCACCTGGACAGATCCCAGCAGGGAACGTGAGTGATTGTGCGATGAAAACAGGTCATGCCCGAAAACATATTAATCTTGCTGCACAGAAATGCTTACTCCTACATCTGAAACACAGTGACCCACTAAGGAATTGTGGGTCATTCAGTTTCTTAGAGACAGACCTGCTAATTAACTTACCAATTTATATTTATACAAATTAACATCATAACCATATCTGTGTCGTCACTGAATCATTCCCTCTGGTGCTGCATGTTAACACCTTAGCCACACTACAATCAGGACAATGTTGTGTCAATGTATCATCATTGTAATGGGTAAAGCAACCCTGGGTCAGTCTCTATGTATTCCTTTAGGATTGCGTGTCAGCATTCCCCGGTGAGCTCAGCTGGTACACGACCTTTCACCTACATACTGATAACTACTTGATAATAAAAACAATAAGACACCAATGAACATCCTGGTACACCACTTTTAAACCCTGATAGCATACTAAAGCATGTTTTACATGACAAGCACTCGCATGAATACACATGAATACACACACCAATGAGCACAACTGATTTTCACCTTTTGAAGCTGCCAAACATCTGGGCGTGGCCCAGGAACTTGCCAAAGTCAATGTGGAACATGTGACCGGTGGAGCGCAGCATGATGTTGTCATTGTGGCGATCGCAGATCCCGAGTACGTACGTTGCAACACAGCATCCTGCACACGAGTAGATGAAGTTCTCTGATGCCTAACAAGAAGAAAGGAGAGAGAGAGAGTGAAGCAGAGGCTTTAGGTTCAGCTGTAATACTGGCTGATTTTGTTCAGGAGGACAAAAGCCTAAATGCTTGAAAAGACAGAGTGACAAGAGGCACTCCCTACGTTTCCAGGGGTTTTATGCAAACCCAGAAGTTATGAAATTATTTTGCAGAGTGGCATAAAAACACACTGTAGTCACCAGCCTCAAAAATAGCAGAGCTCCATTTAATCACAAGTTTATGCCTGCGTCCTGCTGAAGTTGTAGATTTTCAGGGTCAGAAGTTGAGTTGGGAGTAAGGTTTCACATTTATAGGTGTCAAAGGTCATTCTGTTCTACAGCTGCCATAAACCTCAAGAGTACATTCGCTATATGTTTTTAACTCCAAATCATTGTGTCAAAAGAAAATTACGGTTTTAATATTTAATATTTAATAGTATTAGTAGTACATTTAGTACATTTTTCACACATCTGCTTTACATCATAAGACATCAAAAAGCATGTGTAATTAATACTCTGTCACATGATTAACGTTTGTTATAAGTAGCTGTGTGTGTAATGCTTTCTTAGCAACAATGACAACAACTACACTACATGATGGCATAACATGTTCCACAGCTGTTCTCCTTTAACCGTGCATGAGCGTGTACCTTCTCATACTCGTCTTCAGCAGGGTTGTACTTGCGGAGCCACTCTGCCAGAGGTTTGTCTTTGAAGGATCCGGTGACGCCGTACTCCACCTGGATCTTTCTCAGTGTGTCGGAGGATGGCACCAGCTCAACCATGCCTGGATAACACATCACAACTTTTATTAAAACAAAGCAAGCACACAACAGTCAGCGCTATCAAAACTTCAACAGAAAGCAAAATAGCATGATAAAAACAAGCAAGCAGACCAAATGAGGGAGACTGCTTATCTTAGCTCGAATGCTAAAGAGAATAAATATGTTTGTATGCCAAGATATGAAAGAGTCAGTGGATGGGGCGGATCTGACTGACAGGGCAGGCTATTCCATAGTCTGGGGGCCATGACTGAGAAAGTGCAGTCACCTCTGCGTTTCAAGTGAGTGCAAGGGACGGTGAGATGGCCCGTGTCTGACGATCTGAGGGGCCTGGATGAAGTGTGGGGGCTTAAAAGGTCTGTGATATAGGGGGGGGGGAGAACAAATGTCTGTGCAATGATCATTATCAGCTGTTGGAAAGTAAAAAAAAAAGAAAAGGTTTTTATGGTTGGTTGATGACAGTTTTAAGTTTGTTACATGATTGTATTCACTGTTTCTTCCTGTGTCATTTGACAGCAACTGAATACTTCCTTCTTATAATATAACACTTGAGTAAAGTGATGTGAACTTCCTGTGGCCAGACTGAAACAGTCAGAAAGGTCATTATCCTTCTGACCAGCAAAGATCAAGAATGGCTGATAACTATATTCATCCACTGTCTTCAACAATTATACAGTTATGTTTCCTTCTACATAATGTAGAGTGTTACTACAGTACGTGTGTGCTTCGGTTAGAGAGGGACATTTAAAAGTTGACTGATTTGAGCGTTTGTGTTCGTTCTGTTACCTTTGTCTTTGCCGGTGGAGATGCATTTGAAGTTGACGATGCGGAGGTCCAGCCCCTCCTGGAGCCAGATGCGGTCCATGATGCGGATCATCTGAAGGGCCAACATGTCCTGCCTCAGGTCTTCTCCAACCTGATGCACAGTCAGACAGACGGAGACACAGATTACACTCACTCGCTGCACTTTTGTTATTACCGGCTCAATTTCACTTCAGCCACCAGGGGGTGCAGTGTTCAGCTGAGAAGCATGTAAACAACAGTTGCTTACAACAAGTGTTGATGTACCTGATAACAACTTCCCAGTTTACACTTATGAAGTGCGTGTGAAAGACACAAAACAACCAGTTTTCACGTTTTGCATGAAATACTGATGGCTGTTCATAGGGTTCATTTTCAGGATTTTCCACTGAGTGTGTGTGTGTGTGTGTGTGTGTGTGTGTGTGTGTGTGTGTGTGTGTGTGTGTATACAGTACCTTGAACATAACGTTGATCTCTTCTCCCAGTGGGTCGGCGTTGACCAGGGCCAACTTGAGGGGAACTGCGTTGGAGTTGAAGAAGGAGCAGGCCTACACGCAAATAAACACAGTGTGATTTTATCTTCTGCATTACATCACACTAATGTTGCAATATACCAGGACAACAGGATCTTAGCACGTCTTCCTTTATTGTTGGTGGTTAAACCAAAAACACTGATGTAATGGAACTTAGACACACAGTGTGTAGATCATATCCATAAAAGAGATCCATTAATATCAAGTGTAACTGGAGTCTATATTTAATTATCAATTAAATAATAACAGTTTCTATTTAGTCAAGCAGGCTGCTGAACCAGAGGAGGAAGCTGATTAAAAGCTACTTTATCTCCCATAATACCTTTTGTGCCGAGCAGTGATCTCTCCTATTACTTAAGAGAATATACGCAGACAGTATGATAGCACTGACTGAAGTATCTCATTATCTATGATGAATATCTGTATGATATTTGAGAATATGTGCATGCATGTGTTTTATATTTTCGGGAAACTGTAGTTTAATGAGCTAATTTTCTCTGCGGTTTAAGCCTCATAGGTTCTACAAAGAGCATCTGGTTGTCTTCTTGTTTCTTGACCAACAGTAGAGTTGAGGCTTTTCTTGTTTTCCTGCTTTCTGCAGATTCATATTCAGAGTTTTTACTATTAATTCACTACATATAATCCTAGCTGAACATTACGGAGTTGCAGATTTTGTTTGTGCAATATTGTGTAAATTTTTCATTATTCAAGGCCTGTGTATTGTGTGTGTGTGTGTGTGTGTGTGTGTGTGTGTGTGTGTGTGTGTGCGTGTGTTACCTTGATGTTTAGTTCCTTGGCCACCAGACTGGGGCTGAGAGGCAGTCGGCAGGTGTTCCTCTGGAAAAAGTTCTGAACGTTTTCAAGGCCTTCCTGCAGCGCCACCTGAACATACACCAAAATAAACACACAGATATTATCATCCACATGCACAATATAGTAAAGTTCAATCTTACAGTCGGATCACAACTGCACTAACCTGTCGTGTGGACCCCCCTGCCTGCCGGACCCTCTCGGCCACGGCTCCCAGCAGGGTGACCAAATGATTCTGTTTCTCCAGCTCGGACCTCAGCTTGGCTCCGCACAGACACAGCAGGGAACCCAGCACCCGCTCATATCGCCGGCCCCAGGCAGGATCCTGCACTGCGTCCTTTAGCAGCCTGCAGCCATTAACACATCACAACAGTCAACATTTAAATGACTCTTTCATCCTGGACTCCGATTTTATTTTTAAACAATCAGCATCAAACTGCTAAACACAGTGTAAAATGATAATTTTGTCCTGGGAGAAGTGATGATGAACTCAGCAGCAATTGTAAGTGTGGTGTAGGGAGTTGGATTCAACGGGTGACTATAACTACAGTCTCTACAGAGAGCCTCAACACTGATATCATAATTTAAAAAGATTAAATTACAAGGTATCTCTTAGTTTTGATAAGTAACTTAAATGAGTCGCTTATGGGAAAAAGAAAGCGATGAATATGAATATTAGAGGAAATCAGGCAAGCTTGTGGTTAGATACATAATACTATGAACATGTGTGTCAGGTTAGATAAATAATGCTGTAAACAGCAATCTAAACACTCTGGAGCCTGTTTCTTTACTTCAGCTTCTATAAAACAGATCTGTATTGGTGGTTGTTTCAGTGCAGATGTGGACTCACCAGCAGAGGTAGTGGGCGATGTTGATGTTGCCTTGTGCTCTGGACAGCAGGAACATGACAAGGGCATTCTTTAGGTGACACTCAAACTTTAAGGCCTGGAAAAGACAAAAGAGAAAAGGGACTAAGAATCATAAATGGAGGAATTGTGAGTGACAGTGACGTTTGGTGAATGAATGTGAGAGTTTCAATGACTCAATGAAAATGACTGAGTGTTTTAAAAGTGCTTTAAATGTAAAGTATTTTTTAGCTGTACCTGTACAAGCTGTGGCAGATAGCCAGCTAGTTCATCATCACTGCTCGTCTCAATCCAACTAACAGCCACACTTCTCACCTCTGTATCTGCAAACCTACACACACACACACACACACACACACACACACACACACACACACACACACACACACACACACACACAATTAGAATGCATTCAACGACAAAAGATCTGTACAGTTAAAATGGAAAAGAGACTTTATTCCACCAGACTTCAAACTTGACTTTAGCTTCACGAAGATCAGTTCTCCGATCACAAACTAAGTTAAACAACTAATATATAACAATAAACTATCTTCAATATTAAGAGACAGTACAATACATGTCTTACTTCTTGAAAACTGAAATCATTTAAAGTTTATCAGGGACCCGCCATGCTACAGACTGACTGTGTGTATAAGTATTGAGAACAGGACTTACTTTGAGTCGAGCAGCTCCAGCGCAGTGACGGGGGGCAGAGGCGGCCAGTTGTGGAGCAGTGAGTGGATGTGAGCCATGCTGGCCCAGTCCCAGCTGGGTGCACTGGCCAGCACCTTGGGCAGGCTGCTGGGGTGGTCCCGCCGACAGTGGAGTCGATGGTCCCATAGGATCTGGTGATCTGCCCGCTTCAACCTGGAGACAGAGCGGAAACAGAGAGGGGAGATGTGTGGGATGGTATTTACATACAAATAGATAAAGATATTTATAAGTTATACATCTTTACATCTTGTTAATCAGACTTATTCATCAATCTGAGCAAGTCAAATTTATTACTTTGTGTTTCAGCATGTAAAAAATCCCTCTCTGGTTCAACATCGGATCATAAACTAAGAATATAAAGGGACTCAGACTGTGGAGTTTAGTTGGCAGGATCAACAATAATGTTTAAAACAGACAACAGAAAAAAAGCCCTTCAACAGAATCAAACAAATGCAACGCTAAATATATTAACAGCCATGCGATTGTAAGGTCACCAGTGCATATTTTCTCAGAACATCTGAGAAAATCAGTAAAGGGCAAGTGAGCAATAAATGATCTGCTCCTGTAAATCACCTCAGTGTCCATTTGAGCAAGAAATACAACACCCATTGGAAGAACTTCCACCATCTCAAGTAATAATCCTCAATTAGAGTAGTTATTAAGGATAGCTTGAAATTAGTTTTTAACTTTGAAACTAACTGAAAATAAAACAGCTGGCATGTTCTAATAACATTTCCTTGGCAAGTAAAGGTACAAGAATGAAATCATCTATCTGTTAAATCAACAGGCCACACAAAGAAATAAAATTTCTTTAACTCTATTGATCAAGTGTGAGTCATGTCCTGCTGTGCTGCGAAAGCTTAAATTTAAAGATATCACTATGTCACTTTCTGAAGCAGTGTTTAAGCCAAACAACCTCTGCCAGCTAACATTCGTCTTTCTGAAGTTGCCAGAGTATTTGCTGTTCTGTAGATGACCCTGATCTCCCTGTAGTAATAAATATAAAAACTTCTCCCTCAGGGATTGATGGAACATCACACACAGCTAAATCGACGCACGACAGATCAGAGAAACTGCAGCTCAACAAGTCTTGTGCCCGTAGAGGCTGGGGAAATGAATGGACAGGACAGCAAGCAGGCGGTGAGAGCCCAGTGAGAGAGCGCTCTGTGCTACAGCGCTGGTTGAGACTCATGGATGTTGGCAGAGTGGAGGAGATTTGGCTGGCAGCAGGCAAAAGAGAGCATTTAGCTGGGCCTGGAGCAGCTGGAAGAGAACAGACACACTGGAGCAGACAACATAAAGGCGTAATGGGGAACTGTGGCTGGCAAAGTCAGTGGCATTTTTCAAAATCTCTACTTAAATCTAGTAAGTCCAACAGATTTGGGGTGGTCTGAGAGGTAGCCAAAAAGCCGCCTGCTGAAGGGGATAAATTTAACTAGAAATACTGTTTCTGTGCATGTTTTTAAAACGCTCATAACATTAAGTGCTGTAAGTCTACAAAAAGCCCAACCAGCAGTCAATTGACTACAGTTATAATTTGGAAGCACATGTATTTAACATTACACACCTTTTCAATGCGTTTCAAGTCTACACACTTTTTAAAAATGTGGTTTTGATTCCCTGAGGTCACATTTTTGCTGAAGTAAAAGAGCTCAAACATATACTGTTATTACCAGTGACTAACACTCCATTACAACCTCAGTGATGCTGTCTTTCTCACATGGCCTAATGCTCATTAATCCACATGGTAGTACGTTGCAAAGAAGAATTCATTATTGTTTTGTTGCATTTTTGTTTAATGCAGAACTTAATGGAGAATTTATTAACGATCCAGCAGCTACTTCAAGCCTCTCGTGTTTGTGCACGAAGCACAAAGTCTGTTTTGCACATCAAAACCATCTCTCTGGTGATGTTAACTGATGCCAGTGCTTTTACTTGAAATCAATCCTGCAAACTAGATTTCCCTTACAAACTCATACATCTGAAGTGATGGAAACAGCAGAAAAGGCTGACACATTAATTGTTAGAAGTATTTATGATATTTACTCTCAGATCCAAATTTTTGAATTGCGATCTCCCCATTATAGTTTTATAGTTTAGAAATTACTCTACCCAAAATTGGAAGCTCTGCTGCAGATTTTCTCTAGTTTGCGTCGAAGGTCTGGGTCCAGCTCTTCCAGAGAATGGGGCTCTGGGCTGGGGGCTTCCTTGGGTCCCACATATAAAACATCCACCGGTGTGTTGGGGAAGTCCACCTGATGGTGACACAAATACCAAAGGTTGGATCAGTTTATTCATCTTAAGTCATTTTAGCTCAAGATGACACATTTCTTCTTGGCAGCCTATGATCTTTCATATTTGTAAGAAAATGACTGAGAAAAAAAAACAGAAAAGTAGAATAAAAACAAAAATACAAGCTTGTTGATGGTACACAGTTTGACAAGTACTTAATTAAAACCACAGTACTATTGTTTCCACCAATAAAGCTACTAACACCACCACATTTATTATCACTAGTACAGTAATTAGTTTTACTTGTAGGACTTTTATCATGACTATAATGGCTGCTGCTAATTAAGTTCTGTGATCACTAGAGCTATTCCACAATGACTGCTTCAACTATTGCATACATCTGTACTACTACACCAAAATCTATAAATATAAATCTATAAATGCTACTCTGACAATGAATTCCAGTAAAACCTCTACTATTAATGCACCATGACTACGAGCAGTTCTATAACCACTGAAATGACAGATATTGCAAATACCACCACCAACCTGCAGTATAATCCTCTCTGTAGGCATCCTCTTGCGGCTGCCTGTAGAGCCAGCGGCAGCGGCAGCTCCCTGGGCAGATGTCCACAGACATAGCAGCCTGCTGCCCCTGGCAAGCACCCTGAAACACACAGGCAGCAATAAATCCCCAACAAAACCCAAAACAATCAGAGAGAGCAATCTGACAAACAGCAATCTTTACACTGTGGCAAAGATGTAAACTGTCATGATCTTTCAGTGATTTGCTGTTGCTACAGTATGTGCCCCACATGCTACAAAAATTTTGTTCATTCCTGGTTTCATGGATGGATTACCGCACAGCCCGACTGGGCACAGGCCCAGGGTTCCCAAGAAGTTAGGGGGCCAGTGGACCAAAGCATCTGTATGAACTCAGTGTTTGTATTTCTTATTTGAAACTCACAGTGCTCAGTTAAAAGACACAAAATGACCACAAAGAGATGCTCAACAAAAGGGAAGCAGTACAACCCCAAAGAGATGCAAAACTAAGACAAAGAGAAACAAAAAGAAACAAACTAGAATTACCGCCTCACGGTTGTAACCCTCTGCCAACCTGTCATGTTGCAGGAAATATGTTCACCGTCTCCTCTTCTGTTTCTGAATAATGGCCAGAGGTGATTTTGCGGAACATTATGATGTCACAGTGACCTTTGACCTTCTGGATATACAATGTCATAACCTATTTTATCCTACTAGACATTTGTGTTAAATTGCATCATAAGTAGCGTAGGATTTTGTGAATTATTGCCAAAAACGTGTGTTGTGAGGTTACAGTGACCTTGACCTTCGACCACCAAATTCTAATCAATTCATCCTTGAGTCGAAGTGAATTTTTGTGCCAAATTTGAAGACATTTCTCAAGGCGTTCATCATTAGATATCACGTTCATGAGAATCAAAACCCGAACACATATAATGCCTCTGGCCCCTCAGTCTTTGGGTCCATATAAAAGAGGGGTGGGGGGCTTTTTACCTGTCTGTGCCCAAGGGACCATTTTCTCATATTTTTGTCCATGCCTGGTTTGTTGTTATTTTTCAGCTTATGTATGTTTAAAGAGTATGAGGTCCTCTACAGTTTATTCTGATGAATAGCTCAAATGATTTGAACATATCAAACAGGGGAAATACAGAAAAACATGAATCCAGCCACAACCAGCTGTTCCTCTCTCCTCACCGTCTGAAGTCAAAGAGCGGCATAGAGACTTTGCCCAGCTGCTCTGGAGCTTTCCTCTGTTTGTTGGAGTCTGGGGAGCCACCGGCATTCTGGTTCAGCACCCCGAACAGAGTCAGGCTCAGTATGGACTCCAGTGGCAGCACAGCTACTGCTATGGGGAAGTTGATCCTGGGAGAGACAATGACGGTGTCAGCAGTATGGAAGAGCAGTGCAAACAGTACATTGCAATTGTTGTAAAGTAAATTTCAAACAGTAAATAAATGGAAGAGACTGGAGAGGAAATAGGAGAGGAAAAGAAAGGCAAGAAAGAAAAGAGGGCAAGGGAATCACTCACAGTTCATCCCATTTGACGTGGTAGAAGAAGCTTTTGTATGTGCCCACTCTCTTGGACTGGACCGGTTTAAACAGGTTCTTGCCATTGTGGGTGAGGGAGCACATCAGGAAGTACTTCTCATAGCTGAAACAACACAGCACACAACAACACAATTAATATCAACTCTGTGTTTATGTAACTTTATGCACAATCTACAGCTTATTAAAAGTTATATAGACTAAAAGAAACTCATTACATTTGTCTAGCACAGCACTGATGCAGGCTGCTGTCGGTAGGAAAACATACTGTATATAAAGCGGAGAGACACTGGAGTTGTTTGTTTTTTTAATCCAGGGTAAATTAAACAGCACACGCCTAGAGAAACTGGGGGTGAAAACAGTGTCTTGCTCAAGGGAAGCGCATAAGTAAGGAAGGAGGCAACATTTTGTTCATGTTCCCCAACAAGACTTTCGACAGTTTGGGAGTTGAACCAGCAAACTACTAGTCTGAATCAGACCACTGATAGTTTTAACTGCATTCAGTATGTACTAGTATTATCAGGCTCTCAACACCCACCAAGTGTTTTCAGTTATTCTGATTCTCAAGTTGATTTTTATTCAGGGAAGCTGCTCTGTACGTACCCACAGAGACCTGAGAAGAGGTTTTTAATCAGAAAACATAAAACACTGTGAAAGCGTCCATGCTGGTGGATCACGGCTGTGAAGGGGCTTGTAAAGACTGTAGAGTACTACAACTCTCCTTTACAGTAACACAGCCTGCCTGAAGCTTCGTAGAACAACCAAAGTCTGACACTGAGTAGCTTCACAGGAGCAGCTGCAGGTTAAGGGTGGTACACACTGGTGGTAATGAGGGACAGGTGAGGGGCAGTCACTGCTCTGTCAATTTCTGAAACTAGACTTGTTGTGCCCCAATTTGGGCAGAGCCATGCTGAGACTCACCTGAGGTCACCAAACGTCCTCTATTAATAGACCTTCACAGTAAAAGCACAGGTGGAACTAATAACAGTGAGCCATCATACACTATACCAGGGTCCTGGAACTAGTACATTTAAAAAGGAATGAAGCTATTATTAATGTAATCACCTAACAGCATAATCTACAGGTTAGGGAGAGAGCTGTCAGTCAATCATGATCACCTGTGTGGGTGGAGCATCCATCAATTCTAAATGCTTGCATCTGAATACAGCACTGTAACCTCAATGCAAGTACACAACTAAAGGAATAAATGTCCTTGAAGCACATTTTATTGTGTAGACCTGGGAGATTCATATTTCAAGTAATGCAATAAAATGTGAACACGTCATTCATATCCAGCATTTGGTTTGATCCATACGTCCAAAAATAACCTCTGTTTCAAATAGAGACACATATGCAAGTGAAAATACAAGCACATCAGTTACACATTTTCACTTCTCCAGGCTTGATCCATTGCTCAGTGCCATCTGTGTTGGCAGCTCCCCCCCTAGTCATGGTGTCTAATATGCTGGCAGTTCCGTGGCATCTACTGAGGCTCCAGATGGATGACACACAGCAACGCCAAACACTCTGACTTCAATGAGGGAGCATTACAGTAACACCACAACACAACAGATATGCCTAGCTATTCGCCGGGGCTGCGAAATACTGTACTTGCAGTGTTCCTTTTGGCCTTGGGTTGTGAGAAGCTAAATATTTTTGGAGGTGTCTTTGGAATGACTGTCACTGCAGCAATGTTTGGTGCTGGCTTAAAATAGCTGCTGGGGGAGGCCGTGCCGCAGTAAATAGGCCTGTTATTAAGCAGTTCCGCTCTTTATGAAGGCCTCACTGGCCGACCAGAAAATTACCATGGAAAGAAGGCACTGCTGCAATTCTCAGGAAAGCTTTTAAAACCGCCTCCATCACAGTCAGGGTTATAATTCGAATTTATTTTTCAGCAATAAAACATCAAAGTCCCAACAATCTATAGCTGAGGACTATTCTTCAGCGCTGATAATTGCTGAAATGACAGAAGCTCTGAATTTGGTCACAACACAATCTTCCCATATTCACTCAGACTTCCTGTGTGATTTGTTTTTCCTGCAATTAGAGTAAGAAAATCCTTTTTCATGGCGTTTCTAGATATTTCGAACCATGCAAGATCCTAGTATTGTGGAAAGGGCTCGACAGAAATGTACTGATGTACTGGTCCGTGATGCGTGACAGAGCTGGGAATGGAAAATTTGGCTTAGCTCTGTTCCAGACACACGCAGGAGATAAAGTCAGGGTGAAACTGGACACTGGGATGGAAAAATAAGACACGGGGAGCAACACCGGAGCCATTTGTTTAGTAGGAGAAAACAAAACTATCTGGTGTGACAGCACAGCCTGTGAGACTGTGCTACAAATAAATACACTACTTACCAATAAACTGCTTTAATACAAGCTTATAATACAAATCATATTTGGTTTCTCATGAATTTTTTTTTTAGCTTTTTCTGCTGCTGCATTCATTTTATATTCTTGACATATAAAGTGATTTCTAATTCTGAACAGCCTTCTGTCATCACCTTTGATCCTATCTTACATAAGTACAATAAAGTGAAATGTGGGTGGCACTAATAATACTAAGGAGGTGGGTGATCATGTAAGAACAAATGCATGATGAGGTTTTAATTGTCCCTCAGCAGAGGATAGAGTACTTCAAATACAATTTCACAGTAAGTTTGGACAAGACTTGTGGGAAAATACTATCTGGTGCATATATATCCAACCTCAGGCTTAAGCATTACACACGGATTTATTGCTTTGAAGCAGAATCATCAACTATAGAGTCACATTACCAGTTTCTCCTGTTATTCAAAGCACAAAACAAACAGAACACACCTCTATTTACAAATGTGTATACTGCGTAAATTAGGTTCTACTGTGTCAAAGCTGCAATTAAATATCATCATTGAGCTTCTGGTATCATAAAATATAATGATGTGTGCTAGCTTTGAATACAAACATAGTGCTGCGCACATGCTATCATTATATATCAAACAATGATTTATTTCCCAGCTTTTATATTTTTATTGAATTACAGAGCAGTGATTCAGTGTTAATCCTCTAACTGTTTACCTGCTGATCCAGTTGCCTGGGATGCCGTGCAAGGCGAACAGGGTGAACTGAAGGTGGTCTGTGGTGCCAGAAGCTTCTTTGCTGTTCCTCCCCTCAACGGCTTCCTCATCTGCAGCCTGGGACAACGGAGGCGAGCTGAAGGAGGCGGAGGGAGGACAGAAGGAGCGCAAGTAGAGCTTGGCCAGGTTGTAGACAGCCTGCGTTAGCAAGGCCATGCTCTCCTCCACAGGACTGGCGTGACCTGTCAGGGTCAGGTAAGGATCAGGTCATAGAGATATTATGGTAAACTCTTTTCCACAAAAATTCTAATTCTCCATTGTAAAGTCTAGTTGAATGATCGAAGGGTGAGTGCAACTGTGAGTGTGTGTTCAGAACTTACCATTGGATGACTGACCAGAAGATGTGGACCCCATCTACGAGGCAAAACATGCTAGTCTTAGAAAGACACCTTATACTAAAACAAACACTATGTATGAATGAGTAGGCATATGTGCATACAGCGCACCTTGGGTGAGCGTGTCCTGGGTAAATTGACAGAGTGTCGCAGCCTTTTGATGGCCTCTGTGATGGCTTGGGTCTCCACCTCATCCAGAGCACAGCACAGGTTCTTCACAGTCTGTACCACACGGTCCACTGTCTTATACTGGGTGCTCTGAATACAGAGATGGAGCAGGTTGATACAGCAGAAATGTTCATGCCAGCCTGTTGTAAAAGTGAGATCCCCCTGATGTGTACTTTTGTTTTCAGCTTGTCAATAGTCAAACCCATTGTTTAAGTCAAGAACACATCAGGAGGCCTCTGTTACAAGACTACCACCAACAATACATCAAACAGATTCTCATCTAGCCAGCCTGATGTGGCATTTGAATAAACAAAGCTCAAAACAACATTACTTTGCACGATATGATTCTGTTGTGGTTGACTCGAATAAATCCTGATGACATCATCAGGTTTAAGTTGGTCTAGGGGTGGGGGGGGTGTACAGTACTGTAGGTCTCCATTATTACTCCAGTCTGTATTTAATTGCTCCACAACAACCCAGACTGGCTGAAAACAGATGTGCCATTTCTAGAAAGCCAGCACTTCAATAATGACCTGGTTTACTAACATTTATATGTGAAATATTAGAATCAACACAAAACCTTCATGAGATCTGAAAACAATATCTGGAGTCTTTCATGACACTATGCAGTAAAACATTTGAACAGAGTAGGGCGCACATTCTGTGGATATATACCGAGCTGGTTGACACATTTGTACAAAGACTCCCAAAGGGAAAGACAAACAGTGCACAGTGCGGTGGTAAACTTCCAGACTTGTCTTGATTGTTTTATGTTTTCCGTAATAAAGATCAAAATAGTTTTCCATTCTTTTGCTGAACTTCCCAGACCTGCAAAGGGACTACGTGTACCTCATTTTGTAGGCAGATGTTGACTTGATTGTGATAGCCTTCCAAATAGTCAGCCAGGCCTTGTCTGCAAGAACAGAGAGAGAGAGAGATTAGTGAGGAATGACAGGAGCACTTTCAATACATGTATATCAGTGCTAATCAGATCAGGACAGAATGTGAAAAGTTTACTTTAGTGAAAAATAACTTGAGACCTCTGTTAAGTCTTTAAAATGTTTCAGTATAATAAAAATTACAAAAAGAAAACCAAACTGTGCAGGTAATTTAGAGACAGCAGAGAGAGAGAGAGAGAGCAGGAAGAAAATCATGCAAACCAAACTAGAACTACACATTTATCTAAAACTAGGTAATTCCTTTGAAGACCTGACTAGAGATGCAACTAAAAGAAAACAATAAAATACTAAACAGTCAATGGAGTCTATCATGTTTTGCAGAGAATTTCTTCAATAGCAAACAAATTCTTATGATTTATAACTAGATGGTCTTTCATATATTTTCAGAATCAGTGCAGGACCCTCATACCTAGTGACAGTCTCCTTATAAGGCCTCTCCACCTGGCCCAGGTGCTTCTCTAAGTCTATTGTAGAGTTGTCATCTTCCGCCTGAGGGAAAAAACAGTAAAGATTTACCATCCACGCACTGAAGCTGCCAAGAGAACAGGTTGCTTGCACTCAGTGAGATCATTATAAATTGCTGAGATCATCATTTCACCAAATGGCAATGATGTGCTGTCAGTTTCCAGCAGTTATAAAATTGCATTATTGCACAGTTTAGTAAAAATATCCTATAAAGTTCACATGAGCTCATATGTTAGCTCGATATAGTGACTTACACTGCGTGCCAAGTCTCTTCTCATGGTGGAGTGAGGGAGTAGCTGTAATGTGATCTCATTCTCCCACTTCCTGCAGTTCTGGACGTACTCATGGCTGCCTAGGCTGTGTTTACTGTGGCACGGGGCAACAGAGAGGCAAGGTTATGAAAATCGCATTATACGGTATATTAAGGATAATAACAAGCAGTTAGTGAAAAAAGAGGGAAAACACAGAGACTAAGAACTCATTTATTGCAGTGGATTATCCATCTTAGACCATGGACACTTACCAGAAATGTAAAATTATATTAGTCTACAGTTTAGGGCAATTCACAAAGTACATGAACAAAATGGTGTTGGCATCATTATCATTTTTGTCACTAATTTTGTTTGAGAAGGTGATGAGACTGTCTTGTCGAGACAAATTAACACCCCCCCTCGCCTACTCAGTATCAAAGGTTTTCTATGACATTGCTGTGTGATAATACCCACAACTCATGTCCAACATAAACTTTAGGGCTGCTATTTGGCTCTGAATTTATTGGATCACAGTCAGAGAGACGTTACATTGTGAGGACAAAAAAAAAGGGAAAAGCATGTGTATGAGGCATTAGTTTGCTACCGTTTCAACAAGTTCTCACTGGCGTGGCTGTCTCTCACTACATTATATTTTAAGAACAAACACTACCAACATTTGGGATTTGGCAGATGTTACACAGATTCAGGCCCAAACCTGAAAGTGCTGCCTTTACTGTAATTACAGGTGTAGCAATGAAGTAATTGCTGAGAGCATCTATGCATCCACGATAATCATGATTTGCAGGTTTTTCTACAATGGCTCTGAGCGCTTTAGTTTCAAAGTTTTCCTTAAAGTAGCAGAAAACAAAATTCAAAACGCAAATGAGATCTCTAACTGTCTCCATGACTACTACAAGAAGTGACAAAAATAGATAGATATATGTATGATAATGTAATAGTTTATGTGCATTTTTAGTATGGCTGGTCCAAGGTTGTAAAGATTAGTGAGTGTATGATTGTACAGCATTGATCTGCTCAGCAGTTATAATCACAACAGATTAAATATTCAGTTGTGAACATTTGGGTGTACTGGGCCTTTAAGGCTTGGTATGGTGATAACCATTCTCATGTAGCCCAGATTAGAGGGAGAAGAGTGGTGGAGGTGGGAGTGGAGCGGGATATAGAAACATCCGCAAGGCCTATTTGTACAACATTTTGGGGGGATGCCAAGTTTAGAGTGATACAGAAAAAGACAGAGTGAAGCAAGAGAGACAAATGGGAGAGAAAGGAAGGGACAGAGAGAAGGTGGCTTAGGAAAAGATAATTAAATGAAACACATTATTAACAAAAAAAAAAGCTAAGTCAGAATGGAAAAAGTTTCTCAGGTTTTGAAAATCTGCAACATAACAGGACTTGCTGTGTATACTCACTTCTGCAGCACTTCCTCCTGGCCACAGACTTTGAGCAGGTAGCTGGAGAAGTCGACCTGGTCCAGGTCATCGTGGACCCAGCAGAGGGTTTGACTGATCAACAACTCCACTGGAGAACTCACTGAGGAAGGAGGAGAAAGGGATGGAAGGATAAGATAACAGAGACGACAGTATTGGAGGGAGAAAGGGAGGGACAGAGGGTGATCAGGGATATTGATGGAGAGAAGGGGAACCACATGAGACCGATATGAAGGGAGGGGCAGGGAGAGCAGAAAGCCAGAGAGAAGGGAGGGTTGGTGAAAAACAGATATGAGAGGAAGAAGAGAGTGATGGAAAGGGAAGAAAAGGAATGATGGAAGAGAGCAAAAAAGAGAGAAGACATAATGAAAATGAGGTCAAGTTCCTTTAAACCAAAACAACTACACAACATACTGTACCCCAGCAACTACTGGGAAGCATCATGATGCAAGGTTTATCGACAAGAAATGGCTTTGTGGTGGTTCAAGTCAAGGCACCTCCAACACCATATTCCAATTCACCCACACATATACAAAGTGCATTTGAGGGGTCAGAGGTCAAGGTTACATTTCACCCATAGAGTCTTGATGAGTCTTAATGAGTCCAAATGACCATGTAGAGTTTCAGTGGCTGTTAACAGACACATATTTGCTGATGTGGGAACTCAAGACCTTACAGATGTTGGAATTTCTCTCCAACCACAACCTGTCCAGCTATATTTTGAACGTCTCTAGTTTCACTTCAAATCAAACCTGTTCTCAAATCAAAGAAATAACGCTGTGTGCTGTGTTGTGGAATGATATCAAGAGGGGAGGATTTGGGGTCAGCTCTAGATGTTTATGTACGCTTTGATATCTGATGTGTCCAGCCAAGACAAGATTGGGTTGAGAGTGTAACCTGACACAAGGCAGATTATTCTGCTGTTTGGCTACTTCTACAGAGGTTTTGGCACCCTCTTAACCTTGTCTGTACATAAACACAGGCAGACAGATACAAAGACAGAGACAGACTCTTCACATACAGACACAACTAACGTTTGGACTAAGCACACACACTCAGGTTACTTATTAGAAGTTCACATAGTCACACAGGGAGGGAGACCACCCTCAGCTCCAGCAATAACAGACCTCCACCCTTCAGAGGAATGGCGTGTCTTTTCTTACAGCTTAGACCAATAGCTTTAGCTTCACAGTCTGTGAAGAGTACCTGTATGGTGGTGGTGCTCACCGGGTGTTTTACACATACTGTGACTGTTTTGTAACAAAGCAATTAAGACAGGTCACGCCTCGTTTTGTGAGCGCTCAGAGGTGGTGAGGGAATTCCCAACAGGGAATCTTTGCGGGCATCAGTTAAAAGAGGAGGAAATTCCTCCATTGCATTTCACACATTGTTTTGAAAGGTACTAGCAGGGTCAAATGTGGGCAAAAATATTGTTAGTTGATTTGACAAACATATACAATAACCCTGTCCTAGGTCAATTATGGGGACATTTTATACACTTAAATTCATTTCCTGGAGACTTATTCTAACCCTAATCCTAACCCTGCCCTAACCTTTGCCTAATCCTAATTTTAACCACTGACCCGAAATCATCTTTTTTGGGGACACACCTTTTGTCCCCAATTGGAAAAGCTATGCCCAATTAACTGGGCCGTATTCACAAAGCATTTTATCTTACTACTAAGAGTCTTCCAAAGTTACACTAAAAGTTTTTAACTAAAGGTTTTCTCCTAAGTCCTCCTCCCAAAGCTGCTGTGACCGACTTTTAGTAAAAGGAAGCGAAGACTCCTAAACCATGAGCTCGACTCCGTTGCTACAGCTGACGTCAGTTTTCATGGACGAGCTTCTTTGCAGGAACCACAGCGATTGGTTGATGAAAGACCGTCTGTGCCGGTGAAAATGCATGCGCACACCCGCAGTAATAATAAAAAAAAAACCCACTGAGAAATAAACGAATACAAATTAAATAATAATGGATTAGGTTCTGTTTACAAAAGTAGTGCATTCCCCAAAATGCATCTGTATGATACTGTTTGTGTCGACCCGGGAGAATTTAATTTTACTATAAAAACTTACATTCAAGTCTCTCAATGGAAAAACAAAACAAAATCGAACCTGTCCTAGACGACCTAACTAAACCTAACTGGCAGCCTATTAGCCACAGTCTGTTGTAGCTGTAACTGTAATGAAGCTGTGGTCCCAGCTGTGGGTTGAAGTGTGTGAATATTCCCCTCTCCCCCACCATGCATGTGACATCCAGCTGGAATATGATCCTGTCAAACAACTGCCTCCGGTCACTCTCCATTAAGATCCATGACTCGTGTGTAGATCCGGGACACTGTACAACAAGGTGTACAGCTGTGCAGGCAGCATCCAATACAGCCTGTGTGCTGATGGTGTGATTTTTTTTTCCTGTTTACAAATACCTCTTGAGATGGTGCAATCATTTTTACATGCTTACATCTCTGGCACCGATCACAGCAGGTAGACCGGCTTTATTTCTCTGTAGTTGTTGAACATCTAAAATAAGTTGAATGAATTGTCCTATGATGTCAGGTCAGAGCACATTTATTGTTTGGCGGATATATCGGCTTTTCTCTGTTGCCAAGTAACGTAGCGTTGCCAAACACTTAATTTCCGCTCTGATTGGGTTGTTTCAGTTGGAAGATGTTATTTAATCCGTCACAAACTCCACAACGATCATTATTCCCTCGTGGTTGAGACGTATCTTTTAAGTAATTCAGCATCGTGTAAGGTTTCCAAAACACTGCGACGTGGAATGACAGCAGCCCTTTTACAATTCTTTGTGATTTGGTCTTAGTGAGTTAGGAGTCCTCTCCTCTACTTCTCCAAGACTAAAGAGCTAGTTTTGGCATTAAGTGGCTTTGTGAATAGCTCTTAGTAAAAAAAATAAAATAAAATAGGAGTCCTAAAGTTAGGACTGACACGACCATTATTTTGAGGAGTTTCTTCTAAATCAACAAGTTAGGAGCTACTTTTAGCCTTAAGATGCTTTGTGAATACGGGCCCAGGTCTTTAGTCTGAAATTTGTCTCCAAAGGTAGCCTATGACAGAAAGAAACAAACACGTTTCTACGGACTACTAGATTAAAAAGGGGGTGCTAAATAAATGCACCCACAGTAACTCTTCAATAACTTCAATAAATAATGATAAGTAACCTTTGTTACGAGTGTCAGGTCCAATCACTGTCCTACAAGATGTTCTACCTCCTACAAGACAGTGGTTGGACCAATCACGGTCTTGTAGGAGGTAGATAGGAGGGCTGGTGAGAGGTTAGAATAAAGCCATTAGTCACTGAACGCTTGTTAAATCCAAAGGGACTGACATTGTAAAGAAATAAAAGAGTGATGATTGAATTCCTCCATGACTCAGAGCAAACTGAGATTTCTGTCAGACACAGATTCAGAGACAAAAGGAGACACGTAGAGGCAACAGGAAAACCATAATTACTGTAAATCCTAGAGAACAATGTTACAGTGTAACAGTGAAGCAGAAAATGGGAGTTTAAGGCTAAAATGCATGTAAATTCATGATCAAGGCTTATACTGTAATAGCTCCCTGATGTTAAGGAATGATCTCATGTATACTTAACATTTCTCACTTCAGCAATCTCACCACTTGTACTGTTACTGCTGAACTCTCACCTAGAGCTGATTGAAACTACATGAACGCAAACAAACATGCCGTCCTTGACAAGATAGGAATGCATGCATCATTCCTTTGAGTTTTTTCATGCTGCTTTTTAACATTTAATTTAATTTAATTTACAGTCTCATCCAAACAATGCAATTTATTAGGATCATTATATTTAAAAGGTTTCACATAAAGAAAACCTTAAATATAGCACGTTTCAAATTGTACAGTAGCATTGTTGGCATTAAGCCAAAAAGTGAAACTGCTTTTAGTATGACACATAATCATCACCATTTAATGCCAGAAGACAGCACCAGTACCAGCACCTCCTGCATCAACCTCATCACATGTGAAACAATTCAGACAGAGTGAATGTACATGTACATTGTAGGTGTAGGCAGACTGACGTGTGTTGCTGCTTTGTACCAACTGTGTGCATTTGCAGTAGTGTCCTTCTCCACCACTGTAACCAAGTCAAATTCCTGCACATTCATAGTCCTGTGAGAATGAAACGATACAGGGAGTAGGTGAAGTTGAAGAAATATGATGGTGTTCCCTCCTCTCCAACACCCTCTTGTCTGCAGACAGTAAAAGCTCCCAGCATTTCCTTTGTTTTTTGCCACACAAACTATTTTATTTTATTTTTTTAAATTCGTCTCATTTTATTTTCTCTGCACCTTTTTTCCCCATAAATACCCATATTTTGTTTTTCTCTTTATAAATTGCCTTTCCCCTTTTCCCTCGTCTCATTTTTTCCCTGACTTTCTCCCTCTGTGTTTCTCTCTGTTCCTCCTCTCCCTTCCTCCTCCTCTCTGCTGTTCCTCTCTCTTTTGTATTTCTCTCTATACATTGCTTTCTCTCTCACTCCCTCCACCGCCCCTTCTAAGCCACAGTGCGTGAGGAATCCCCCAGAGGTTAGAAGTAGTTCACAGCCAAGCCCTGCAAGAATCAGGCTCTCTAGGAAGAAGGTAAAGCAAAGAAAATCACCAAGGAACAACAACAGATATATTTCTGAACACTCTTTCAACTGTTGGACAATATTACAGTATTCATTATGCTAATCATGTAAATATACATCATTCTTTACACAACAATTTTTTTTCATTATTCCTTTACTCATAATTACACGAGAGAGAAGATAGAGGGTTAATAGAAGTTGTGTGAGAGAAAAAGTGAGAAAGAAGGGACAAAAGAAACAGAAGAGAGAAATATCAACAGGGAGAGTGAAGAGGGCAGTGAAAGTCTTATGTGTCATAGTAATGTGTAGTCTCTGAAGAGATGAAATGATCAAGAGACTCAGTGGGACAACAAAACAGGGATAAAGAGGTGAGAAAGATGGATGAGAAGATGCTGCAAGGAAACAAGTGTGGAGGAAAATACTGTGATGCAAGCAAAAGGAGGGGAGAAACAAGAGATAAAAGGGGGGGAGCAAAAGTACAAAGGAAAAAGAAAGAGAGAGAACAAGCAAGAGGGACAAAGAGAGAGAAATGCAGAATGAGAAAAAGGAGGGGAATGCAAAAGAGAAGTTCCTGCCCTGTCCTCTATCTCTCTATTGTCTATCCTAAGCTTTGAGTAGAACTGAAGCCTGTTGTTCCTAAGAGCAAAATCATGTCCAACCAGAGGAATCCAAACACCAACTATGTGGGTCAACACGCTGCTGACAACAGAGGAAGTCAACCAGGAAACATAACTAGACATCATACTAGGACAGAAGGAAATATACCTAGGAGGTGACCTAGGAAGCATAGGGGTTAAAGGAGGTTAACTCGGCAGAAGCAGGAAAGACGAGGTAAACTTGGAGTCAAAGCAGGAAGCTAGGAAAGTGCTATTAGAGTGTAGAATGAGGAAAGCAGTAAATATACTTCCTATAGGTTGTTGCTGTTGTTGAACTGGGCTTTTCAGAGTGGTGCCTGGGTCAGTAGGACAGTCCATTACACACACACAGACACACACACACACACACACACACACACACACACACACAGAGACACACACAGTGGCCCAGTGTTGGTCCTCAGGGACCCAGATAGACAGTGGTGCACTTGGTCACACAGTTGGGATAATATGTCTAACAAAAAGCCCTCCTTATTGGCTGACAGCCTCCACTGTGCTTGGCTTCACATCCCAAAGGACATGTCAGTCACAGTGCTTGTAGTTTTGTGTGTGTATAATGAGGGGTTAGCCAATAACAGCTCCCAAAACACCCGGGGACAGAAACCAGAAATCTTAGTAGGCCCTTGGAAAAAAAGAAAAGAAAAAGTAAACTCCAGTCCCTTCTGCCCAACATGGCTACTCCATAGTGAGGGGACAAACCTTTATTTGTGCAGAAAAAGGAACGTAATGTACTTCCCACGACAGAAAAAATGAAAAGAAAGAGAAAAAATGAGGTGGGGAGGGGGTGAAGAGTTTGGCAGCTGTGAATGTCGTTTCCTCCTTCAGAGTTCTCTTATCTGCAATCTGAGCTGTTTGCTCAAAGGCAAAGGGGGTACAAGGTTTCTTTTTTGGCCGACTTTAAAGCAATGGTGGTGGTTCCATCTGTATAGAGGATTTTCGGCACTTCCTAACGTCAGAAGATTCTTGTCATCATATCAAAAGTTAAATTACAAAATGTTGTTTGTCCATTCTGGAAAAAAAAATGGGTTAAGTGCAATATCTGCTGTGTGCTCTTCTTTAACCCTGTTAAGAGCTGTTTCAAAGATGGTTCAGATTAAAGACATTTTATGACCATGAACGCTTACCGTCACAGGTGAAGGTTACAGGCTGCTGAGATTCAGAGATTTCAATAGAAACCTTGACAGAAAAGCTGTTGTCACCTCCACCGTCTCTCTGGGTGATGACAGGGCTGAGGACGAAGCCGGGGTTGGTGGACATGTCACCATGAGGGAATTTGGAGCGCAGGCTGGAGGGGGGGGGGGAGAAAACCACAACAGAAACAGAGTCAACACTTTTTTTCTTCCATATTTCAGTTTATTTTGCCAGAGCAAACACATGAGGTGCAGCCAGGGCCAGGCTGCGCATATGGCTCAGATTGCTTGGATGAGACTACTGGATACAGCATGGGCAGTACAACAGGAAAACTGGAAGGAGGGGAGAAAGAGAGGAGGAAGAGCAAATCTGAATAGATTACTGCTGATATTTGCATTATATGCACATAGAGAAGGTTATACAAATATTTTGAAATGTGTTATTTCTACCTAATCAAAACACCCCCCTTGCACAATAACCTATAGCTCTGCCTGTGATGTTGACTCTGTGATACTGTTGGCTTGAGTAGTTGGGAGGTTAAGAGATGATGAAAATGATATGAAAATATTTAATTTTTTTTTGAACCCTCTTGTGAGAGGTGAAGTTTCTTTTTAATTCCAAACTATGTAGAGCACGTGTTGACCATTACATGTGCAGGGATGTTGCTGGGCAAGCGGTGGGCGTTGACACAGTTATCGTAATGTAAGTGGATTCCCAGAACGCAGCTTCATCATCACTCCACCCAAACTAACTACTGGAGTGAGAAATTCTGTTCAGCCTCAGGAAACAAACAGAACTGCAAAACATGCAATTACTATATGTCTTATATGTGCGAAAATTTGTACATATGCATTTACACACACAAACGCGGGAGAAAAATGTGCTTTTTCTCAAATGCAACATATTTTCAGCCCTTCACACATAAATGCATCATAAAACAATCTCACCCCAAACAAATATACAACACAACTGTTTCAAATAAGTACCTTATACCAAATTAATATAATTTTTATATATATAATAGTTAATATACCTGTATCAGGAAAGCCCAATCTCCTGTTTAATGTGAGTTTGAAATGTGTTGCATCTAAAAATGCCATGATTAAATCTGCAATAACCGATTATTTGGCCCCTTAGGGAGGACAGGAACAAGTTGTGAACATGACACTGACATGTCATCACTTTTTAAGTTGGTTTGACAAACTACTTGCTTACAGATCCAGCAGGTACAGAGTAACATAATCAGTCTTTTGGGGTTGTGTCTCTGGCCACCTGATGAATGCAAGTCCAATATTAACTCTTATTTTTAGCTCTGTGTTTGGTCTCAACCAACTCCTGAAAGAAATATCTGGCTCATTAGTTGCTAAATGCTCCATTATGTTCACCAACTTGTCACTAACTGTGTCTGTCTACCATTTGGTGCTGAGCAGGTTCTTAGAGCTTCTTCACATGAAGACAGCTGCGACTAAAAACGACACTATGAGAGCGATGAGAGGAAACCAACAGTAAAAGTGCAGACAAATAATCAAGGAGCTGAAACTCATTATGATGCTCTGTAAAGTCGAGGGGAGCTGCAGATTCAGTTGATAATTTTCCGTAGCTTTATCACTACAAGCAACCACTTTCACATCGCAGTTTGATACATTGTTAGAAAAATACAGATTAAAGCTGCTTTAATGTCAGAAATGTTATGAAACACTCAAGCAAACAAGCAAAGGAGGTCAATCATAGGTAAAAGAGGGCCTTTATTTTCATGCCAGTGGGAAGGATCTTACATTGCAACGTCTTCACAGAAGGCGACTACCTCCAGGTTTTGAGCATCCTGTTCCTCCAGGGCAGCATTCTTCACCAAACCTTTTCCTTTTCCTTTCTCCTACAGAAGCAAAAGAGTCAAACACACAAACACAGACACAGTCAGGGAACCAACAAAATACATATGTACAAATAACACGTTTACATACATCAAACAGGAGCATGCCAGATGGAGGCAGGCAGGACACAACGACAGTGACTGGCTGTGTTAGGTCTCAGTGATAATGGAGTTTGTCATTTATAGAGTGTCCAGCACATATGAACTCATTACATCAGTTTAACAGTACTGGCTGTGGACAGTGAGGCTTAAGGTCTTTATGGTGATTTGTGTTTAGGGGATGTTGAAGGGGCAGTTTTATTAAAAACACCTCAGAGCTACGAAGCCTACCGAGTGAATAAATATGTCAGCAAGGACACAATGAAACACAGTCTGAGGTCTACGGCCATTTATGCCTCTATCTCTTAAATTGTAGCATTAAAGCATTAGTTTAAGTTTAATTAAACATCTTCATCAAATCAATCTTTTACTCTTAAACATTTGAAGAAGGAGTTGAAAGAGTTGTAAATGAGTCTCTTTGTCTCTCAGACACAGACACACAAATCCTGAGACAGCTCCCTTGGGAATTACTTTAAGAGATTCCTGGAGGCCAGCCTGCTACCGGGAACTCGCAGTTACACTCGGCTTTTTACAGCTGTCTGACTGCCAGTGGCTGAGGAATGTGCTTCCTGTGGCACAGGAAATGAGAAGTGAAAGAGCCCCGCCCCTTCCTTTGCCAGGCTCGGAGCTGTCTGCAAAAGCGCTCAGTCATGGCTTGGAAATCTGGGACTCTGACATCATTCCCAACAAGGGAGAGAGAGGTTTGGAGACAGGGCAGTAGCGGAAAGGAAGAAAAAAGAGAGAGGGTGAAAAAATTTTTGGAATGTCATTAGAATGGTTCGTTTCCTCCCTCAGAGATTTCTGGGAGATTTTGAGTTGAGAGTTTTTTTGATGAACCCAGGGAGAATAGAGCTCACTTTTCATGTGCAAAGACACTGAAACTAGAAAGACTTCCTGAGGGTTGTTTTTCTGCAACATGTGAGGTCAACTTAACCTCTACATTTCTTAAAACAAGACTATGTCAAAACCTTGGCTGGACTGTGTCGTAGACTAGTTGCAGAAGAAGTGTGCTTGCGAAGGGAAAGCCAGACCTCGCACTCGGAGGACAATAGTAATGACTCTCTTCTACAAAAAGTGTCTAAGGTTTGTCCAAAAAGTTGCTAGATTTGTTGTTATGGTCACTGCATGCCGGGCACTGAAAAGTAATAAATCTAGCAAGTTGGTGCCAAGTTCTCAATGCTGCTTGTTTGCACCAAATCATTTTGAAAAAGCAATGACCAGTGGGGAAACACCAGCACTTGGTTGGCCAACCAGCGATGCAACCTTATCACTCAGTCGGTGTTTAAAGAGTATAGAGTTGTACTTGCAATACATCTTGAGGGTTTTATACAGTCTCACTGGTGATCACCCAGTGCATAAAGGGCCCAGTACTATTTGTACATGTTCTTCTGTCCTCAAATTCATTATGTTTGGAATCACACCTCAGCCACCAGGTCCCATCCTCGACAGATTAGCATTTCACTTAGAATGTGTCTGCTTTAGTTTTAAAAAGTAAAGAAAATCAAAGAAAACTCAAGTTAGGGCTGAAACTAGCAATCATATTCATTATTGATTATTCTCTTTGCTAGTTAATATTGTGCTGATCGATTAATCAATAAATTGTTCCAGCTCTACACAAAATGCCGTCTAATGGTAAATGGACTGCACTCTCATTCACACACACACACTCACTGATGAGTGTACATACACTCTACCACTAGGGAGCAACTTGGGGTTCAGTGTCTTGCCCAAGGACACTTCAATATGTGGAAAGGAGGAGAGCAGGGGTGAAACCGCCAACTCTGTAATTAGTGGACGACCCTCTGTACCTCCTGAGCCACAGCCGCCCCAGTCAAATAATTCTGCTCCTCATAAACTAGCCCTGGTGTGTCTTGGTGGCCTTGTGGTTATGACATATACCATATAACCACAGCGTCCCTGGTTCAATTCCATGAGGGATCTTAGTTGCACTTTGATTCCCTTTCTCTCTTCCTTGTTTCCAATTCACTGTCACTATCCAATAAAGGAAAAATGCCAAAAAATAAACTTAAAATGAAAAAAAAAAAAAAAATAAATAAAAAAAACAGAATGCCAACCCTAATTATGGAGATCACAGCATCCAGCAGGTTAATCCTAGATATCATTTAGACCATAACTGTGTAGCCCATAGAGCAGAGACCTCTTGTTCAAAGCGCTAAGCTGACCTGACATAACACCAGGAGATAAAAATCTCTAAGTCAGCATGGAGCTGGAAAAAGAGGCCAAAGCCCGACACTGAAACACCTGCATCTCCAGAGGTTCCTGCCTGAACAATCTCTTTCTCCAATTTTCTAGATTTGTTAGCATTCAAAATGCAGTTAGTGGTTCAATATGGGTGTTTACAGATATCGATCTAACAAACACCAAAATGTGTCATAAGCCTGTGTTTGTACAAAATTGAGAAAAAACATTTAAATTATTGATTCAATTTTAGATCGTTATGCTTATGTGCATGAATCTTGGTTGAGGGGAAGATGAAAGAGAAAAATCAATACACAGAGAGAGGAGAGAGAGACAGGGAGGGAGGGAGAGAGAAAAAATGAGATAAAACATTAAAAAGCCAGCGAGAAGAGACTAACAGCACATTAGCAGTGTTTATGTTTGGAGTCAGGATTGCTTCAGCAAAAACAAACATGGGCAGATGATCCAATGAGGCCATGTTAGCTGATCACCGCACTACACGGCACACACACACAGACAGACACACACACACACACGCGCGCACACAGACACACACACGCACACACACACAGACACACAGTGGGACAGGCCCATCTTTGTTTCACTCTATCGATTTTGTTGAATGCAGACAGAGAGCTCCTGGTGTCTGAAGTCATGGGAACAGCTTCATATGATTCACACATTGACTAATCCTTCATCCTTCCTCTGCTTCTTCTGAAGTGTAACAACACTGACTGTAATACCAGGAACACATTGTACAAGACACAGGAAGATTACAACCCTAATGACGGCTGATCTTCAGGGTCGTGGGGAGTAAACTGTGGAATGTGACCAGCAGTTTGATGTGGTCAGTGACAGAAATCTGAACAGAGATGACTATAATCCACAAAAGTCAGTTCTAGCCTGTGTGATGCTGAGTCTTTTCACAGAGTTTAGACCCTTTTAAATTCTTTATTTAGCCTTCCAACTTTTTCTCATGATGGATTTCCTCGATACATTTTTCCATCCATTTTCCTCTTTTAGACAGATAAGACATGGAACTTGTCAAGGGTTATTTTTCCACAGTCCAAACCTGCTGCGAGTTGTGATTTAACCGTTCTGACAAATGTCTACACTGGCGAGATTCAAGTCTGGAAAAGAGGCTTTTTTGTCCTGGTTGTCCTACATCACCACATTCTGCTCCAGAGTGAGACATAATCAATTATGAAACAGAATGACACAGATGTAAAACTATTTTGCTGTTTTTCTAGGACAACTTAACTTCGTGGTTGACTGAAGAGAACTGTTGCACAACTTTTTAGACATTGAATAATGACCCATAATTTTTTTTCTTTAATGGATATACAATATTTTAGACATCTGCTTTTCAGCTGTAGCTTGTGTTGAAGACTGGGAGAGAGGGTGTCATTATGCTTCAACTCAAGTGCCTGTCAGATGGTCAAACAGCATCTGAACCCCCTCCCCTTTTAGCTTTCTGATGTCAAAATGGGGGGCTGCATCTGACATGTTTGGGAAGTTTTTCAAAGTGAAAATTTGACAAGCACACCCGCTTCAGATGTGCAGATGTGAGAAAGAGGGCTCTCAAGCTCTTTTTCATTCATCAAACAATTACTTCTGTTAATTTTCATGTGTGCAGTCAAGTGCACCACAGCGAGTGCCTGTGAGGAAAGTCTGCTTGAAAGATTGCCCTACTAACCCCGTTTGTATGATTCATCTCGCCTTTCACTGAGACTGCAGGTTTTTCATCCTGCCACAAGAAACAGCTATAGACACTGTTGCCTTCAAATGTGGTCGAGCTACACGCTGTACCAACTAGCTAGTTTTGAGCAGACCCGTAACTGGAGCCTCATGCAGCAGCAGGTAAACCATGTGGCTACACTACAGAACATCTGGGACATCTCGACTTTACAGGTACCCAGTGAAGTTTTTGACCACTAGTAATGCAGAGCAATGGTCTTATGAGCGGATACCTGTTATGTTAGCATGCACGTGCATGCAGGAGACACGATACATAGCCTTATCAATGGTTTCACACTATTCATCAGAGGTAGGTGGTAGTAACGTGCCTAAAAACACAGCAATGAGCCAGCAGAATGCAGAGAAGATGCTGCTAACTAGTAAGCATGGACTTAAATGATGTAGTTATCGAGACGTTAATGAAAAACAATTGTCTTTGCAAATGTTTTATAAGAAAGGAAATGATTCAACACTTTTGTCAGACCTCAAGGACACACATTTTGTGTTTTAGTGTCCAGAGGACACTTTTAACATATTGGAAGTTTAACACTTGTCATTTTGCAGCATTTTGCCTCTTGTGACTTTCAGATTCCCTTTTCCAGCCATTTGGCACTTATGTAACTGTGTTTCGTTCCCACAAAGTCTTTAATGCTTTATTATAAAGCAAACAATATAAATCAGTATAGTGGTTTATATATAGCAGAATCAAGTTAAAATATAATGCAAGAAAAAAAAAAGAAATATTTATATTATTTATATTCAAAAGGTCTAAATTATCAATCTTCTAGATGATTTAGTGTTTATCAACCTTATTCACATAATGACTTTCAAGCTCATGTTATCAAGGTTTTCCCTATCTGAATCAAGGCCATCGGGCTTCTACCCTACATCTCCCAATGCCCTCAAGCTTCTGGCTGATAAATAAGGTCAGATATTAAAAAAGAGCTGAGTTTTAGGGGAAAATGGTGGTGTTGTCCCTAGAGTTTAACAGAACAGAATGTGGTGAGTTTGAGTAACTTTGTGGTGCCTCCCACAGGTCACAAGCAAGCCTGAATGAGCAGATGAACAGAACTGAAAGGCTTAACTAGCCACAGCCACGACTGACGGGTGGTAGTAATTCCAAGCCAAACAGCAGTATTGAGTTTCAGTACAGATCTAGACATCAGACACTTCCTTAACTCTCTGTGTCAGCCCAATGAAAATTACCCTAGGATGTCCACAGCAAACCTGCACCACTAGCCGCTATCGATAGCTTATTGGCTAGCCCGCAGATTTTCAAAATCAGAAGCTGTACAGCAACACATGATGGTTAGTTAACTGCACTCAAACTTCTCTTAGCAGATAAATTAAACTGCAGCGCGTATCAGGGGACAGCGTTCAAGATTTTACATTTAATTGAGGCGTTTCTCTGACATTTAACCTGCCAACTTCCTGCAAATCTCAACTACAGTACAAATAAATTGCACTACAGTTGCTCAAGGCTTAATTTTACAATATAACTCTGTGTGGGAAATGCTGAGTGATGCTGTCACGCTGATCCAGCACTTACTGAAGAGATGAAGATTGATTTAATGTGCTGTGACTAATCAGCAACTTCTAACTGTCAGCTAAAACATTTTTGGCTGTATACATGAACAAGCTTTTCTCAAAACTTTGGACACAGCTTCATCGATGAGACTAAGTGCCTCTGAGAAGCCCTGTGGTTTACATCAGAGGAACCAGCTGCCCTGAAAACACAAATCAACTTCTTCTTTCGATTAGGAAGCGAGGGGTGGCTATCTAGCTCACTTCCTGCAATGGACTGAAGTCCCTGGCTTAATAAACTGTGGTTCTAGGGACAGACTGGCTGCCAAATACACACTTAATTTGCTATTTTGTAATTGGAAGAAATTTCAGTTCAGTTCAGTTTTTATCACTAAAAAGTTAAGACACAAAAACCTCACTGGTATGTTTTTCTCCAAAACATTTCCTAATTTCACATATTCCCTTAACACTTGGTAGCAAGGTTTTTATTATGTGCATTAGAATCTGGTCTATACCTGCCTCCTCAATCCATCTTCCTCAATGCTTCTTTGTTTTCTGCCAGTAAACAAGGTCAAAGGTTACGAGACACAGAGCTGTTTGCCCAGTGAGTCACACATTTAACTGGAATCCCTGCCACATCCCTGCACTGCAACATCCTCAAACCCTGCAATCTGTCTCGTGGAACAAAATTTACAGAGTGTTAAGTGCACTGCAGCATCTCATACGTGTGCTTAAGGTGCAATTAGACAATAATAAAAGAAAATGGGGCAGTTAGTCTAGAGTGGGATGGTGTGTGGGTGTTAGTGATGTAAAAGAGCCCCTGAAGGTCTCCGAGTCTGCGGAGGCGAGAGAAATTTCACTGTGCATGTGGTCGGAAAACGGTACAGAGTATGCTGGCATACTGTAGAATCACATACATAGTGATCTTGAATCACAGCACATGGTCAGACAAAAATGAGACTGCAGGTCATTTTCAAGAAACATGGAAGAACAAACAGTCTTACACATGCTCGACCAATCTGCAATGACTGAATCTAACTGACAGGTTTATCAGCTCATTACATAATTATAAATGTGAAAAACTGGGATTGATTTATGCCACAAAGAATGTAGTCACAATGATGATTGGTCTTATACAATTTCAAACAATCAAATCTGCTTCACATTCGCTACACTTTTCATTTCTTTGCAGATTAAACTAAGTACATTTAGTTCAGGTTTGCTGATAACTGACTAAAATTCTTACCATTTCTTCTCTGGATTTGTAGATCCACTACATGATCCAAATACAAGCAACACTGAATCAAGTGGAACTACAGTTTGTGAGGATAAGTAATATAACTCTGTGTTGTCTCCGACCAGAAATGGCGACGTAAGATAAATGACGCATAGACTTCCAGTACTGCTTTGCACACAGTAAGAGCCAGGTCTGAACAGGCATTGGTGCTGTGAGGCGTGACGACTGAACTGTAGATAGAGGTATTTGTTTGACTTCTGATTATCTCTAACCTACAGCTTAATATCCAAAGGCCGAAGCAAGGGATTAGTAGCCAGGCACCACTGGCAGTAAGTGAATGTAAGGTGGGAGACTGATGGAGGGGGGAAGAAAGGGAGAGAGAAACCAGTTAAGTGACAGAGGTGAGGAAATGAACTGAGATACTGTGAAGACAGAGGATGAGATGGTAACAAGAGAAAAGATAAAGTAAAAACAAAGTAACAAAAACCTCAAAGTGAGAAAAGTGAGAGACGGAGGAAATGAGAGACAAATAGATGAACAATGACTAAAAGAAGAGAAAGAGAATGACACATACAGCAGAGGTGGTGTGACTACACGTTCGATTGCCCGCTTCTGACTAAGTCTCCATTCAAGCTCATTTGTTCCATTTTACACCCCTCTGCCCACCCTACCACTTCTTACAGCACACTACTGCCAACCACAACAAGGCTTGGCAACTTCAGGCAACACTCATCACGGAAATAACAGCATTGAAAAACAGTTGGGACGCATTATTGCAAGTGTAACAACACGGCAAATAAATAACAATCATGCCAAGGGCAATGCTGGGCAAATTCTGACTTTTTGCTGGTTAAGTTTGTCTTCTTTTCCACCCACTATACAAAGGGAACATATAGTTAAAGGTTAGGTTTCATGGGTACATCAAAGTAAAGTGGTTCCCATTAACTAAAGCAATTCCCCATAGGCTACTGTTGCTATTACTGATAATACTACATGCTAAGTCAAGTTTGGACTTGAACTGACAATTAACACGCGCAACATGTTTAAAGACAGATAGATAGATGGATCAATTTGACCACATTTTTCAAGATTATGGCCTAAAATCTGACCATGTTTGCTTCACCTAGGCTCTAATGAAAAACTGTCTGCCATTTTCTTTCGAGTCATGTCAATTAAGAGATGCAAAGATGCATGCCTACATATAGACCGTACCTGTTTACACAGCGTCATTTGTAGAGCCTGACCGATATTGAATATTTGGGGCCGATGCCAATATTAGGGAGTAAAAAAATTCAGATATCAATATATCGGCCATATATATATATATTTTTTTTTTTTTTTATTTAACTTGAATGAAACACCGGAGCATTTCCACTGCATTATTGTTTCTTAATAAAAGTATTAATATCAGCGCATATCGGAGAATATATGCGTCGATACCCATACATCTGTGATGCACCAATATCGGCCGATAAATCGCCCAACCTATAAATTAGGCTCTAGTTATTTGCATAATAGAGTTATTTGTATGCGTTGTCAGCAATGAAAGTACACACTCAGGTCAGTTCTTGTCGAAGTACACTTACTGATTGGAAGTCGCAGCCTCAAAGCAATAAAGTAATTGCTTTAGAATCAGCTATAATAATTGTTAAGTGTAATTACATTATAAACAGCTCTGGGCTTCTTAACAGCACAGTTTTTAAAGCAAGCTCCTGTCAGATTTACATTATATTAACGTCCATGATTGATTTTTATATGTCCTCTAGGTTTGGTTTTCTTACACAGCTGATAAGGGCAATGCTCTTTTGTACCTGGCTCTCGTACTGTATCTTATTTAAATAAGTCTGCATTTTTAACAAAAGTACCACACAATTATAAAGTACATTCTCTACCAAGATTTACCTGGCAGAGGCAGGTTTTAAGTCTGATCTGCAAACCATTTCAAACCACTCAGCAATCTATAACACAACTCCCTACTTTGAAAAATGTTCTGCAGCAATATAAACACATATGTAGACAAAACAAAACAAAAGAACATTGGTTTGGTCTTTGGTAAAGCAAGATGAGAACTTCAGGGCACTACAATATTTTAGTCTTTCTTGGGAAGCAGGGCCAACTTCAACAAACCTGCCTTCAACTGCGCCGTGTCGTCACTGTGAATGGATTGGCTTTATACATGTGGCCCATGCAGTTGACTGTGGGAAGGAACCATTCTGATTTGCTATGTTCAGCTTTCAGTGGTTTAGTAGCTTCTGTTTATTATAGTCTCTGGGTTTTAAGTCTAGTTTCACCCTAACTGTTTTCTGATTGTTCTCTATTGCCATGCTGTTTGAGTTATAGCTACTGTTATTGCAAATAGAAAAAAATTACAAGCTGTTGCTTCAAATTAAAAACTTTCCAGCCACAGGCTATTTAGAAGCAGGTACAGAGAGTATGCCTTATTTGCCCACATTACAGGATCTAGTCAGACTTGCACACAGTACGGCATGAAACACGTATCCAAAAATTATGGAAATACAACATCTCATTCTCCTAAAATGAGAGTTGGCACAGGAACCTATGAGGACAATTTGTGAGGTCATTCTGGTATTGCTGTGCGGCACAGGGGAGCTGGACCAGCTTGTTCCTGTTTATAACAACATGGGCGCTGACTGCCAGGCAAGCAGATGGAACAAGGAGAGCAAGCAAATGCACATACCAGCTCTTCCTCACATACTCAACTGCAGACATGATAGATGCAGATGAAAAAAGTGACAGTATAGAGGGAAGCATGTGAAGAGCACTGAGCTAAAAAGGTTCAGGTTACACACAACACAGGAGTCTGCCCAGCAAACACAGGCTTGAACCTAGACATAACATATAGGCAAGTGTAAACAAACACCGTTTCATCCTTTCAAGGGAACAGACATTCCTCAACCCTAGAGACACAGCTGAGTGTAAAGACAGGAAAAGTTGCCCTTGATGAGCGGCAAAGTATATGTCTGTACAGTCCTTAACATTGACTAGAAAGACCTAGTGGCACAACATGTTGAAACTGCCCTCAGTTGGTCATGTTTATAACTTTAATTTTTGACTGCACTGTACAGTAATCTTTCCATGTTCAAATAGTGTCAAATTTCCTGGTTTTTAGCTGCCGTGGGGAATTCTGGAAATAAAGGCCTTGTACAGTCCTGCAAGGTTAATTATCACCCTGGCGTAAGAAACATACCACAGAGACCAATTGTTTGGTCCTAACAGAGAAACACAATGAACAGGAAGTGGAGGTCTTGAGAGCTGCAAAAAAAACTGATAGAGTGTCCAGCAGAATAGCCAGTCAGGACTTTAAAAGTATTCTGGATTGTTTTTGACCACTAGTGGTAATTTAAAGAAATACCTTGATGAGAGGGTCCCAGTATTGTTTGCATCTTGTATCTTGACACACATGCCTCGAATACAGAGGTAACTGTACTATACATATAGTGGTAATAGATATTGACAGCCAGACTGCCCCTGTCCAAACATCCTAAAGGAGCTTTTCACTTCTGTCGTAGTATCTGAAAAGCAGTTCTGACTAAGCATAGAAGAGCTTTCATTTTCAGGCAGGAGATTAACTACTTCTTTGTAATCCGACTCCCAGATACTGAGTGAAGAGCAAGACATGTGATAACAAATTTGTTTTTGTCTGGTGGGCCTCAGCATGGCCACACTGCTCTACACTGAAATGCTTGTCCTGTCTTTCCACCTCAGCTCATAGCTGCCAGCCAAATGACAGATGGTTGCTTAGTTTTAGGGAAGAAAAATAAGATTTAGAGGCAACAATATACCATGCCACTTGCCCACAGCACTGTCCCAAATTAATGTTCTAAATATTCATCACAAGAAATGAGATCATTCATGTCTGCTTGGCAAAAATAATCACAAAATGTGGTTGAAAGGAAATTGTGGGGTGAAACAGTGGGTCGATCACCACAGTGAAAAACTTAATTACAGGGAGCACAAGTAAAGAGGATGTTGTGCTTGTGCTCCTAAATGACTGAAGAGTATACATGCAGTTGTAAGCAGTATGTTTATGAGCGTTTTGGCTAAACAAGAAGATCCACCATCGTCTCTTCTGACTAAACTTTACTCACACTGGGTCATGTTATATAAGCTGTGGTTGTATTTAATCATTTACGCTGCCAAGCATAATTGTATCAATGCTGTCAACAGTGTGCAAAGACACATTGCTGTTAGTAAACTGACTTTTCAGGGTGGCAGCAGACCAGCAGGTGGAAAGTTGAAACCCACCGGTGTGGATAGTAAAGTATGGTTGAGGAAAATCAATGACCAACACTGCCAAGCACTAATGTAGTTCCCCTGTTTCAATTTAACTGTTCAGTGTCTAAAAGCAAAAAGACGAAGTGAAGTGTGCAGCCCCCAGATATGTGAATGTCAAACACAATGCCTAACAGCACAGGATACAGGTGTAACTAATAATGATTGAGCCAGTATTCATAATACCAGGGACCTGGGAGGAGTAGCCATTATTAAAGCCCAAATCTATAAGCAGTTTTTCTCTATAACATTAAATGACAAAATAAGCAACAATTTAAGTTCAGGAAAAGACCATTTAACACAAATATCAGTTAACCTGCTTCTTTAGAACTGGGTGGGTGTTGGTTGATCAGATTTAATTGACAGTGGTCTGACAACATTGGCAAACAACCCAACAATTGTTATCAGATCATGAATCATTTATTGCCAACCCCTGATCATAATATATTATGTGTACTAAAGTATATGACATCACCTTTTTCAAACTCAGCCCTACCCACTTCAAACCAGTAAAAAGAGCACAGACAAAACAGCACAGAAATTCCTGTTGTTAAATTTGGAGGACAATATGCTTTCATGTTTGAGCACATTGCTAATAGTAAAAAGGTTACCAGGGCCTTTCATGTTAATTTATTTCCTGTTTTGTCACACCAAAATGAGCAGCATGAAAAGGCCTAATCTCTGCAGACTTTACCCGATATCTTAAAGGTAAGAAAACATTATTTTTTGAACATTTACATGCAATTGTGATCCTACCTGATTGTTTGGTTTGTGCTGGGAGGAGGTCCCTGGGATGTTGAGTGAGTGACTCCTAGTGACAGCAGCTCCTGTTGATGCCCTCCGTTGCTGTGAGCGAACTGACAGTGATGCTTTCACCTCCAGCGGGGGGCTGCTGCTATTACTGTTCCCCTCTGTCTCAAGCACTGCATCCCAAGGATCCCCTGCAGGAGTTCCTTGTACTGTCTGTGCGGCACCTCCTGATGCCAGAGATGTGTGCTCATTCTCAGCTTTATGCTTTGTAAGAGGGTCCAGATCCAGCCAGTCAAAGCGACTGATGCCAGATGATTCCATCCCTGCTGGCTGCTGGGGTGGTGGGTTGGGAGCCAGAGAAGCTGTGCCCACTTGAGAGGAATCTAGGTCAGTGCTGGCCGATCTGCCATTCTTCAAGTATTCTGAGGTGCTGGCAATCTTGTCGAACAGTTTGGCCATCTCTGGGTCCACGGCTGGTTGTGGGAAGACCATGCCAGCAGCAGGCTGGATGGGAGTGAAGGCCATGAAGGATGCCTGCTGCGGTGGCAGGGCCATGAAGGGCGGCATGGTAGGAGTGAAGCCATTTTGAAATGTGCCTGGTTTGGGGAATGGAGCAGAGGGGAACATTGGGGTGGGCTGATGGGTGGGAGTGGACACACTGGAGCTTGATGGTGTGGACAGAACAGGTGTCCACTGGCTGCCCTGGAAAGGAGAGGAACTACAGGGATGGCCTCCAGGGTAGGAAGCACTGAGGTTAAACCGCAGCAGTGACGAGGGGCGGGACACTTTGCTGTTAGCCCCAAAGTTTTCATCCAGTAGGAGCTTTTCAAGTTCTTCATTGGTCAGTTTGTCCACATCAATATCCCTGAACTTGTCCTGCTCTGCCTGCTTCTTGGTCTCTGGGAAAACAATGAGGTCTTTTTCTGGTCTACTAGTACAGGGTAAAGGTTGAGGAGCAGTAGTGGTATATTTAGATGGTTTTGGTTTTGAGGAGGATGTGGACGTTGCATATGAAGATGATGTTGATGAGAAAGCTGAAAGAGTGTGTCTCTTCTCCTTTTGCAACTTTGCTAAAGCCTCTTCCTCCATCCGGAGGGCTTCCTCTTTACCCACAACCCCCTTTGGCTGGGGGACATCCAGCTTGAACCCATTACCACTTGATATCTGGGCCATTCTGTCAACTGGAAGGTGCCATGAGTGTGACGGCTTTTAAGTCAGGTGGCCCAAAATGTTGCGGAGCAAAGCTTTAAACACCTAAAACAGAGTGGGGGAAAAACATTTGGATAAGTAAAAAGAGGTGGTCAAACAGGTTCAAAGCAAACATTTAGAAATGTCTTTTTTTTAATGATATACAAGCATTTTAGGATCCCCATATCACTGCACAGCTATGGGTGTCTGCTAAAAGGTTAACTTGATGAAAATACAATCTGTATCAAATCATGTTTACTGTGCAGTAGCATGTCCAATGCTAGTCTATGTATTATACATATTGCTGTCAATATGAACTGACCCTTATCACCCTGCTGTACCAAAAACCAATGGTCATTAAAATGAAATTGAAGTGATACAGGGCCTTTGACACCAACTCTTAAACAATTCATGGAGGAAACTCTGTAAAAGCTTGTTTAAATATATCTGGATATCACAAAGGTAAATGATGAGTAGACCGCATTTATATTGTGCATTCCTTTGAAAAAACTATAGTGTGCCACCCCCACATACACAGACTGATGCAAGATGCTAGGGTTCAGTGTTTTTGCTCCAGTCCACATTGTCATAAGGTAACCTGCTCTTCCTGCTGAGCTACAGGCAGCCAAAGCTCAGCTTGTTCATTAGGCTCACTTGTTAATTGGCAGTTCTTCATCTAAAGCTTCCCTAGTCCTTGTATCCGTAACCATGATTTGATTGCTTATTGATTGGCTGCCATTTGTCACACATGCACAGCCAATACTTGTACTTGTTTTGTAGTCAAGGGCATCAGTTAGGTCATACAACTGGCACAGGCTACATTAGCAGCATGTTCATAGTATTTAAATCAATTAGCTCATACACTCACTGACAGCAAGCTCTCTACTATTACTGCACCTCCATGTTGTTCACCTTGACATTGCACAGTGAATATTTCAGTTTTTGATTAATCAGCTGGGCTGACCAGTTAACTTACAAATGTGTGAGCTCCTTTATTTTCATTATCGATTAATCTCCCAATTAATTTCTCCATTAAAAAGTTGATTGATTGCTTTATGGAATATAAGAAAACACTAACAGATACGCATCATAACTTCCCAAATCCCAAGGCGATGTCATCAAAGTGCTTGTTTCTTCGACCAACCCTTAAAAACCCAAAGTTGTTGACAAACAAGGGCATCTTCCCTTCTTGATAATCAGAACTATTTATGGTTAGCTTACAACAGGAAGGAACCAAAAGTATCCCACATCTATAACATGAGAAAAACATTGCTGCAAACAGTGTTTTGTGACCCTAAAATGACACAGCGCCTTTTTCAAAGCAGCCATTCATCGAACGAACAGCCCCAGGGTTGAGTGAGTTCCTTCTCTCCCCAGGCGTCACCGGCCTCTCCTGAGCTTCCCCTCCCATTGTGGTGAAGGCAGGCTCTGCTGGGGCTCAGGCTAGCCTAGCACTATTGTGCAGCTGAGGAATTTGGCATGCTAAGCAGCCCGACGGGTCTCTCTCTTCCTCTGTCTTTCTCTCACTCTGTTAGCATTATGTTAGTACCATGGCCCAAGATTGTCTTATCAGCTGTGCTAACACCAGAAGGCAGTGACAATGTGGCTGCATTCATTAAGCATTTGACTAGGAGAGCTTAGTGCCAAAGTCTTCCAGGAAAACAGCTCGGGGAAACCAAATGCATAAAGAGAAAGGTCATGATCTTTTGGTGCCTGGTGTCACTGATGGATTAATTCTCTGCAGAAATGTCACATGCGCTGACCAAAGTAGTTCATATGTATATTATTGATTTTGCACACAGTAAGAATGCACGCTCTGACAGACTAAGCTTAGTACTTCAAGTCACTGTTCCATAATCAAAAGGTCAGAGCACCTTAACTGCTAAGTATCCGAGTTAACATACTGAGCTAGACACTGAACGGCAGCTGCTTCCTGATTATTTTGTATGTAAACACTGCTTCCATCTGACAAATCACGTAATGTGATTTAAATTCATAAACATTAGTTTTGTTTTTCTTAACCGTTTGGCACTGTAGATCATTGCAGATTGGGCAGATCAGTCCAACATAGTCCCAGTTCAGGCAAGGCTGAGAATTCTATTTTAACCAAGGACATTCAATAGGTCTCAAGCTACACATAGATCACCAAAACCATGGCTACATACAAAAGATCCTTAATCAAGATAGCCATATTGTTAAAGTCCGTATATGGCAGCAGGAGACATACAAAGGAAGAAACCACCACTTGTGGAGAGAGGCCAGCTGTAGCCAAGACAAATAGTGCAAACTCTGTTCCACTGCACCATGGCAAAGGATGGCAGAGCCCTTGTCCCGTAGGAGCATAATTCAACATTTGAGCATGACATTAGCATTGTTCAAGTATTGAGAAGACAACAGCTACACTAGTGAAAAGTATGCAGAGGTCCCAGTTACAAATGAGATTCTGGGCGTCTGGAGACCCCCCCCCCCCCCCCCCTTAATATTCAGTTTATTTTAATTCACCCTTTAGGTATCTTTAAGGATGTAACAACATCTTATTCTACACTTCCTGACAGTAATGTCTCCCTCTCACTTTTTTTTAATCAGCCTGTTCCAGCTTTTACTTTTAGGCCAATTATTCTAATACTGAGTGATATACAGTACTTTAGGCACTTCAGATGTTTAGATCCTTATCCATAACATGAAGTGGTGGTAAAGGCAAAGAGTCACACCAAATATTTTTATGGCTGCCATCAAATCATTAATATTTGAGTGTAATTTTATACACATTTCCACCAAAAAAACATAATTGGTGTCTTCTGAAACTTTGCAATCCCCACTACAATTTGAAACAAAGATCTGTTGATTTGAACATTGTTTGTCTGCACAGCATAGTACACCAAAATTCTTCTTCATAGTCTGAATTTATGATTTCATCTCATGAGACTGAGCGAGTGCTTTGCTTCCACTAGCATTGCAAAAGTGCAGATGTTGGCAATACACTCTTCAGCTGATCAAAGTACAGGACAACATCTTTAAAGAGGGAAATAAGTAACCACATCAAGTTCAGAGATTTGTAAGGTATGTTCTGTCATTTTAAGTAAAGGAAACAATACAGTACATCATGTTTCTCACTCGCTCTTTTTGCACTGGCTTATCTACTACTGAGGCTGGCCTGTGCAGAACATTATGTCTATAAAAAGAAACAAAAAAAAAAACTGACAGGGCCATATTGGAGCAGTGGAGAGCTGAAATCCCTAATGTCCTCCCTTTGGCCAGTATCCCAAAAAAAATCCTATGGCTGTTTCACTGTGGTTTACTCTGCATCTGAATTAATAAAATCATGCAAAGTCACAAAAACTCTAAATTTATCCTTTCTTTTAAACTGCAAGACTTTTAACTGAACATATGATTGCCCATTTGGCACCTCTCTAAGTCAGTTAGTGGCCATTTAAAAAGGATGTTATTCAGACTATATAATGTTCATTTCTGCATTTCAATGAGTTAAAATGCTCAACTTTTCCTCCAATGACTTTGAGGAAAACAGAATTTCATCATATCCCAGGTGTTAATAGTTAGCACTGGGATACTGTATTATCACGTAGCATTGTGGAAGACAGTCAACCGACGGAAATGTGATATGTTTGTCTAAGTCACAAAATGAAAGTAACGCTACGGCACGACTACATCGAGCAGTTTATTTTTGGCTTTAAAATGACTAACGTCTTTTTTGTAAACAACCCAAATGGCTAAGCTAACCTGTCGGCTGATGCTCACCTGACACCAACTGATGTGTATAGTCAATAAACACTCGCTTTTCTAACACTGTACGCCTCTTAAAATAGGAGCTAGCTGATTGTTAATAAGAGACAACAGGCTTTCAACTGATTACATGAAAGTAGCCTAGCTAACTTACCCGGCTAGCCCGATCAAAAGTCACTTCTTGATACTTTTGATAGCGGTTGGTTGGAACTTTAACTTTGTTGGATGCTAAGTTTAGCCGCTAAACCCAATACAACTGCACACAAAGCAGGCAACCAAGTCGCTCACAGAGACACACACACACACACACACACACACACACACGACTGACTTTAGCTGAACAACGACAACTTACATGACTGCTCCGTACTTTGAGGACACTGAATTAATAATTTAAAAGTATCCAGGCAACTGCTTTGGTCCTGCCAACTGCCCACAACAAGGAAGAAATGCAGGTTTGGTCACACGGGAAACGACCTGGTACAACGGAACCGACGAATTCAGGCGAGTACAAGCTAAAACTTTACACCCAGACATTAACTATAAAAAAAAAAGGTTAACTTCTCACCTTTCAGCGGTGCGGTGTTTGGAGCCATTTTTCCTGCAGCTGCATTTTTTCCATCCACTTGCACAGAGGGGACGTCAGTTCCTGTTGAGGTGGTTGGATGGAGGTTTGGTTGGACACGGTTGGATAGCGTCTCTGCCAGGCTGGGTCACTTTACTGAGGCTTAAACAGCAGAACAGCTCCGCTGTGTGGGCCACAGCTGTTAGTGTCGAAATAAATGTATTTACGCAAATCCTGGAGGGATGTTCATACAGCTGAGTCCAGCGTGTTCTGGTGGAAGAAGTACTGAAATCTTTGACTTATGGAAAAGTAGTAATACCCCAGTGTAGAAATACTCTGTTATAAGTAAATGTCCTGCATTAAAAATGTAATTTAAGTAAAAATGCAAAGATCTGCAAAATGTACTTAAAATGTAGTCGAATGGCTCTTGTCATAGGTAAATGATTATTTATTAGACCGTATTTTTGGATCATCACATTATAACAAACATTTACTCAATTTTGAGGTACTTGCATTTTACTTGCTGCTTTATGCCTTTACTCCACCACGTTTCAGAGGGAGATCACTGTAGTTACTTTGTAGATTTATAATACAAAATATAATCAACAAATAAGAAAAAGTATAAAGTAGTAGTTTCAAGTACTTAAAATAAAAGTAGACATTATGCAGAATGGCCCATTTCAGAATCTTATATGTTATTTATTTATTTATTTATTTATTTATTTATTTATTTATTTATTTATTGAACAAGTATATAGCATGAACCAATGCCACTTGCCAATGCCAAAGTAACTGAAGTTATCAAATAAATACTAAAAATATTTGTCTATTTAATGTAGTGGATTAGAAATATAAAGCAGCAGAAAATGGAGTCCAAGGTTGTAATGAGTGTTCCATGCATGCCATCCAGTCTGCTTAGAGCATTGCCACATCTCAGGAATTTAAAGCATGTACTGCATTATCATCGCTACTTTATCTATAAAGTAATACATGATAACAAGAGAAGGAACAGGGATGGAGTGGGAATAAAAATCAGCCCAGGACTTTTGACTTGAACTGTCCCATCAGAACCTATTGGGAGACACACCATCACATATGGCCTGTGTCACAGTTCAAAAGAATAATGACAGAGGTTAAATTACCTGATGATTTGTAGAACAATACATGAAATGGAACACAAGCACATTAAACTGTAGGTCTTCTTTTCAGTTTCTTCTGTATAAATTAGCCATCAAGTGTGAGATTAGAATTCAGACTACAACAAATATATAAATTATAATAATTATATAATAATATCATTATATAATAATAATATAAAATATTGTAATAAATAATTATATAAATTTTATTTTTAGTAGTAGTTAGTAGTTCTCCCTTCATTGGATCTTTTTGTAATAAAATTCTGTAGATCTGAACTAATTACACAGACTTTGAGTATTTCTAGAATTTCTGACAATTAAAAGAGAAAAAGGCAGCAAATTATCCTGCAAAAAAACTTGTGTTGTGTTCCAAATCCCAAATCTCAAATGAAGTCTCAAGTCACTGTGCTCTGCACTATGTACTGCTACAGCATATTTGTTTTTTTTCACAGCCAGGACATATTCCTCTTCCATACAGAAACACAGATGTCCACACAACATCATATATATATATATATATATATATATATATATATATATATTGTGTGTACACAATAGGATAATACACATTTTGAATGCAGAACTTTTACTTTAATTGGAACATTTTACATGATGTTATGTTATGATGCTGCTTTTGGTAAATTTAAAGATTTGAATACCTCCACTGCTGTTAGTAGGCCTACATATACTTGGTTGGCAGTTAATTAGGTACACCTGGCTGAACTAATGTACTTTAATCCAACAGTCCTGCAATAAATCCAGGTCATAATGTTCAGTTTGTGTTGAAACTATTTTAAGAGAGGTGCTGATTTAATTTTATGATAATTGTGGAGACTGCAGTTTGTTGTGCTGCCGAATTGCACTGCGTGAGTCCCACAGGTGTTTCTATTATTTTGTCAGTGAGGGGGGATAAATAATGTGTTTAATGCCATGTTGTTCAACACCAGCACAAACTGCATTCTCCAAAATGAATCAACACCTCTCTAAAACAATTTCAACACAAACGGAACAATGAAATCTTCATGACAGTAGGATTTACTACAGGACTGTTGTATGTTGACTGCCTTAGTTTTACCCAGGTGTACCTAATAAACTGCCAACTATGTGTGTGTTGTATTAAATGTGAACGAGATGTTCCATAATGAGGCAATTATCAAGACTAAATACTCAATACACAACACACAAACAGTACATTTCAATCCACATTTAAGCTATGAATAGTGTTTCTCTCTCTTACGCCAGACACTAACTCCGCCCTCACCGGAGGTTGACTGAACGCCACGTACGGTTTGGCTCAACGCACCTTAAGCCACTGGTTAACCGTTTGTTTAGACTTTGACTGACACGTGGACTGGCCAATCAGCTCTCAACGCGACTCTTTCACAAAGAAAGTACACTTTTTCTGCCCAATAAGAGGCGGTGGAGGCGGGGCGTTGCCATGGTGAACACAGCCTTTTTCTGTAGGTTGTGGCCATAGGAGGCTTGTATTGGTGGTGGATGACAGGATATAAACAAGCTCCAGTGAAGCTCGGGCACTTGGAGGAAAACTGAACAGTCGCAGCGCAGTGAAGAGTGAAAACAGAAGCTCGAAGTAAGTATCCTTTTACAAATAGGTGTTATTTTACATTAACTGTGTTAATTATTGAAATGTATTATAAATACTAGGGCTTGTTTTGTAGCTTTTCTATATCTATGGGATAATGAATTAGCTGCCATCCTCACCATAAACTACCTGTTCCGTAAAAGACACCGCTAGTTTATGTGTTTGTTAGGCAGTTACAGGTTTCAGTTTGTAAGGCTCTGGCAGAGGCATTGTTTTGAAGTAAGCTCGGTGTGTCTTTATCCACCAAACACGTGTGTTGCACAGTCCTTCGCTTGTACTACAGAGATGCTTTTCAGATTAAGAGTAACTTGCATAACCTCATCCCACTGTGCCTCCAGGTGAAATTGTGGTTTGTACCCCTTTTGCAATGCTTGAGAAATTGAGTTTGTAGTCCTCTGTAAACACAAACCACACTCTACTGGTTTAACATTTGACACATGGGCCTTAGGCGCAATTTCAGTATAATTAAACAAACCTGAGTAAGATGTACCATCCTCACTTAATATCATACCCAAATAATTCCTTTTTTTATTTCTTATTTTGTCCATAACCAGATGGTGAGGGGTAAAGCACTGGCCCGTTGTGGGTTGGTTCTGCTGAGTTTGTGGCTTTGTATCCAGTCAGTGCCTATCAGTGTGGACAAGACCAAAGAAAAGGCTCATGAGGAGGAGCTGGGGCCACCACAGAGTGCTGTGAGTCAGCTGGACATCTCTCATTTAAATCTCAGTCATATAGCTAATTACACCAAATACCTCTTAGACATGAACAAATTAAACACTGATGTGTGCTTTCGTTTATGCTTCAGGAGACTGGGCTGCACTATGACCGCTACCTCAGGGAAGTCATTGAGTACCTCGAGAAAGACCCCCACTTTAAAGAAAAACTAAAAAATGCCAACATGGATGACATCAAGGTACAGCTACACACTCACTAAACAGCCCGTTACTTCGTAAGCTTTTTACCAACACAAACAATTTGTATTGAACCGTGGTGTGTGGATTTTGTGCTTGCAGCAAGGCAAACTTTCCAAAGAGCTGGACTTTGTCCATCACAATTTTCGGACAAAGCTGGACGAGTTGAAGAGGGAGGAGATGAGTAGGCTACGGATGCTCCTCAAAGCCAAAAATGACATCCAGGAGGGGAATGGTGAGTATCCTGTGTTGCTGATGTGTCACTGACAAATGTGTGCTTCTTGACATTGCACAAGAAGTTTTGTGAAAGAAGCCAGCACTTGGGTCATCATCTAATGTAGTCTAATGTGGCTCTTTGACACAGGAACCTGATGTAATACACTTCCTCCCTCAGCTGACAGTGACTTCTACTGGCCACTGGCAACTGTTGAATTTTGAATTGAATTTGAAATTAGATTAAGAATCCATCAATATTCATAAGTGTAGTTAAAGACCAGAAGTATAGGTTGAGGTCAACATGTTTTAAAAACATAATGCTCGGAGACGTTATGACAAGATGATGCAAGTTGGACAGGATGTGTAGAAAAACGTTTTAGAGATGGTGGCAGATTAAATACAAAAACAGAAATCGCTTACCATTATGTTTAGAAATACATTTACCCTTACCGTCTCTTCCTGAGCTCTTTCCCAGAGTAAATTTGATCTGAAGCTTAAGTAAACAAAGCCTGTGCTTACCTCTGGCTGTGTGCCAGTACACTAAAGAACTGCTGAAGCACAAAATGTCTTTGGAAAGCACATGGGGAAGAGTAACCAAACAAGTTTATTGAATGCCATAATCGCTCAGTCTCAGGTTTTAGAACATGCAGTCTAAAATAAGTGAAAGATCTGCTTCACCTTTTTAAAACACTTGATCTAACAGCTTTACAGTTCAGTAAAACGTCTCATTATTCCCTCCCTTACAGGCCGGACAGTGGACCATCAGGCCCTGCTGAGACAGTTTGAGCACCTGAACCACATGAACCCAGACACTTTTGAGGTGGAGGACCTGGACCGCCTCATCAAATCGGTACAGACAGTGATGTAAAAATGCTAAATAGATCTTTACTATAGTAGATGAGATTTTTTTTTTTTTTTTAATGAAAACCTTTTATGCAGCAGCTGCAGTTGTGGCACATGCAGGCATTAGCACTAGTAGGTTATCTCATATACACACTGTTTTTGTTTTATGTTTATACAGACCATGTTCCCCTGCTGTAGTGCTGTTGCTTATGTGTAAATATATCACAGTCATACATATAATCACAGAAAAGAGCACCTTGCCTCATATATAATAAGCATGGCGGGAGAATTACAGGTGTCAAACAGTGGGACCAATCGCATAAAAGCTCTGCCGGTCTGGCCTGTTTTGATTTTAGATGTAATAACTTGGAGGCAGTCACAGCAGCTTTATGTGCTTGGTTGGAGGAGACCAACTCACCAGAGGTAAATTCATTGGATTTAGAGAGGAACAAGTTTCCTTTGAATTCAGGAAGAGGAAGTCATCTTACTGGATTTGAATATCTCTCTGCTTTTACAGTGGAGTTAACAATCATATCCATGTAAATCCTGACGTTATTTTGTTTGGTTTAAGTTTTGTTTTAGTGTTATTCTTTGTTCTACAGTCATTTATATACTGTTAATGCTTTGGAACTGGTGGAATGCAACCAACACTGTAAAATGAGTGTTTGCATTGTTGATGAGGTTTTCATTTGACACTTATCTATCAACTGTCATAACATTTCCATTTACTGTGTTCAAAGTGAGTATCCGTAGAGCTGTAGAATTAAGGATTACCCATATGTTCCTACAAAACAGTCACAGTGGGTGCCAGGTACAGACTGAGCTTTTGACACTTTAGGACATTTTAGGACAATCACATGTGTATTTATAATATCCAGAACATCGATAGCAGTTAATTGTACTTCGGTAAACGGCTGTTTTCAGACTCCATATCAACAAACCAACTGTACCAACAACATCATTTCTTAGAGTATCAGATCAACTTTTGGTGTCTTTTCTCTCAGTTTTACTTCCCAGGCCATTACAGCCACTGAGAGGCTTTGTAGAGCAGAACAAAGGTGTATCAGCACTTGATCAGCAGCCATTAGAAATTGTAAACATATCAGCACTGAACAATTTGTGAAACTTTCCCTGCATGAGGTAAACATGAAGAGCGTGTCTGTGATTGATCCAGCATCCTGCCAGGGCCCCTGGGTGAGCTTTGAAATTGAAATCTATTCAGCCAAGTAGTTTGCTTTATCCTCCATTGAACGACTCTGACTTTACTACTTGTGTTGGATGGAATGAATCAACTCCAGAAAAAGTGTGCAAATAAAAGCTGAACAATCCAGGTATGAATTCCCATCCTCAACATTTTGTTTTCATTTGTAGGCGACCAAAGACCTGGAGAACTTCGACAAGGACCGCCATGATGAGTTCAGGAGATACGAGATGATGAAGGAGCATGAGAGGAGGGAACGTCTGAAGAACATGAATGAGGAGGACCGCAAGAAGGAAGAGCAGCATTACGAGGAGATGAAGAAGAAGCACGCTGATCATCCCAAAGTTAACCATCCTGTAAGTCTCCTGCCGGAGTGACGTTAATGCAGCAGAGATTGCAGCTCATTAGGAGCAGCAGTTATAACTGTCATTATTCTCAGTTATAATCTGAGTTCTTACATGGAGGAATTATTGGGACTGTCAGTTGAGCAGGTTTTATTTAGATTTGAATGGGAGGATGAACAAAATGCATAAAATAAAGTTGAACTGATGTGTATGTGTGTGCGCGTAGGGCAGTGTGGACCAGCTGAAGGAGGTGTGGCAGGAGGCAGATGGTTTGGACCCAGAATACTTTGACCCCAAGACGTTTTTCAAAATGCACGGTAACCACTGAAACCATATTTGTCTCTAAAGAGCCAAAAATATCTGTAATAGATTACTAAAGGTTTCCACTGATAGCACCTTGAAACAGGACTAGTTCTGAATGTAGCATTGAAGTGTGATTCTACAGCTAGTCACAAAACTCATCAAAAAGGGATGTTTGTTCATTCCAATCACTTTTGTGTTGCAGACAGTAATGGAGATGGTTTCTTTGATGAGACTGAGCTTGAAGCTCTCTTCACTAAAGAGGTATTTATGTTCACTTGTTTACATCTAACTGCCCTCATTCTTCATGTGTTAGGATTATGTAATATATAAATGAAGGCGTAATTGTGTATCTGTGTTTGTGTGTCTGTGTCTGTGTCTTGAAGCTGGAGAAGGTGTACAACCCTGAAAATGAAGAGGATGATATGGTTGAGATGGAGGAGGAGAGGCTGCGAATGAGAGAGCATGTTATGAATGAGGTGAGCTGCCACAGTGACAGAGCAAATATGGAAGTTTTCTCATGTCTATTATAAACACAGCAATGATGATCATGGCTGCCCATGCCCACAAATGACACATGCAAACCTAGAGTGCAGTCAGTAATGGACTTTTCATTAGAATTTCCCCTCCATGTTATATCAAACGTGCAGCACTGATGTCAGATATATCATGTTTCAGTTGGAAATATTCAGTTATATCACTCCTAAATGATCAATCAAGTCATTTTTCTTGAACACTAGATGATAGGAAAAACACATTATGCATCCATCGTAGTGTCACTTGAATTGTCTGTTCCTACACAGAAGTGAAACTTGCAGACTTGTGCAGACATTACCAGTGGTGTGAACAGTAACAGCAGTGGAAACTAGAGTCATTGCTTCAGCAGGAGGTTGAAATGTTGACTCTTCCTCTTGTCCCCCCGCGGAGTGTTGTGGCCAATAGTTAATCTTGAATACCATGTAATAGCACGGACATTGATTAAAGCCGTTTCTTGTGTTGATGTTAAGGTGGACACCAATAAAGACAGACTTGTGTCAATGAGTGAGTTCATGGCGGCCACTAAGAAGGAGGAGTTCTTCGAAAAAGACGAGTGGGAGGTAAAAGCTATATTTTGCTATGAGTTGACTAAATTTGACAGGTGCGGTTACGTATCCTTGTCTGAATTTCACCCTATTCGTTATATAAATCATTACATCTGACCATTCCCTGCCCCATGCGCTGCTCTTGCCCCCACAGACTTTAGATCAAAACTCCTTCTACACTGAGGAGGAGCTGAAGGAGTATGAACAGCACCTGGCCAATGAGGAGACTGACATCAACAAGAAGTCGGTCGAGCTGCAGAAACAGAGGGAGGAGCTTGAAAAGAAACAAGAAGAACTTAATGCTCAGAGGATGGGGCTACAGCAGGTGAACTGAAAAACTCATTATTAAGTTATTGTACGGGTAAAATACAATGAGGAATTAGGATTTCTTCCTGATGCAAGTTCAATACACTGAGTAATATCCACAGTAACCCAGAATTCTGATGACTTTAAATCATTTCCAATTGATCATTCAATATGCATGATTTGTTCAAAAATATTCAGAAATATTTACTGCCTTGTAACAGAAGTGGTGAGCTGCACTTGCACAATATTATATTGTCTGTAAAGTCTGCACTCTACAGACTACAAAATATTCAAGTGAATAAACTGAGCAGGTTCCCACTTACTTTGTGATGCTGTAACATTTTCTCTGCTTGTTTCTCTGCTCAGGCCGTAGAAGAAATGGAAAGGTTAAAAGCCCAAAGCACAAAAGCTGAGGTCAAACGTAAGTATCACATTGTAAAGATTGTTGTCTAAGTTTAACCACCAAGGGTTAATGCAGACTTTTATAGTAACACACAGTTAAAGGGGGACTCACAGGAGACAAAAAGAAGAGGCCAAGACATCCTGACTTTTACTCCTTCATATTAGTTAAGCTCCAAAAATGCTACAACCCACAATTCCCAGTGCATCTTTAATTGGATGTAAACCAGCAAAAAAACAAGATGACCTTTATGACATCACTGGGGTTATTTTATCAGACTCCCTTCAGAGCCACAGAAGACATTGTTTTTATAAGCTCAGTAGCAGTAGTACTCCTCATTAGTACAAATTAATGTCATTTAATTTGTAAAATCAGTGAAGTGTACCTTTTTTTAAAAACAAAGGTATACAAAAACTAAATATGCAGAACTTGAAGCTTCTATGTCTCCAGTGGTCGTATTTGAAGAAGCTCAAAACTCAGCTTTCATCAGTAGAAGTTGTTAATAAGGAGGGGAATATTATCCTTGTTATCATTCTGTAAAATTTTATGGCCTTTCATCATCATCTTCGTGATTATGTAAATGCCATCAACTTGTGCCAATGTGACTCTCCTGTAGGTGAAGGTGAACCAGCAGCAGTTATACCAGGAAACAATCAACCTCTGCCCCCTGGTCACCAGCAGCAGGACTTACCAGTGCCAGGACACTCTTAGCAGGCCTCACCACTCTGTGTGTGTGTGTGTGTGAATGCTTGTGTGTGTGTGTGTCTGAGAGTGTTTATTTTGCAATGATTCTAATTTTCTGTTATTTTCTTTTTTTTTTTTTTCCAAAACACCACAAGACAAAAAATATGTTTTTAAGTATTAAGAGCACATTAGAATCTGATTTCAGGCTTCAGAATTAGTGCCGACATGCCATTCCCCTTCATTCGGCTGCATGAACCAAACTTAAAATGTGGATCTGGTCCAGTTCTCTATGTGGACAATCGACCCTTTTGTTTTTGACGTTTTATCACAACAAGGACTCTGTTCTCCATGGGAAGTGCTTTGGGGTGGAATTGGGGGGGGGGGGCTTTTGGCCTGATCCGCCAATGTTTTGTTTAGTGTACACTGTGGTTCATTGTCACTGGTACTGTCTCTTAGAGAAAAAAATTTGGAAATTATTTATTTTTTCAGGTGAAGAGAGCCTGTTATTTAAAAAATGAATGTTATAAATGTAGCTTTAGAAGTTATGTAGAAATACGAGCAAATGAATGAAATGGTCCTATCTGAGAGGTACATTTTTTTCTCTCTTTAGGTTTAAAGAAGTTTGCTATTGGTCAATATCTCAAATGATTTTGTCCTCTTAAGAGGACAGTTCTACTTCAACATCAGCCATCATTTTCTTAGAGGAAGTTTTTCCAGTTTTTCCGGTTTAGATCATTTGCAATGGAACTCCTTAATGCACACAAGGCTAAAGAAAATGTAAATTTACACCTACGTAAAATGCTTATTCCCTCAGTTGGATTTTCTAGTTGATGATGGTCGAAGAATATATTTAGCTTACAGATGAAGTTACATCTATTTATGTGTGTGTGTGAGAGAGAGAGAGAGAGAGATAGTCTGAATCTGTCATTTCTCATAATAGAATTATTTATTTATTCAGTAACACCACAGTCGATGAAACTGAATTAAAATCAAGAGACACATGGTCAAAAACTGATCTTTGTTTTAATCTTAGAATAATGCAACAGATAAGAGAATAAGGACACAAAGACAGATCTTATGAGGAAGATATTTTTATGTCACATCTGTCTGTTGACCCCAGTTTACCTGCTACAGGTGTATTTTTATTTATTTTTCTATGGCCGTTTCATAAAAGCAGTTAAATCCTGTCTAACTAATTTATGAAACTGTTGTATGAGGTTTGAATGTAGACAATAAAGTGAATGAGCTTGCAGTTTTGAGGCTTGCTTCTTTTTGTCACACACACACATCAACACACACAAACACATTCAAATAATTAGAAATGTAAAAACATTATGCGATCCAAAGTAAAATATTCAGTGTTTTGACAAGAGTAACTCCTGCAACATGTTTAGAAAAACTTTCCCTAGGTCCTTTGTTAACAAAACAACAACAGTTGCGTGATCACAATTCATGGTTAGAAATTCAGCTCCGTCCGTACGAGTCATTGAAACGCTCAATGAGGTAGTCACCTGCTGTCACGGGAGGGTATTTGTTGGAGCCGTCGCAGCAGGTGATCAATGCCGCATCATCAGGCTGGACGAAGAAAGCCATAGACTGACGTGTGTTGGAGTCTCCAGCAGGGGGCAGCAAAACCCTGTGGAGCTGAAGAGCAAGGAACATCCGCAATAAGAAGCTTTCTTATTCTTTCCCCTTATTTACACATTACATTATACCATAATCCTTTTTGTGTTAGTTGTTGAAATTATTGTCAAATTGTACTTTCATATCCATAGCATGATTATTGTCGAATACTAGTCAAAATGAGATTTGTGAAAAGTCTTCGTTTTTGCATTAATATTAAGTATTCTAATTCTAAAGAGCCAGTTTATAGAAATCTGCAGTTACTCAAATCTGCAAAAACTCTTCTTAACCCACCACAGAGACAAAGTGATCGCTGGTCCAGCGCTGCATCAGGTCGGCGATGTTGATGAGGACGGCTCCGGGGATGCTGGGAGCACAGATGAACTCACCTGAACGTCTGCGGACCTGAGGATTAAGGTGGATTACACGTGTGAACATTTCTCCAAGAGTAGCAAACATCTAAGCCAGAATTTTGGTTGAGAAACCTTCCTTTTACTGACAAAAGATAAGCTGAGCTTCTGTTACATGATTAAAGGTAACATAAATGGAAGTGGAAAACATTGCCTGATGGTCTGAAGGCGTCAGTTAGTTTTTGAAGTGGAACGTTTAGTTAGTAATTTGTCTTGCATGCAGAGAGGTGGAGATGTGAGTGTTATTACCTGCAGACCCTCAGAGCTCTGGAACAGCAGCGTGATGCTGCCGTAGTCTGAATGCTCTCCACATCGCAGCTGACCCTCCTTGGCTTTCTCACTGTTCACCGGTGGGTAGTACAGAGACCGCAGCGTGGTGCCATTCTCATCAGCTACAGGAAACACAACAGCACTGCTCAAATTCACTTGGTATTTTACATCAGTATCCTTGTAGTCCTATATTGGGAGTCATGGTATTAGAACAAAAGTTATTTCAAGGCTTGGCAGTCTGAGGACACAGTTGATTGCAGAAGTATAGACATCCCTGGGAAAATGACATATTTTGTTCATTTTTGAAGCAAAAAGAAGTAAATTCAACCCCTGCAGCAACAGACATTATAAATGAGAATTTCTTCAAATATTAATGCACCTGATAAATGTAAAAACTGACCCAAACAAAACATGTTATTGGCCCAGTGCAGCCCAAATGTTTGCACACCAATGCATTCTTGACAGAGAGCTGTGACATACACAGAGTTTCTTTTGTGTCTTCCAAGATGATGATGTTGGGTTTTGTGATTGGTTTTCTTTTCTGAAATGTTCTTAAAAGAAGTAGAAATAATAAAAATGTTATTTTTATTTTTTGTACAATTCAAGGAGAGGAAAGTTTGAATCACTAAACCAGCGGGGAAATAGTGTGTGGAGGACCTGAGCGAGTAACACTACACTTCCTGTTACCAATGTGTGTTTGAGAAAAAATCTCTTTAATCCCACCTGACCTGGACTCATGGAGTGTCTTTGGGACACTCAATCATCAGTTGTTCTTACACCCCCGTTTAGTGACAGCAGTGAGTAATGGTGATCTGTTCATACTTCCTATTAACTGATGTGTACTCAGGAACACCTCTGGGTCCAGACCCAGACTGTGGGCCATCACCCTCAGCACCCGCAGACTCAGCTCTTTACAGCGCTGGAAGAAACACGTCTGGATCCCCTGGAACCCTGGTACAGCATCTGATGACGGCCACTTCTACAACAGAAGGGAACAGCATTAGAGCACCAACTATTATTATTTAATTTTTTTATTTTTTTTACATCTGATACTTTTATCATTAACTGAAATTTCCCTCTCTTTTTTTAAACATAAATATTTTGATGAGCCTTAAATTACAGAGTTCTGACCAAAATATGGACTCAGCAGTACACCTTACATGTAATGGAAATACTGTTTCTAAATAACATATATAAAACATATCTTTTTGCATTTCTAGCAGCAATTCCTTGTTACTTATATGCTGACACATATTTATCTGTGATAAATTAACATCAGCTGATAATAATGGCAGATGAATTTATCTATTGAGCTCCAAAAGAACCGAGTGGAGCAGATCTTTGTCTGGAAAACACCAAAAGATTCAGATGAACCTGTACTCTGACCTCCATACTGATAACCAATAGGAAGTGGGATGTGCTAACAACACATCACGAGGTAGAGCCTCTTACATAAAATGAACAAAGTCGAACTCTGATAGGAAACATTACTATGTCAGGGTGAAGTGAAGCCGTATTGAATGCCTCCTTAAGATCTCCAGGTCGACGTGGGTTCAACCTGAAAAGCGGTTGAGTTGAGTTGTGAATTTAAAACCAGGACACTGTGCAGAGAAGAAGTGTTGTGTTGGTGAAGTGTGTCCTCACCTCTCAGTCTCCAGAGACACCCAGCCGTGGTTCAGGTTGTTGGCGAAGCTTCTCCTGCTGAAGGGCTGCTTCAGCTCATCTGGCTGCAGGAAGAATTCCTTGGATACACCCATGACACGGTCCACCTACCCCACCGCATACCAGGGGAAAAGGACGCATATTAAGCACTTTAAATAAACTAAATAATAATCTGGGTTTATATTTGCTGGCCTCACCTCCTCCTGAGTGATCCCGGTGTTCTGCAGAAAAACGAAGCCCACTTCTGTGAAGACTGTCCTCAGCTCTTTGCTCAACTTGTGCAGCTGCTCGTCGGTAACATCTCCCTCACTCAGGCTGTATGCACCAAAGTCCACTACAGGAATGCTCATTTTAAAAACTATAAGTGTATCTAGAAGGCTCTACACGCGGAGCTGCAGGACACAGAACAGCAGGAGAGGAAAATTGAAAAGTGGCGGCTGCTGCTGCTGCTGCTGCTGGTGTTAGTCGCCACATCATTTGGACTCATTCGCTCATGTGACCTTTTTCCAGCCAATAGGAAAATAGCTCCTAATGAGACCAAATTGCACAACAGTTGGCTAACTTTGGCTCACCTTTGGATGCTGCTCGCAGGTTGTGTGAAGGTGGATGTTGTAGTTTCTTTGGTGGGTTCACACAGCCTGAGCTCTGCTGGTTGAGAAGATGTTTGATTTGAAGAAAGACTGGAGCATCTCCTTTGCAGGCTGCGGTTTTATGGGAATTTATTATGTCGGTGCCACCAGCTGTATCCTTGAACGGTTCCCTTGCCTCCTGCAAGACGCCTCTCACATATACGGAGCCTCTGCAGGGTCTTTGATGGCTGCTGTCCTCACCATTGGAATCCCCCTAGGTAAGTGGCGGGTCTCTCCTCGACACTCCAAACTTCATTCAAAAATCGGCCACATTTTGTTGTATAATTCGGCACAGATCAAATGCACTTAGCAGTATTGCACTTTGTTATATCTCCAGTGTCAATGCCACAAATAACTATACGATATTTAATTTGTAATTGCATGTGTTTCCTCTGTAAAGATTCATTGTGTCCACGTGCACAACTTGTCTCTTTCATGGACATACAGGAAAGCCTCTGCTGAGACTTTTGAGACATCGAATTGTTGCATCTTATTTTGGCACATCTGGTTTTTGAGAATTCAAATACACAAAGTAAAGTCCTTACATTCATGCACAGTTAAGACTTTCTTGACTAGGGTGACTTATCAGCACCTTGGCACAGATTTTAGCCAGGTGATCTCTAGACACAACCTGACAGTGAAGAAAGAGTAAAAAAATAACAGTTTTATCCAGTATTTGATGTTAGTAACCAAAAGTCTATAGTAGAAAATAACTGCTACATTTCAAATAAAAGGAGATGACCTGTGTTAAGTCCTTAGTTGACAGAATCACTTCTGCTTTTAAGAGCTAAAAAGGTCATCTAATAGGATCTATTTATTGTGTTTCTCTGTGTAGAACAATGCTGTGCTGATTTGATGTTCATGGCCAAAGAGGCCAGGAAGTACAAACTGGGGCCCCTGCACCCAGCTTACAACCTGCTGCAGATAGTGCATGACTCTCTGCTTTCAAGCCTTCCAGAAGACGCCCATGTTCGAGCCTCTGGGAGACTGTGTGTGTCCCTGACCAGAGTGTCTGACCGGAAGAACGTGCTGGTGTCAGAGTACGACACCAGGGAGGAGCTCATTCAGGTACACTTTACAATATGGGAGTGAAGATGACCCTTTTATCCAGAAACGCGAAGGTTGCTGACTGACTGAACGAATGAGGGGTGATATTTTTTTGAGGAACCATCACACCATTTCTGTGTGTACAGAAAGTTTTTCATTCAACAACTCATATGCAGTAATACTGTGTGTGCTTTTCCCAGGCCCTTATATGCAGCTGCTTCGTCCCTTTCTACTGTGGTGTTATTCCACCCACCTACCGAGGGGTGGTGAGTACACCAGCAAGCTGTTACATTAAAGTGTTTGTTTAGATTTTAAGTTATTTTTTCGGGGCATTTTTGCCCTTTATTATGAAAGCAAAGTGGAGAGAGAGAGAGGGGATTCTGCAGCAAGGATTCAGTCTCAAGCTCTACCAGGTGAGATACCTGGGCACCCCAGCATTTGTCACTTGTAACGGTCAACAGTTTTCCTTGAGACAAATGTATCAATAAACCCAAACAGGTCTCATAATGGATCCAACTTATTGTCTTTCACATGTGCCTCTCAGTTACTCAGAGGAAATTTGACCACACAGTGATACAGTCGTTGCATAATTCACGAATAGTTCCATATTCATATACACAGAACACATGTTGCACAGTTTACATCCATCTAAAAACTTCAGTGTGGTTGTTACTTAGTGTCCCTGAATCAGTGTCAGGTTCAACACCCTCCTTCTCCACTCAGCATTACGTGGACGGCGCCGTCAGTGACAACCTGCCTCGATGTCACCTGAAAAACACGATAACGTTTTCTGCGTATGCCGGTGAGAGTGACATCTGCCCCCGGGCGAGCACGCTGAACTTCCATGAGGTGCGCTTCAACAATGTCAGCATCCAGGTCAACTCAGAGAACATGCACAGAGTGGCCAACACCTTCTTCCCCCCACAGCCTGAGGTGAGACGCAGGAGCTCCGTGATTCAGTTGCAGCAGTTCAAAAGCTGTTTTATCAGCTTTAAATAGGATTTGTCAGGTTAAACAAAAATAGAGACCATACCAGTGTTTGCATGTTTTCACCCATTTACCTCAAATCACATCACACTTCTTTTTAAACCATATACTTCACGTTACCGCCAAACAGTTTCTGAAGTATTATGTTTTTTTTCATTCAAAGGTATTTTCACTCCCTGTAAGCAGCAATTTATCCAGTTATTTAATGTGGTTATTATTTATCATCTGATAATAATATTGATTATTAGTGAACTGTGTCATGCAACTGTGTTTGTTTGTGTTTTAATATGGGATACCTGTGAGCACAGACAAGCGGAGCGGGTTCAGCAGGAGTTTATGAGAGTAGAAAAAGAGCCTTAAAGCTCAGGATACATGAGACATACATGTTCAGGGCCGCAAAGGTATTTCAAGTGGGCCGACAAATCACTGGCACAACAGTACAATTTTGGGCAAAAGATAAAAAAAAAAAAGATATAAGTAACGTTTTAATGTTTTAAAACTAAATGATCTTTAAAAACATCTAAGATGTTTAAAAACTTGTATTAAGGCCTATCACTAAACCAGTGATAGGAACTTTTATGTAGTTGCAGGCCGGACCACATCGTATACTTGTTAACTTTCAGTCAGTAAAATACATTATACAGTCTGATTGTGTCAACATGGATAGCTGTTTAGCAACCGGAAGAACATCAAACAAAAAATATTTAGCTTCCCCTGCTTTATGTTCAGTCCATATCCACACATGCAGGACGCCCGTGGTGCATGTGGAGAAAACATGTTCTTTTCTCCTTCTGGAATGAGATGAAAACATGTTTCTAAAGTTGGCTTTCAAAGTCCTGCTTGAACTAAAACTTTACTCAAAGGTGTTTTGGCTCGAAAATGATTTACAAATTTCCTTCTGCTCGTCAAAAAGGGATTATTGCAACCTGAAATATACAACATACGACAGTAATATTTGCAGATTATATGGTCCTATCTTGCATCCTCATCAAGCGCTCTCGGATTTTACAGGCAATGTCTGAAATCTGCCAGAAAGGCTACATGGATGCTCTCCGCTTCCTGCAAGAGCAGCGTAAGGAAACTTTGCCACAGTAGTTTTCGAATATTCAAGAAAAACAGAAGCCGAGGAAGAAAAGAAAAACGCGGTGTGATCCAGCGCTTGTTACTGCAGAAATTGTCTTGATTTAAATGCCCATGACAGATCTGATCAGCAGCGAGTGTCCACTGAGAAGTTTGGAGACGGACTCGCTCAGACCTGCTTGTTGTGAGCTGGTGAAGGAGCAGGCTGAAGCCGAAGAGGCCGATGTGAACACGCAGCGGAGCCGACTGAAGCCTCTTCAGGAGGAACACTTCTGGCTGGATCCACAGCTCGTAGAGAAGCTCCCAGCTGACATCAGAAAGGGTGAGTATAGGAACTGAAGCGCAGGCTGACACAGATGTGAGCAATGAAATCCTGCTTGAACCTGCAGTGCCAGTCCAATAGATCGAATGCAGTAAAACTGTTTGTATTTTACTGTATTTGTGTCAGCGCTGTGTGAGGCCTGCAGAGAATCCCATACAGCTGGTGGTCTGTTGTCCCACGTGACCGAGTACCTGCCGAAGAAAGTGACGTCATACCTGCAGATCCCCTGTACTCTGCCCATCGTGTCGCCCTACTCTTTAGCCCACAGGTAAGAGCCCATCATATCACCGGCCTGTATTAGCATTATACTCTAATACCAAGGAAGCCAGGCAACCATTCCTCATGAATTTTTGATCCTTAAATATAACCATACTTCAGTATTTCTGTGTTTGTGGGACCTCAAATTTTTCCCGATATTTCACTAGGTGACGTTGTACTCCATTGCATTTATCTGTCAATGTCTTTTACCTTGGATTCCATCTTTCTTTTTACCCCTCTGTTTGCCTCCTCCTTTCTTCTTTTGCTTCTTTCATCTCAAACTAACCTGAAAACATGAAAATCCCAGAATCCCCAAATCTCTCAAGTTGTTCTATATATATGTGTATATATAGATATGTATATATAGAACAACTTTTAGATTCACTGTGAAATTAAACTCAACCTTTTATTCTTCACAATTACAACTTTTCATACTGCGAACTTCATCATGCTAATATTTGTTACTATTACCTATGTCAAATTTAATGCAGGACTTTTATTGACTTCCATCACTGCAAATTGTGAGTGTTAATTTGACACTTTAATTTGTCCTTCCAGACTGGTGGATTGGATCCCAGATGTGCCCAGGGACATGAGCTGGCTCTATGGCAAGGCTGAGGACATATACAAACAAGCGTGGAAGGACAGAGCGGAGGACAGTGACAGGTATACAGTGTGAAGGTCATGTCTCTTGTGCAGCTCTGTGCCTTGGTTTCACTGGTTCAGACATTCTGTGTTTCTTAGTGTTATCTCAAAGTACAGATGAGGCTGAAAGAACCCTGGTCCTCGATAGTTTTAGAGGTTTTGAGAGTTGGACTACTGGAAATTATGACATGTTGAGGGCAATAGATTATAGACATGACTGGAATCATGTTCTTTCTGCACCACATTTCATGTCAATCCATCCAAGCTGGCGAGATTTTTCACTTTGGACCGAAGTATTGGAGCCACACCTTGATATTGGCATCATTAAAGCTGCACTGTAGCATGTCTAAAAGTATAATAATTCATTGAAACTTTACTGTCATCTACATAAGATGAATCCTTGTCTTCACCTTCTTCCAGAGAATCACCTCTGCACAGATGTACAAGCCTGCCTCTAGGCCTGAACCTGTGGAACAGCAGGAAAGAGGACACAAACACTGTCCCAATGACCCCAGAAGCCACGCCCACCTCCAGCCTCACCTTCACCTGGAACACACACAGTGAGGTGGACCACATGCCCCTGACTCCTCCCCCCACACCCTCCCTCAGCCCCACATCTGGGTTTGACAGTGCAGGTAGAGGGTGGGGATTGGGCAGAGCTATGGGGTGGATCAGGAACACGACTAACTCTACCTCAAACCATTGATCTTTAATGCATTCAAGTAAATATGTTTAATATTGCACAGAAGAAGAAGAAAGTGAAGCTGTTGAATAAATGAATTCAAACATGTCCTGTGTTTTGTGGCATTAATATCAAAAAAAATATTAGATACACTAAGTAACTGTACATGACAGGCTATAACATGATTTATTTTTTCTTTTCCTGTCGCCTCCTTTAGCTTTCTCCCAGAGCTTCTTTTATCTATTTGTCTTTCTGAAAAACTCAAACATGTTCCTTGACTGCACTTGTCAATATTTTTTAATTAATTAATGAATTAATTAAATTTAACAATGGATCAAGTCACTGTGTGTAATGTCAGAGATGCTGCTCAAATGTGACAAACCTGCAGAGATATTTGAAGGAGCTACTTGTAAGTCTAGCTATTGCTACAAAGCTAACGTTAGCATCAACACCTGTTTACTTACCAGTCTAGAAGAAACGTTGTGAGTTTGGCATCAAACTTCATTTACTCACCAAGAGCTGTCTGCAGCAATGGGTTTTTTTTTCTTCTTCTACTGAAGTTAGCATGCTAACCAGCTAGCCCCGGCTGTCTCCTCACTTTCTGATAGCGAGTCACTGCAGCCCCCAATCTGTCCTGAAGATGTAGCGCTGCTCAGAGGGAGTATTATAAGCTTTTGTCTTGTAAACACAAAGATTACTGGAACAAAGTTCAGAAAGAAAACATCATATATGTATTCATTCATTTTATTTATTGTTTTTTGATATGAAATCCATCAGCTTTTACTGATACACTTGCATTATGATGCACTTTTATCAAATAACCATCTCACAAAAAACAAACTGACAAACCTCAGGCACATGAGTAACAGTGATAACCCACTGTAAAATTATTCAGCTGGAGCAACAAACACACAAATCAGTAGCTGATGTTGTGCTCTGCTTCTGTTCCTCCCATAGCACTGTGTGCAGTTACATGTTGGTTAAGCAGCCTAAGTTATGAAAACAAAGTCACGTGTTCTGCATCTGCCCTAACTGCAGCCCGTGGGTGAAGTTATTCCAACTTGTTTTCTATTTTGAAACTTGTGACGTTTGAACCTAGTAAGTTGTGCAATACCATAGCAAACTGACAGGCTACCCACTTTACCCCTGTGTGAAGTGGAGATAACACATCCGTTAACATGTTGATGACACTGGATGGTGTGTCCTAATGCACCAGCTGCACTCTGAGATATGATTGAAGGGACTGCAACACTAGAGATGAAGTTTTGATTTCCCATTAAAATCACGGTCGATGGAAACCTCGGAGAAGATGTTTAACTGGGACGAGGAGTGGAACATCTCTTTCGCAGGCTGTGGATTCAGGAGTATTTACTACCTGGGGGCTCTGAGCTGTATCCTCGAGCGGGCGCCGCAGCTGCTCTGTGGTGCTTCTAAAATCGGCGGAGCTTCTTCTGGTTGTCTGGTCGCCGCAGCTCTGACTGTTGGGATTCCCATTGGTGAGTCACATCGCAGATCAGAGATTTCCTAGCTCTTCCAGCTGATGCGCATTTTCATTGTGTAATCTAACCGGTGCAGCATAACATCAGTTAATATCGCATTGTATATCTCTCAGCTTACTATAGATATTGGGATCTTTCAGCTAGAAACTGAGTGTTAATGTCTGAAAAAATATTATTTACCTAGCTGTGATTACTTAATGCATGAAGGTCACAGTTTACATGTGCTATTTCCTATTACAATAATTCATTTTACCCATATATATACATGTATATGTATCTCTTGAATAAGCAAAGTCTGACACAAAGTCATTTCTAAGTAATTCATTCATAGTTTATAGTGGCAGTTAATTTAATATATTGAATATATTAAAGAACAGATGAAAGCAATGTGTTTTTAAATCAAATTTTACCAGCTATCTTATTGGTTTTGTTATGCACTTACAGTGGCACATGCTCACTACAAGTTTTAATTTTAGTCCTGTAGTAATTGAAGTTCCTGGTCATGCTGGAAGGTCAGGGGTTTGTTTTCTCTCTGAACAAGTGCAGTTCATGTAATATTGAGGGCAAATTCCAGACGTCACATGGAGTTCAAAGCCAAGGGCAGTGAATGACAGAAAAACATCCTCCTCCCTTATCTCATTCACTGACTCGCAGATTACAAACACACACAATAACATCACAATGAAAACAAAATAACAGCACAATAAGCGGAAAAAATGTACCGTTTTTTTCCAGGAATTTTGAACAATGTAGAATGTAAGTACAAATAATAAACTTATAATAGATACATTATAAAATGAATAATAAAAAAACAAAATAATAATGACTCAGTAATAAAGCAAGTGAGACAAATAAAATATCAGCTAACAATGCCTCAATCAACAATTTATTAATTCCCTACATTACCCAGAATGCATTTTGCAGCTCCAAGAGACAGCACACATTGAGTCAGAGGTACAATGTTTGCTTCCTCAATACATCCAAGAACCAAAAGAATTTAAAAGGACAAACAAAATGCTGAATTAGATTAATTCACATTAACATTTCTTGTGTAATACATGCAGCTGTAATTTATCACTTTCCCTAAAGACTGATTATACTGCATTTTCCTCCTCAGAGCAGATGTGTGCTGATGTGTTGACCATGGCCAAAGAGGCCAGAAAACACACACTGGGAGTTTTCCACCCCACCTTCAGTCTGCTGCGGACGGTGCAGGCATCCCTGCTGGAGAAACTTCCAGAGGACGCCCACCTCCGGGCCTCTGGAAAGCTCTGTGTGTCCCTCACCAGACTGGCTGATGGGAAGAACGTTTTGGTGTCAGAGTTTGACAGCAGAGAGGAGCTCATTCAGGTAGAAAGGAGAAGACAAAGGCTATGAAAGGTTTTGCAGCCTGGTCTGATTTCACAGATAGTAATTCAGCGAAATGGCATGAGCTGAGGCTCTTGTTTCTGAATTCTGGTGTTTTAAAGGTCCCATATTGTATAAAGGGAGATTTCCATGTGGATTATAAAGCAGGTCTAGGTTCTATATTAATACTGTGAAAGTATCAAAACGCTCAGTCTACAGAGAAATGCACACAACCTGTATTCAGAAACTGAACCTTAAAACCAGCCGTCGGGACTTCTGTAACTTTATGATGTCACAACAAAGTGACAGTGTTTACCTGCTATATTTTTATTCAACCACTCAGAAACCACAGAGGCTCAGAGCTTCCTCTCTTCTGATTGGCTCACCGACCTGTTGTTACTAGAGCTCCAGAGAGAAGCCTGAGAGAGAAGATGTTAAACTACACTGAGATGGTTTTTGGCTCTTAAAACCACAAATATATCTTCTTATGGATCAAGACTTCAAATTAAACACAGGGAAAGCGTAAAATACGGAGCTTTAACTTACAGTCTCCCTTTGCAGGTTCTTATGTGCAGCTGCTTTTTCCCTGTTTACTGTGGTTTCGTGCCACCTTCATACCGAGGAGTGGTGAGTAGATGCATGTGCATTTTTTAATCTGTTTCACTCAGCTTCACTGTTCCTATATTCTCCTTCAGTGCTACAGCTGACAAGTTCCCGTCCAAGGATTATCAGGAAATGGTTACACAATATGGTTTTACAGTTTTCTTTACTTTAAAGCCGCTATAATCAGAAGTCTTCAAATCCTATAAATAGGGGATTTAAGTAGAAAATCAGAGTAGAGATTTCTGACATAACTCTGCCTATGTTGTGATCTAAACTCCAGCAATGCTAAAGAACAACTCTATTGTGAGACCAGTGTGTTTCTGCTTGTGGACTTAATCAGGGTCATCTGTGTTGTGTTGGGTGTCTAGTATTTCTGGACCTGTTTTGTTTTGGTTTGTCTTCTCACAGGAAATTTTGGAGTATGAAAAGATAACATTTTTTTGTTCAAATCATTTAAATTCAAACATTTGGTGTCAACTGGTAGTTATTTTTAGAGCCACAGCCAGAGAACAGGGAAGGAAACCAACATACAAGAGCAGAAGTCTAAAAAGCACTGCAGTCAGACAACATGTGACTATGACCCAGGCTTATCCTCATCTCTGAAGTCAACACTGACACACTCACAACTAAATGCAACAAGGTCATAACCAAAGTACTTTGGTTAATGTAGAAAACCAGTAAGTGAAGTAGAATAGAAGACGAAAGGAAAACACAGCTACAAAGTTGGTTATATGTCAAAATAATTCCTTGAATGTACTGAACAAATATGTTTTTAACCATCCCTGTCTGATACAGCAGTACAAGACATATTGTAAACATGCATTCAGCAGGGCACTGAGTCTGTTTTTAACTGATCTTCCTTTAAAGCCGAGCGTGAATCATAGATCGTGTGCTCGTGAATCATTTCACTCGGCTTCCTTTCCTCTCAGCACTACATGGACGGAGCACTGAGCAACAACATGCCGCTGTTCGAGCAGAGAAACACCATCACCATGGCGCCGTTCTCAGGTGAGAGCGACATCTGCCCCACAGAGGGCACATTCAACTTCTTCGAGGTGCACTACGGCAACGTCAGCATCCAGGTCAACACGGGGAATGTGCACCGTGTCTGTACATCCTTCTTACCTCCTGGACTTGAGGTTGGTCTGCAGTTGTTTTGGGGTTTTTTTTACACATGGTTTCTCTCACTTCTCTGTCATATCAAGAAATTGAATATATTCGGTGTGAAAGGCAAATTAATCTTGAGATGTGTAAGCAGTTCTCTGGAGTGTAAAAGACGAGCAAACAATCCTTGAGGATTTACATTGTTCTTGACAGAAACTGGCTGAGATCTGTCACCACGGCTACATGGACGCTCTTCGTTTCCTGAGAGAAAGAGGTGAACTCCTCCACCTTCATCCTCCTCACAACTGATTCTTGTTCTTTTTTTTGTTGTTTTTTTTTTTTATTCACAAGTGTAGCAACAGCTATAACATGTAACTGGATCACCTGTCTCTTATAGATCTGCTTGGGACACAGTGTCTTCCCCGCAGTTTGGTGGCAGAGATGGACGCACTCAAACCGGCTTGTTGTGAGCTGGTGAAGGAAGCGGAGTCCAAGAAGACACCGGTGGATGGACCGAATCCTACACAACAAGAGCTCTGCCGGCTGGACCACAAAGTCATAGAGAACCTCCCAGTTAACATCAAAAAAAGTAAGTGGGACAGGCGGGGCAGGGGTCACAGGTTTGATCCCACACCTGCCAGGATACCTTCAGTGTATCACTGGAACTACTGAGTTGTATCACTGTCCAGCAAATCCAATATATATATATATATATATATACATATATATATATATATATATATATATTTAGAAATAACTCAACAAACCCATCTCATCCCAAATTAAAGCATAGAAATAAGATTTGAGGCAATTTTAAGCTACATTGGATTTGCTTTGGTTGAGACATGTCAGTGTGGAGAATCAATCTTGATCTTGGAAACACATACCTGTGTGTAAAATACTCTAAGGTCGAAGTGTACTCACAATTACAGTTATTTCTACTTCACTGGGCACAACAGAGTTCTCCAGTTGTAATATTTAGAGGTAATTTCATGTGTGAACTGGCTGTAGATTAACCCCTCAGTAAATCTACAATCAGTATCTTTATGATGTGTTGTAGGAATATTCATGTTGAGTGTGTGTGTGTGTGTGTGTGTGTGTGTGTGTGTGTGTGTGTGTGTGTGTGTGTGTGTGTGTGTGTGAGATAGTCCTGTGTGAGGCCTGCAGGGAGAGTCATGATGGTGTCAGGTGGTGGTCTCAGCTCACTCAGGTCCTTCCTGTCAAAGTGTTTTTGTATCTGCTGACTCTCCTCATGCTGCCCATCGAGCTGATCTCCGTACTCACCAAAAGGTAAAGAAGAGGCGTTTTCTTCTCTTGAATTTGATCATGCAACCAAAGGAGAAGGATATGTTACAGAATGGACAAAGTTTTTATTAGAATAATGCCCAAACCATTAGAAACAGACGTCACTTCATATCCTGCTCCTTTCGGCTCTTTAATTGTTCGTGTTGTGACAGTGTGATACAGTCGGGCTGTACCGTCTTCCTCACACTGTTGACGTCAGCCACAGACTTCTGCAGGGGAGGCGAAGAAAACAACAGGTGTGTGTACACATGCATATACAGTATATAGACTGTACAATAATATATAATTTTCTGACACTTTATTAAATTAATCAATTTAATATGGATTGAAAAGTGGCATTAAAAAATGAGAACAATCTGGGCCTTGGTAGATTCAAGTTAATGCACTTTCAAGTTCAGCAGTTGCCTCCCTTGACTCTTTGGGCAGGGAAGGCGGCAGAAGAGGTGATTGTCAAATCAACCATTTATAAAAATGGATTTTCCAACTAAATTCCGACTTGCATAGAAAACCAACTGCATTAACATCGGAGTCATTGCTTTAACTGAAATTGTTTTATAAAATGTAGATTTTCTAGAGGCTGTAATTATGAACCTTGTAAATGTTGAGATGAAGGTGATATAACTTCTTTTTAATTGTACACACCATCTTCATCAGCACAGCATTATCTGCTGCTGTATAACTAACATTATGAGACAATGTCATAACAGTCAGAACCAATAGCAGTGACCCCGTTCGGTGTTCGTTCTTGTCTGCGTCTTCTAGTGCGTCTCTGGAGCAGCACTGCAGCAGCAGGTCCTCCCGCTCCAATCTCAGGATCCAGACAGGAGGAGACAAACGCATGAAACCTTTGACCTCAACAGTCACCCCGGTTTCCAACAAAAATCTCCACAGGGACGACAGCGGTAACCTGGGCCTTCTCTCCCTCACCTCCACCTGTGCAGTTCTGCCTAACATCCAAATATCAAATTTGCCTAAATGTGGCAAAGTGACTTTAAACCACAGAAGTAAACGGACACATTATCAACCATAAACTGAAAAAAGACTGGCTAAAATAGATGTTTATTTATGGTTTCTTAACATATCTGTACTTTAGTGTATAAGAAGAAATGCTTTGTCTGACTCATGTGGACCATGTGGATTCAACAAGGCAGTTTGGACACGAACTGAGATGGTGACCAAAAGATTAACTGTTACGCACAATAACTTAGGTTAAATTTGGTTAAGATTATACTTACTGATCATACTATAGAATATAATTTGGACTGATTTAGTTTCCATAACAAAACAATAATTAGGATCAACCACACAATGTATAATTTATGAATGAAGTTTGGAAAAGCAGTAAATAATTTACATTTATTTGACTCATCTGACTATTAAAATGACTAATTCATCTAATTAATCAATAACTGTAATCGTGTGATGAGGCTGATTCCAGAGCTCCTGATTAATGAAGGCAAAACCATCTATGACGATGATAAATCTGTCACAGCTAGAGTAAACCTCAGTGTTACATTGTCTCTCAGACACACAGTATCCAGTACCAGTCAGTACGATCTTCCACACTCAACTACAGATCACTACAGATCTACAAACGTCTACTACAGACAAGTGCAGGACCGGAGACCATCTGTTGCTTCACGCCCCTGTAACGTCTCTGTTTCCTGGCGCCATGTCTGGAGGGAAACCTGCACAGACAAGGGCAGACGCCGCCCTTCAGGACCGTCCAAGTCGTAGAACAAACCGACATGATCTCTCTGTTCTGCAACAGGAGAACAGGCAGGTGTACAGTCTGCTGTTTGATAAGATCACAATGAGCAAGCTGGAGGAGCGTCTGCAGGCCAGGGAGCAGGAGGTCCTGGAAGCAGACACAAATCACTGGGAGGCGACTGTAATGAGCGAGATGGAAGTTGGCTGTCTTCAGAAGTGTCACCAACTGCAGGAGGTCAAGGAGATGAATGAGCAGCTTGACCAAAGCAAAACTGAAATCCTGCAGCTGAAGGAGAAGAGGGATCTCACTGAGAAGCTGACTCAGGCTGAAAACCAGCTGAGGAGCAGAGAACAGCAAAACCTCCTGATCAAGGAAGCTAGGGGAGGAGTTCAATGCTCTGGAGGAGAAACTCAGAGCAGAGCTCGCCAAGACAGAAGAGAGCTCAGAGAGATGAGAACAGATGGAGGAGGAGAAACAACCCCTGGAGACAAAGACAGACAAGGAGGAGCAGGAGGAGATTCAAAAGAAACAAAAGCAGGACTAGAAGGATATGAAGAAGAAACAGAAGGAGGAGAAAGCAGAACAGAAGAAGAAAAAACAGGAGGAAATAGAGGCACAGAAAAAGAGAGAAAAAGAGTCTTCCAGCTAACTCTGATCTTTTACCTCAGTGAGGATAAAGACACAGAAAGTCCTAATCCCAAGACCTGAACCGTCACACACAAATTCAATACTTTAAAGGGGGCATAATCACCCAATTAGATTTTATTGTGAGGCAGCTTATGACTTTATCACAATCTTCGTACTGCAATAATGGTAAGAGCAATAAAATGCAAATTAAATTGTATATTTTTGCAAAATGAATGTCTGTCATACTTAAATACAATGTCACCAAATACTCCAGTCACAATGTTTATTTTAATAAAGCACTACAACATGAAACGTTAGTAATTATGACTTTTTTAAATCTCATAATCATGACTTTTCTATCTCATAATTTTGACAATATAAACGGAGGGGGAATTATTATTATTATTATATTAATATTAATTTAAGAAATATATATATAATCAACTGTGTGCATAGCAACCAATAGCAGGAGTGAGAAGAACACAAGTGGACAGGGAGAGAAAACAGAAGGAAACGAGAGATAGGCTGAAGAGGACTGAGAAAGGAAGATTGGAAAGAATTGAGGGAGAAAGACAGGAGCAGGGAGCGAACAAAAGACAAGGGAGGATGGAGAATTAGCAGAGAGAGGATGTGGAAGGAAAGAGAGAAAGGTACAAGAGGAAAGAGAGAGACAGGTGCAGGAGGAGAGAGAGGACGCTGAAAGACAGGAGAGGAGGGAGGAGAGAGAGAGAGAGAGAAAGACAGGAGCAAGAGGAGAGAGAGAGACTTAGAGAGCAGAGAAGAAGACATGCGTGGGTGGATGAAGAAAGACAGGAGAATGAGGAGGAAGATGAGGATGATGGAGAAAAGCAGGAGGAGAAGACAGACAGAAATGAATCATATAAAAAAAAAAGGGACTAATTTCCAGCCTGAAAATACGGTCCTCCGAACACCAGAAGGCCCCGATCATCAAGGCCATTTCAAAGACCTGCCAGAAGGAGGAGGCCATTGAAGCTGGTGGTAACCGTCAGCTTCCATCCTGTACAATATGTTTCATTCATGTCTGTGTTACTCCCTGTAGTTAAACAGTCACTTTCAATGTTTTTATTAAGATGTCAGATTCACAAGATCTTAATGTTGACACTTAAATGATTGGAGGGTTGCAGGTGCTCAGCTGTACTCCACGTTTCTCTTTGTTGTTCTGTTCCTTTCAGATGACACTCCTGAAATGAAGGAGGTAAGAACATCAAGGCAACAGGGGGAAGAGGAAGAAGCACATCTTCTGTAGCAGGAACTACCACAGAGGCAGTTTTCAGTACTGTGACAGTTGTTTATATGTCTGTCTGCCTGTCTGTCTGTCTGTCTGTGGGCAGATTTTGTCAACATGATAGCTTCACAACTGTTACGACATTTAACAGGTGTTCACTTGTGTTCATCAGAATGGAGAAAACAGCACCAGCCAAAACACTCAAAACTGCCTTTGTGGTAGTTCCCACTACAGCAGATGTCTCCAGAACCACATTTTGCCACGAAGAAACACACACACACACACACACACACACACACACACAGACTCACAGAGTGAAAACAATACCAGCCACACTGTCACAGCAAGTAATGATGTCATGTAATCTAACTGAACAAAATCAGATCACTTAATGTAATTCTTTAGGTTTAACTAGCTGATAAATAAGGAAAAGATCACTCCTAGAACAGTAGTTATTTGTCCTCTGATGAGGGGGGTCGGAGGTGGGTTAAAATTAAAGTTAAAATAACTGAAGTGTGCATTGGCCAACACAAAATAATACAGTCAGTTCAGTCAGTAATGTACAGACTTGTTCACTGGGGAAACTAAATTGCTTCACATGCGGAATAACACAAGGAGTGAAAGAAGCCATTAAAGTCAAACTGGAACGACCATCACTAAAAAAAAGGGAGGGGGTCTATGACACCACTTATATGCAGTCTTAACACCCATTCACACCATGACTCACGTGACCCTATCTAATAAGAGGAAATGCCATATCTATCCTGCTGCGGGATCCGTCCAAAATGCCGTCCCCCCTGCCTGTCCCCTTCCCCCCTACGCACTGGTGATAGTCAGTGAGCGAGACAAGTCAAAATCAACACTGAACTAAATAGTGTCCACCTTTTTGGGATTGATTAACTTGAATGTTGAAACAGCAGAGGCTATTGCCCCCACTCTGACCTGTTTTCAACAGAGTACAGAGTTGAACTGGAAATCAAAAAGTGCATTGGGTTAGGTGCAGATGGCTGCAGTGTCACGGTGGAGAAGAGGAATTCAGTGTACATTCATCAACTCTGGAAAAACCAAAATCTTCAGCTGCTCAAGTGTGTGTACCATTCCCTACAGCTGTGTGTAAGCCAGACAGTTAAGACTTGTCAACGCAACCTTGGGCACTTGATCAAAGTCTTTTTATTGAATATTTTCGGTGTACAAAATCAAATAAAACAGAGCATTGCATCCAACCGAAATCAAGTCCCCCCCCCCCTCCAACCCACCTGCCCACCCAGCAGCCCTGACCTACATCACTGAGTGAAAGTTAGTCATTCCTGACGAACACCAAAGGGGATCAACATAAATATTAGGGGATTACATTCTCTGCTTCCATTTTTTCCACAAACATCAAGAATGGCTGCCAAGTTGCATAGAATTTATCTTATCGTCTGTAGTTTGAGATGTTGCATAACCTCTTTGATTTAATGAGAATACAAGGGGGGAGAGGGTCTTTCCATGTGAACAGTATGACCTGCCTGGCCGACAAAGTGCAGAAGACCAACATGTTACACTTGTGATTGTTGCAACCTTGAACACTTGGTTTCTTATTCTCACAACTTGTTTCACACAGTGCTCTCTGCCACTGTGAGTAGGTAAAAATCTATAGCCTCATCAGTCCTGGTGAAATCCCTTTGACGCTGGAACAGATGTCTGGTACATGGTGACTTTTCATCCATAACTGCTTGTTAGCACATACAGTGGTCAATCAGTGGGGATGAACCAAAGACCACCAAAGACGTTATAATACTGAAATCCTGCACCAGATGTAGTGATGCTGTTAACAACTTGTACCTGCTGTTTGTAAACGTGTTTCTACAGGAATTCAACAGGATTAACAAGCTCTTCCAGCAGGACAGAGACGATCCGTTTAAACTCCTTCGCTCCCTCATCTCGTGAGTGGTGGTGTCTAGAATAATACAAACACCAGATGAGGTATTTTGTTACCTGTGGGTGCCGTTAATTATGGGCTCGCCCTCGTGATGGCATTGGAGGAGGCAAGAATGGAGAACACAACAGAGAGAAATATGAGGAGCAGGCACCATGACCTCTTGGTGGAAGTGTGCAGACAAGTGAGACAGAGACTTCCACTTAACATCCAGATATGGAAATCTGTGACTGGCGTTCAACCTGACCGTCATTCTGTCACCAGCAAAATCATTGCTCAGATCAGTGTCAGTGCTGAAGCTCTACTCAATGTTGGCGTTTTGGGTCGACATGCTCAATTACAAAGACAGAGGTGGAGACCAGTTCTTCAGAGAACTTACCCTATTCCCTCTGTTGTTGCTTGTGTGTGTATGTATATATATATGCATGCATAGATGTATGTACATGTATATGCATGATAGCATGCATCTATGTGCAAGTATCCAGTACCAGTATGCTATTTATGTCATTGTCAGATCTGTAAATCTACCTCTGCTAAGGTGTCTCAGAGGTCAGAGGTGCAGCATACAAGCTTTGTTGCATGTCAGTCCATCTCTTTTGTGTTGGGCTCCACCTTCCATGTTGTCTTTTGGATTTTTCTTGTACATTAAAACTTACAATAAAAATGTTTCACCACAGTTAGCCGCGGGGCAGAGGCATAAAAAGTGCCAACTATAATGTACTTTATACAAAAAACAATAATACCAATAATATAGAAAAAGCATCATCAGGACATTTTAATGGACAAATGTTTCATAAAATTCCTTGTGAATGTCATTTCCATAAACATACAAAACATAATTCTAAAATTCCTAAAGCAAAAAAAGTGATAACAAAGTTTAAAATAAAACCTGTTTGAGTTTTGTAACATTGTATTGAAAGGTGTGACAGAAATTCCCCCTGTGGAACCTCTAGCATCCATAATGAGTCTGGTTTCACCGGGTGATCACTTTGCATCGTGGTCAGTTCATAGCACCATGAATGTAAAAATATTAATGCTTAGCTGAATCCTCATTTCACAGAGAGGATCATATAAGCTCACACAGATCAGACAAGCTTATAAAATAATCATCTGGAGTTTTATCTACTGTTAAAACAGTAGACGTGAATGTTTACAGCTACTGCATCACAGTGCAGTATAGTACAGTACAGTAAGGTACAAAGGCAAAACAATGTTTAAATACATGACCTCCTCCAATGACAGTCAAGCATCGTTGTCAAGTCCCTGATTTCACATATTTAAAAAGACTGCCATGAAGATGATCGTACATGAATACAAGGTCACAAACGAAATAAAACACAGAATATTCTGCAAAATTTCTAAAAAGTCCATCTATGTGTGTATATTCCACCCCGACACTAATAAAGAGGAAAACAATCTAAGACCTGACAAAAGAGGTGAAGGACTGAACTGCAGCAGGAGTCAAAGCCTGTGTCCTCATATGCTGCCGTCTTTTGGTCCACCACTGATATCTGGGATCTGATCTGCAAAGGACTGGGTCATCCACTGTCCGTCTGGAAGCTGGCCGCCTGCTGTCTGTGACGTGGTCGCCTCCTGTGCTCCTTCTGAAGAAACAGCGCAAACAAACTGATAATGTGACACTACCTGAAGGACTGTGGTTTGTCAGCTTCACGCAAGGATTTAGCATCTTGCTCAGAAAATACAATATAATTCAGAATTGTAGTTTGACTGGATTAATAATGTCAGCCTGTGTTCAGGCTATAGTGGAAATACCTGTTGCCATTTTCATTTTACCAAAAATGAGAACTTTCCCTTTAAATGTTTGTTTATTTAAAACGGATGCTTTATGCATACATGTGGGTTCGGATGACATCAGAGCCGATCTGTTCATCACTAATATGTACAGTATAGCACTTAGTATTTATACTATAGGTTGTGTTTTTATTTACAGTCACATCAATTTCTACTCTTACACCAGAGCTGAACTGATTAGCCTATTACCAAAAAAGCTGTCAAATCTGTTGTTTAATCCTTTACATTTTTTAACAAAAAAAGACAGAAATTTCACTGGTTCCAGCTTTGTCAGGATTTTAATGCTTTTCTTTATCATATATAAAAGTAAATTTTCAGGTTTTGCACAGTCAAACAGGTAAAACAAGCAATTTATATTTGTCACCACTTGGTTGTGAGACATGATGAAAATTTTTCACTATTCAAAAAAGAAAAATTTCAATCACCAGATTACTATGATTAATTGGCAGGACCTGAGATGTCTGTATTTATCTGAATTCCTTTTCCCTGTGGTCATGATTCAGAATAAGATACCATTGCTAAAGAGATCAGAACCACGTCTGCTGTATCCCGACTCCCCCTCAGGTTCAGGAGTGTGTGTTGTTACCTGTGTTTCCTCCAGATGAGAATGTACAGTGACCGTTGGTCTGGCTCTGGGCCTCTTCAGGTCCTTTCTCTACATATGCTCCACCATAGGCATCTTCATAACCAGGATCATACTGCTCCTCCTTAATCGCCATCCTTTTGGCGTCCTCTGATGATGGAAAAACAAAAAAGCAAGAATAAACAAATTGTCAATCATGCTCTCAGCTGAACCCACAGATTAAACTAATGGCAAGATTTTAACATCACGATGTACTGAAACACAGAAGCTGTCAGGCCAACGATGCTACATCTTTCCATGCTCATATAAATGTTTAAAAAGTCATTTTAATGATGCTCATTGCTTTATGCAGTGTGTTGCTTCTGTATGTCATGATGCTGCTTTGACTCACCCTTGGCCAAACCGAGGTCAAACGTGTAGTCGATCTCCTCGATCTCAGTGCTTCTTTGTACGCCCTTCAGGTGATCTCTGAGCTCCCTCAGTTTGATGTAGAAGTGGACTTTGTCCTGAGCACGAGGGAACTGAGCACAACGAGCGCTGGAAGACGGCATCAAATACAGAGCCTGTGTGGGGGAACTGATGGTCAGTTGAAGGTTTTTTGAAGCAGAAGTTTTTGTTGAAAGATTTTCTAAACTGGCTGCTCTCCTTCATGAAACTTCTCTGTTTTCTTTTCATTGTTAAGTGGAACAAATATTTTAGATGTCTCCAAATTTGCAGAAGTATTGATTCTCACTTTTTCAGCTGTTAGTGTTGATTTTGACTGATATCAAGTAGGCATCAGTTACTTTACTGAAAAGGGAAGCCCTTGAACATTCAGTCTGGTAAATGGCTTTTCTAGTCTTATCGACCACAAGTCACATTCACAGGAACTTGTTCTATACATACAGGGATTTTCTACTATGCACACACACCAATGCTACACTGGGGGCGATTTGTGGTTGAGTATCTTGCCCAAGAACTATTCAAAATGTGGACTGAAAGAGCCAGGAGTCAAACCACTGACCTTCTGATGAGTGGACGACCGGCTCTTGCTCCTGAGCCACAGCCACAGTTTGGGGCCACTCAACAAAATCTTTTTTTTCACTCTTCTTTTTACAAGCATGACAAAAATTTTAACTTTTGTTACAAATTTTTGGAAGTGAGTTTTAGTAATTATCACTATAGACATTATATTTTATAATCTATGATACCATTTTAAATTAGTGTGGGTCTGATGATCAACCAGTATCATTACATCAGTAATAATATTTGTTCAAATTTTTGATAAATGATACTGAACGATGTGAGTTCACATGGACAGCATCTGTAATATGATCCCACCGCTTGAGATGTGGATGAAAGTGTGATGATGGTGTTAAAACATCCACAGCGGTTTCACACAGGAGAGACGTCAGTTTGGAAATGTGTCAAACTTTCATCAACATCCTTTAAAACAGTTGTGTCATGTTTGAGTTCTCACCACGTCACAGTCGGGGATCTTGTGTGGCTGCAAACCAAATTCAAGCTTCTGTGGTTTTTTACCAAACAATTCTCTGCAGAACATTTCATAGATACCTGTGGGACAAGAAAAAAAAAACTGAAATATATCACTTTAATTCACTTTAGAGAATAATTTTACCGCAAATGTTCCTCTGTCGTAGAAGGGCGCTTACATTTTCCATTGAAAACAGCAATAAGAGGCTTATATTTCTTTAACTTCTCTACGAGAATTTTGCCTCCTTCACGTAACTCTTTACTGTTGAGATGAAAACAAAAGGAAAATGGTTACAATACAGCATTACAATAAAAACTCTGATCTCAAAGCATGGTGGTGAGAGATCAAATCAAAATCCATGAGTGGTACCACTGATATGTCTAACATGTTGTTACCTTGAGAGGTCTTTACTCCCTGGCGTCGCCCTGGCCACCATGTTGGTGAAGCCCATTTTGTACTTGACAGGCAATGTGGTGTCATGCATGTGGTTGAGCTGCTCCTCAGTAAATCCAGACAGAAACAGGCACTTCCCTGGAATCAAAAAGTTACCGGTCGTTCATCTCTGCAGCTGAAAAAGCTGATGTATCTGACTGAAGTTAATGGTGTCACAGCTTCCGGATTAATGTTTAATTTATGACATAGGAAGAGTACATTAAAAAAAAAAAATTTGACCTGTAAAAGTCACTTTACAGAAAAAGCCCTGATTCCAAAGGCCTAAAACTTAACTGGTCCTAACAAAGGTAGTTTGAAGAAACCAAAACTATTCACCATCCTCTGATCATTCTTGCAGACTAGCACAGGAACCACATTTTACTACTACAAAACTCAAAATCATTCTCGTCACATAACTTACAAAAATGATTTCCAGGTCCTGGAAACCATCGTCCAATGAAAGCTGCCATCAGCCCTGGATTGATACCGATCTGAAAAAAGAACGGCAGATGTTTTTTTACAAACTCAAATTCTTTCCCAATAACACAGCAGTTGGTTCCACGGTAAAACTGACGGAAATATGACCTTACAATGACATAGTCCAGGTTGTAGTCTAGTAGGTCTGGTAGAGTTTTTTTCATGACTTCCTCTTCTGACATTCCCTTGAAGCGGTCAATTTTCCTCTTCACCTTCTTGAAGCTTTCATCGATCTTCTCCTGCTTGCCGTCTGCCTGAGCATCAGTGCCCTTCTTGGGCTTAGGACCGGGTTTGGCTCTAGGTGCATTTGGGTCCTTAGGAGGCTTTGGTGCCTTTGGTGCCTTTGGTGCCTTAGGTACTTTTGGTGGTTTGGGTGCCTTGGGTTCCTTCGGTTGAGCTGTTCTGCCTCTCTTCTTGGCTGGGGCTATAAGAACAGGTAAGAAAGGGGATTTCAAAAGGAAGCACTGTCTGAACTAAGTCACCCTACTTTTACACTTTTCTGAACTGTTGACTCCATATTACGCAACCTTAATATTACTCCATTTAGTTCAATTTCTGGAATGTTTGGTGGCATACCAAGCTTCTATGCAAACCACATTACTGCTTTAAATTATTTCAGGAAACCAAATATATTTGAAAAGTCTGTCACTAATCCACAAAGAGCTTTTCTACAAAGGCATGCCTACTAGCCAGCATGCTAACACCATGTATTGTAGTATTACAGTATTTTTAATATGATATTCCCATTTAGGTGCACACTTACTGTGGACACACTGAATCGACACTTTATGACAAATTAACTCATTTTCAACCTGGGCCACAACCAGATGCCACATACAGTGAAGCTGTTTTATTCAAAAGGGATCAAAGTACGTTTTGCCATGTTGGCAGGCTCCTGTTGATCCATCATGGGATCTGGATTAGCCATGTGCGCCATGGCTTCCTCTCCCGCCTGCCTCTCCGGGTAGTGAAACTGATGGTTGGAGTTGAAGCCTGAATACTGGGCCTGGAGAGCGTGGAACTGCTGGGCAGACTGAACCCTGTGGTGGAAGAATAATTAAGAAAAACAGTAGAATGAACAAAATGGCACTGGGTTGTGCTGTGGGGCTAAACCGGAATCAGGCCAGTGTTTCATGTACCCTTTGTGCTTTTTTTGTTTAACTATTTTCTGTATTTGACTGAGTGTAACTCAATCGCAGTGTAACTGTCATGATGCGTAATTTGGTTTGATAAATGAATAAACACAACTGATGCATTTTCTCTTATTACTGTTATGATTCAATGAATCCTCATGTAGATTCCTTTATGAAAACCTAATTATTATGTCCAAGTTGTTTAGTAGAGAATCTCTTACCAAACTACAGCCTTAAAAAAGGCTGTAAAGTTGAATCAACGGCTCTTTAATCTTTTATTTATCTATGTGAGTGCAATATGTGTAGCAGGTGCAGTATCTTCACTCCACCTGATTTGCTTCTGCTCTCAGTGCTGTGGACATCATTTTATTATTTCAATGTTAGTATAAATTGTCACTTTCAATGCATCACTGTCAACTATGTTGATCTATTTTGCATTGTCATAACCATGTCTATAGCCACAGTGTAAATTTTTATTTATTGTATGTAATATTTAGATTTGACTTAGAAATGTATTTTCTCTACCCAGTGTGTCTGTTTACTAGAGCATGTTGATGGCACAATAATGTCTTCATGGATTAATAGAGTTCTATCTCATCTTATATATGTTTAAACTAAAACTGATCATCATAATCTGAATAAAGAGAATTTATTGCAAGTCTGCTGTAACTTTTGTTAGGTGTACCTAATAAACTCACAGCTAAGTGTATATCAGTTCTGAAATTTGGGAGTCAGAGTTGCTTGCAAATTATTTCCACACCATATGATGCGCCCACACTTTTAATCCATAGTCAACAATGGTGAGAATGTTGTGAAGCTTCACATCATACTAAGGGAAACGATCAGACATGCCTTTGTTCTCCCTGTATTAAAGCACAATAAAGTAAATTGTCATTCAGGGTGTACAATCCGAATGACATTATGAAAAAAATGGTGAAAGAAAGGTCAAAGGAGCAGCTGGTTGCACATGCTTTCATTTCATTTTCATCACACTTTGCCATTTAGAGAGTTTTGCTGCTATAATCTGATCCTGTATGGGCACACTGTGGTGAGGAGGAAGACTCACCACTGTTGAAGATACTCCGGGGAGACAACAGGCAGTGATCCATTCATCTTTTCTTCCATCTTTTGGGTGGTTTGACTTTATTAAATAAACCAATATATGCATGTTGAGGTGATGTACATGTGGTTTAGCATATTAAAGAGTCTGGCAGTGTATGAAACTGAATGCATGTGGCAGGGTATTGTAGACAAACTGTGGAGTTAGCAACAAAAGATAAACCATAACATAAATAATACCAACAAAGGACAACGTAGATGATGATGATACATTAAAAGGAAGTTAAAATACCGCTATGCAGAACGCACATTATGAAACAGTAGATATCTTAAACACCAAATTCTGTAAACAAATTCCATTCTCCATGGCTATGCTAACTAACAAGCTAAACCCGGATGAAAACAAGTTATCAATTTGCCGTTATTTAAAACAGGTTTAGAGTACACTTCTAGCATGTAAAAGTAGTTTAAAGATATATCATTAAAATCAGGTGTTTTGTATTCCGAACAATAATATAAAAGGTTTTGTTTACAGCGGTTCAGACACAGTGCCACAAGTACAGCTAATGTTAGCCAACGAGTTGCTGCTCGGCTAACTTAGCATGGATGAATGGTTTCGCTTCCACAGAGATTCCTCCCAAAGAAACTGTACACAGTTTAACAGTATTTATAAGCTTAAACATACCTGTTATGGGTAAGGTTTAAATCTGCCTCCTCTGTATAGATAACTGTTATTTTTCCATCTACCCCGCTCTTCTATAATCAATACTTGGGGTGCTACACAGGCAACAAAGACATGACAGTCCTGCCGGTCAACTTTGACACCGGAAGATGTCAAGTCTGAGATGTGGGGGTGCAAAAAGAAAAACAACTTCTATCTATAATCAAGAAACATTTTTCAAAGGAATACATTTTAGACTATTGAATAATATAAGCTTGTAATCAGTGTATCTGTTTACATATGGTATTTGTAATGTAAACTGCATTATAAGGTCGCAACCAAACATAACGGTACGCGCCTATTTCAGCATTGGTATGAGCTGCTCGACTTTTAAACTCTGCGAGGTGGTTTTCTATTGGCTGGTAGTCTGCGGCGTTTAAAGGGGTTTGCAGTATTTCACTGTTTGATTTGCCTAATTATTTTTCTCTGTGAACGTCCAATAGGGAGTACAACAACTATTACTACTACTGCTATGATAAAATCTATCTAGGTTAAAGGAGAGTCCCAGTGTTTTTCAACACGGAATTAATTCAACTCATATAATAAACACAAACATCTGTAATATAACATCTTCATACCACATTGTATCAATGTTGTAATAAAAGTACCTCATTTATTATACAACCCCTGTTAAACTACACTGTTACTCTTTACCTGCCACACATAAGTGCCTTTTATTTATTATTCACAGGTAGAGGACACTACTTCTAAGCCGTCTCTGCAACTATCTAATTTTGTTTTGTAGTGTATAATACCAAACAATTGTATAATTGTACAATAATAATACAATATGTCACTGTTTACCTGCCTCATCCAACTGCCTTTATTTATTATATATAGATATAGGACTCTTCCTATTCATATTTATCTTTTTTATACATCTTGTTTGATCCACTAAAGCATTAATCATTTCTTCTGATGGCTTGTGTGTGTGTTTTCCTACATTACGGATTATATATCATAGCTTCCCATGAATGTCTTAAACAATCAGACAATAAATGTAGCAGCTTTAGAAGAGATTTAATAACTCTGTACCTTTTTTTAGATTAGAAATTCCAGAGTACAATTACCTATTTATACAGCTGATAAATCATAAAATGTCATTCTTTCAAAATACAAAAATAAGTCACTGGACACACATACCTTACAAAAATGCAATAAATAGTGATAAAAAATAACACCAAAAACATGCACAGTCCATGTGGGAGTTAGAAAATGTGACTGTTGTCGGCACTTTCTTTCTTGTGCGTCCCACTGCAAACCCTCAGGAACAGTGTGACTCTTCTTCTTTTGTGGTGTCATCAGCGGGTTTTATACTCTCACTGATGCATGTTGTGGCCAGTGCGACTGGTATCTGCTGAGCGAACATCTCCAGCCGCAGTGGTTCTGTGTCATGTTGTTCACTGACTGGCCTACAATGTCCATTTCTGCAACACACCACAATAAAGATGGATTACACTGCTTTGCTAACAACCTGGTAATAGTTCAGCAAATTATCTAATTTCAGGAAACCACCCGAAAGATATTTTAAATGACAGTGGCAGTGTTTTTGTGTGTTTTATGTAATTTACTGCAAACTATGTAAACTTAACAAAGTGAATACCATTTTTCAAAGCTTGTCATAATTTATGTGACTGACAAATTAATTTTTACTTCCAGGATGGTCACTAATTCAATTAATATCAGCATTGTACAAAAACAAAACAACTCAGACTTTACCACGACCTTGCTTTAGACAGGTAATCAGTCAGTGTCCATGTGGAAAGTAACTACGAACATTTACACAAGTACTACTGTACTACAATTCTGAGGTAATTGTATCTAAGTGTTTTCATTTCATGCTGCTTTATTACATTTTAGTCCACAACATGTTTCTGATGGCTGTAATAACTACTTAGAGTTAGTCATGATCATGAGCCTCAAAAACACAAGACATTTTATACAGTAAATTACCAAAACATACTGGGAAGTATATAAAATGAGTAAATTAGCTGTACTGAGGTCAATATTAAAATGGGGTTTACATGTAAATGCATCAATAACAATAATCCAAGATAAAAATGTGGCCCTGACAGAACCCTGTATAATGAGGACTTTAACTGTTATACTTAAAGTAAATTTTTCTGATAATACATATGGACTTTTATCATAAAGTATTTTCAAATTGTGATATTTCTACTTTTACTTAAGTAAAAGTTCTGAATACTTACTGAATACTTCCACCACTGGTAATCAGTCACAGTGGTTTGGAGTCATTTTTACAGTGATGTCAAAAGCACCTGAAACATTTTTTTTATAAATAAAAGGAAGTCCAATTGCAGATACTTCCAGCTAAATTCAGTGAGAACTATATCTGCACTACCTGTGTGCTACGGTAGACAGGCCTGGTTGTTCTCTTCTCCTCAGTTTCTTTTAGTTGGTGATGTTGCTGCTTTGCCTCGCGTTGTGGTGGAGACCACTACAGCTTTCATACTCTGGATCCACCTGCTCTTCTTTGATTGCAATCCTCTTGGCATCCTCTGCAGAACGAAACCATCAGAAAGGAGTTAGATTTGAATTCTGATACAAATATACCCTGCTTATATTTCAGAAAATCTCTGCATCCAACACTCTACCTTTAGCCAGCTGCAGGTCGAAGGAGTACTGTGTCTCCATCACCTCGTGACTGGGTCCCAAACCTTTCATCTGGTCTCTTAGCTCCTTCAGCTTGATGTAGAAATGCACCTTATCCTGCGCACGGGGAAACTGGGCACAGCGAGGGCTTGATGAGGGCATCAAGTAGCACACCTAGGTGACAGGAAATATGCTGTGAGGACTGTTTCTTGTATTGCTGAGTATATTTTAAGAATAATTCAAGTCCTGTTTCTTCCTACTGTTTCAGTCTCTGGGATTTTGTAGGGCTGCAGACCGAACTCCAGATTCTTTGCCTTCACACCAAAGGTTTCTTTGCAGAAGATTTCATAAATACCTGTAAAAATAAAAGAAAAAAAAACATATCAATTCACTGTTCAACTTATCAAATAGCTTTATGAATAAGCCACATAAACACTTCCAGCAGAAACGGACAAAAGCAAAGTAGTTTGAGTGTTTCATTAATTTTACCTTTGCCATTAAAAGCTGCTATTAATGGCTTGTACTTCTGCAGCTTGTCAAGTAACTGTCGACCTCCTTCTCGAATCTCCTTACTGGAACAAAAACATGAAACCAGAAAATATTTTCAATGTTTTTTCTGAACGTACACACTGGATTACACCCTCGCTAATGATGATCTTAGAATTCAGTCTTCAGCTCCACTAACTCTGAATCATATCCGCTGTAAAATGACTAAATTGTGCATGTAAATAACATCTTTTAAGTGAAACTGCATTTCTATAAACTTTATACATCAATGTGTGTTTTTTTTCCCCTCACCTGGAGAGGTCCTTGCTGCCAGGTGTGGTCCTCTCCACCATGTTGGTGAAGCCGATGCTGTATTTCTCCGGCAGGCTCTGATCGTGCATGTAGTTGAGCTGCTCTTCAGTCAGACCAGAGAGAAACAGACATTTCCCTGCAGAGAATAGAGGGGTTGAAATGTTATTTGACAGCTGGAAAATGTGCAGGTTTGTTTTCTAGCATAATGTAGTGAGCTGGGGATGATAGCGGATTCTGCCACGCAATTAAATATTTTCATTTTAAATTGATGTGCTGTGCTGATATAGTGACCTTCTGAGGTAAAGGGACAGTCACTGATGGCAGCAGTATCAAATATTTTTGGCTGCCTCACCGGCAATAAACAATAAAAAGTGCACGATTCGTAAAGACTAAAATTACACATGTAAAAGATGCTGAGAGACAAGAAATACTCTGTGTCTGTTATACTTTAGAAACAGTGTGATAACTTTATCTAGACCTTAAAGCTCATGATGAAATCATTGTACACACTGATCTTAGCGACCTCTTATTTTGAAAACCAGTCTGGCAAAAACATTCACTCATGATAAATTTGAATTTGGCATTCATGCATTTTCTATTGGTCCGTGAAATGTTGACAGTGCCCTTTACTGACCCCTTAAAAAGTGAACAAAAACATTTTTCAACATTGTACAACAGTATCATGCATACTGTGTATCCTGCTGTCTGTTTGTTCCAGTGAATCACTGAAGCTACATCATTTATACACAGAGTGAAATATTCAAACCCAAGACACCATTTTTTTTTTTTTTTATGGCTGCACCAACACATTGGATTGAAAGTTACAAAGTTGCATCACATCCTTGTGTTGGGATCTCTGGAGGCTTTGGGATCTCTATTTGCATTTGAAATTACGAGTTTGAACAAATCTGAGCTGCATGACAAACTTTGTAATGATGGACCCGCCGCTGTGTCCAACAGGGTGGAAAAGTGAATACTGGAATGTATTCCCTGTAGTCAGTAATGAAATTGAATTTCAACATACAGAAATGGTTTCCTGGGTTTGGGTAATGGTGTCCTTTGAAGGCTGACAATAGTCCTGGGTTAATTCCAATCTGAGGAGAAACATGAAGGGGTTACCATGGCAACAGACCTAAAAACTACAGATTTATGTTGCTGAAATCTTACGCCACAGATACATTGTGTGTAAAGCGTTTTAAAATCTGGCAGCTTTCCTTGTATAATTGGCACAAACAACATTAACCCACTAATTATCCAAATAAACAAACATAAATTCTTAATAGGCCCCTAGTAAATGACTCACTATCAAAATGTCAAGATTGTAGGTAATAACGTCAGGCAGGGTTTTGGCCATAACCTCAGCCACTGACATGCCGTTAAAGCGGTTGAGAACCCTCTTGGCCTTCTTGGCGGCCTCAGCCTCGTCCTCCTCTTCCTGCGTCTCGCCCTCCTCCGCTTGGTGCTTTGGAGGCCGGCCTCTCTTTTTCTTCACTGGTGTCACAGCTAGGGCAGAGAGGAGGAAAGTGTTGAGGTGCGACAGTGACTGATAAAAGGAAAAACACACCCATCGGTGGATTCACAAGAAAACCGTTGTCATTAAGGACAGAGGAACACAGAGGAAAATGGTGTAAATATGGATCCAAAACCTAAATGTAGAAGCCGTTATGAGCATTTTGATTTACATTTTATGACTTTTTTTTCTTGTAAAAACACATGACCGTAAACTTTTTTAGTGTAGGCTGAAAGGGAACTATTGTGTGTCATACCAACACACATGAAAGTGTTGGTATAAAAACAATAATTTGTAGGTGACTTGCCCCTTTTTAACTGTAAGATGAAAGTTATGATATGTAACTTCTCCACATTAAAACGTCTAAAAGTGAACAGAACTACGTTAAATATTTTTTTCAGTTGTGTTCTTACATTATCTCAAATGTTTCCATCAATTCTCAAACCAGAGAAATCTGTGATCTTAAACTGGTGGTCGCCTGTCACTGACATCATATCTGCTTTGTGTATGTGTCATTGTTGTGGGTGTCTGCCAGAAGCTCTAAATTGACTTTTTATCCAGTTTTACGTCACATTTTTAAGATACGTTTTACAGATTTCTAGATTTTTACACCTTGCTTGTTTACAACTATGTTTTTTAACCACATGAAGGATTTTAGTCATCGGATGTCTGGATCGTAAATTATGAGAGAAAAAAGCCAGGCAAATGTTAGACAGCTCAGCTACTCTGAGATGCCCTGCGTCAGGCAAATAGCGCCAGTAAATAACTGATTTTTAAAAAGGAAACTGCTTTATTACTTGTTTCTACTGGTTTTAATCCCCTGGTCCATTGGTTATAAACAAAATGACAATTCTGTGGATGCCTGTAAAAACCTCCTGAATGTCTGGATCATACATTTTCAGAGAAACAATTGAAACAAAGGTTAGCTGCAGCCTCAGCTCCCAGCCCCTCCCTGAGGTCTCTGTGACTGCATTGATTTTTAATATGAAACTGCTTTATTCTTTGTTTTTACCGGTTATAATCACCTGGTCTATTTGTTTTGGAGACACTGAAGGACTCCAAACCAAGTGAAGCTGATGGTAATGGTGGTGAAGACAACTCCTATGATCCCGTTCTAATTCACAATGTCAAACACCGTCCTTAGTTATTGTTTTGATTGAGCAATCCCTAGTGGCAGAAGTTACATACACTGCGTTTAATTATTTTGGAGAATCATCATCAATAAGTTCTTTTGCCAAGGCCAATCATGTCCTTGCAGTATAAGTAAAAATAAATCAACTGCTACATATTTGTATAGGTATGGTATGGATAGGCTACACAAAAACCTGTGAGGTCTTGCTTTAGGTGTGAGGGAACGTTGGATCAATAATATCATCTATACCTGGAGGTGGACCAGCAGTCTGAGGCTGGTGCTGGACACTCAGCTCCTGCTGCTGTATGTTATGGTGATGCTGAGGGTGGTGCAGGACTGCAAGATGCTGCTGCTGCTGCTGCTGCTGCTGCTGCTGATGCTGCTCCCTGACGTTCTGCTGGTACATCGGCTCTTGATAGTGATTTGGGGCTGCGGGATAGTTCTGGTAAAAAGGTTCCTGGTAAAGAGGTGGCTCTCGATGGACTGATAGCTCAGCCATGACAGGCTCATCTCTGGGATCTTCTGTGTAGTGGCCCATGTTGTGATATGGCATCACATGCTGTGCCTCAGGATGCTGCTGGCTGGACTGGTACCTAGGAAAAGAAGAGGGTTCATGAGAGAAGAGGAGAGGGAGAGGACGACAAAGAAGGTTAAAGAGAGAAGGGAGAGGATGGTGAGCAAAAGCAGAAAATGAAAGCGGACCCGGACACAGCAAGAAAAGACAAATTATGTCTGGTGTTCAATGCAGTGTGTGAAGTGAGTGAGGAAAACTTACAAGACACAATACTTACAAACAAACATGCTGATGAACACCTGTTTGTATTCTCTGCATTACATTCACTTCACCTTCTGTAGCTATTTGATCTGAGCATATAACCTTGAACTCCTACTTCTCACATCCACACATAGGTCTTTGTAACACTAAAGCTATTGTTCTCCTCAGTAAAATGTGTCTAGAATGGAATGAAGACATACAAACATTCAATAGGACTTGCAAAATCACTGTGACTGTGATTGATATGATATTCAACAACAAATTAAACATGTGGAGAATTCATTTTACAGCTGTATAAACACTACAGTTGAAAAATAGGCTGTGTAAGAGCCACTGCAAGTGCATTTATAAAGCCTGTGGCAAGTGATGGTGTAATGTCCTTTTAAATCTGTCAGACCAGCTACAGGGTATTCATTAGTACTGCAACTAAAAAATAACTTTCAATCTTGATGAACCTAATTCTTATTTGCTCCATTAATAGTTTACATGTTTAGTCTGTTAAATGTCAAAAAGTAGTGAAAAACAACACATCACAACTTTGCGATGCCCAAAGTGATGTCTTTAAATTGCTTAATTTGTCTGACCAACAGTCCAAAAACCAAATATATTTAATTTTGTATCGTATAAAACAAAGAAAGGCTGTGAATCCTCACATTTGAGAAGCTTGAACTAGTCAATGTTTGGCATTTTTGCATGAAAAATAAGTGAAATAATTAACTGCTACTAGGTAAAATAGTTACTAATACTAAAACTAATTTTCTTAATCATTGCAGCCCTAATAATCATGGGCCAACATCACTGTGAAATTAACTGGAAATTAGAACATGTAATGTTACATACTCGAATTACAACTCTTATAACACTTATGATTTTAGCTATTAGTCCTACATAAGTAGCTCCATTCATAATAATTGCACTATCACTTGCTACAAGCCTAGATATAGAGTATACGGATATGTATATGATATCGTTGGTCAAATGATATTTATTTTCTCCATCTCATGCATGAAAATGAAAACCCAGGACCTGCCACCTCCAACACCAACTCACCACTGCTGAAAATAATCCGTAGGAACCGTCAATGATGTGTACTGGTTTTCCTCCATCTTAACTGTTGACTTATTTGAATAAATTCACATTTGTCGTGCTGTCAGATACATTTATACACACTGGAAGCATGAGCTGTGTGGAGATTTAAAGCACATACAGTACACTGCAGGCACAAAGAGGAAGACAGGAAGGTGGAGGGTTTAACTAACAGTAAGCTAACAACAATACGCAGTCCTACAGCTGCGTTAAAACCACCAGTGACCGATACGTTAACGAAATATATATGAGTAGTAAACTAACATACCTGTCATACATTTTGCTCTTTAGTTTTCAGATAAGGAGACGGGGGGCTGGGAATCCTCCCAAAACAAAGACCATTTAAACGATCGACGTTTCCGCTTGCTCGGGTTTACTGAAGCTTTACCGCCACCTCTTGGTTAGGAGGTGTATGTTTAGTCCCATCACACAACTAAACTATTACGATTAACGGTCGATAAATGTTCAGTAAATAAGTGCAGATATTGAATTTTTTTTAAACATTATAAAATACAGCCAGGAACGCACTGCATGGTACATAGACAGTACAAGCTACCGCTAGAAGGCGACAGATGTTGTATGTATGAAAGGACCAGCACTGTAGAAGAAGAACGCAGCAACCAAAGATGGCGGGATTTCGTAAAGCGTATCACTCCACTGTAAAAAGCTGGCGGGTTTGGCCGTGCAATAGAAAATGTCCAAACATGCTAATTTAAGATGCAGCTTCAAACTAAAGTAGTGTTATAGAAAGCAAGTATGCTTTACCATTGACACTTAAAACATGATTACATTCCACCTCAACCGATAAATTCACAAAAGCGGAGACCACCAATGCATAAACAGGCGACGGGAAACGGAATCTTAACGTATGTGGTATCCGTAAATAGAGGCAGAGTGAGAGTGCTCAACCACTTTAAACAATCTTCATGTTAGCTAAACAGCATGACCTGCATGACACTTATGTTTAAGATGGTGAAAATCAGCTTCAGTTTGCGGCTATTTAATTAAATGACAGTGAAATAAACAAGGTAAGGTCTTAGCAGGGTTACTTCATGTCAGTCGATGTCTCTCGCTGTGTCACCTTTGTCTGTTTTTCAAACTTTTATCCCTGGTAGCTGTTACATCAGGGCTAACAAACATTGGCAGTAGATTCCCTGTCAGCGGATACGGCCACTGTGCAGGTGGTTTACAATCATATACAGTATGTTAATAAAATTATGATCTTTGCTTTGATATGAAAGCTTAATTGTAACCCATACCCATACAGGATCCTATTAGCAGACAAATAACTAATTTTATTTAGCAAGAAAAGGGTTTCACATCAGTTTGACTTGGCACCAAATTAAAAAGGAGAGCAGTCAAAAATTACATGCTTCTTTCATGCACACAGTTTTAATTTGTTTACTAATCTCTTTCTATCTTTTTTCCAGGTTGCAGAAGTCTGTGAAGATGCCAGCTGGTGTGTCTTGGCCTCGGTACATTAGGATGTTTGGAGCTAGTGTACTGTCTATGTTTTTAGGGGCACAAGTCGTCCATCAGTACTACCTCCCTGATCTGGTGAGGGACAAAATAATCCTTTTTATTTCACAGTGGCCTGTGTGTGTTTCCTGTGAATGTTCTGTGCGTGAAATCACCAAACAAGTCTGTTCAGCATTGGGATGTGTTGAAATTATTATCATGGCCATTTCCAGGTTTTTGAAAAGTTTGGACACAACAAAAAAACATGCACCAGTTTTGTACATACAAGTATCAAGGTGTACTGTTATTACACGTACTACAATGTGTATCTTAGTACCACTCAAGTGTTCATCAGCTGTAGTGATACATCCTTGTGATCAGCCATATCACCCAGCCTATTGTATGTCATTTGTCATTTTCCTGCATTCACCATTATGTCATTTGACAGCTGGTGAAAATATGTAGATTTAATGTCATATTATTAGTAGCTAACCGTATGCGTTGAATTTTTAAAAATTACATCACCACCTGACAAAATAGGCTCAGTTTGTCATTATGTGTTTAACAGTGCTTGTTGTTCTTTCAGAGTATACCAGAGCTCCCACCAAAGCCTGGGGAGCTTCAGACCGAACTGCGGGGCTACAAAGTCAGAGAAGAAGCAACTGCGGCATTACAGCAGTTTAAAGCAGAACAAAAGGTGGACTGATGTGGAATTACACATCATCTGTGTGATGGACACTCAGTCATTCAGACTTTGTCCAGTTTTTGCCAACAGCTAGAGGCTGAAACGAGCCTGGGAGAAGAGTCATTTCCAGAACACCTACAAATGGATATCTTCTGTGTTTGATGTTTCTCTTCTAATTGAACGAACAAGAGTGGAATCAGATGCTGCATCATTGGTGCTTGACCGTCCAGGATAAGGATCTTATCTGGAACATGATCTTTTCGTTTATACAAATAGTCACATCCATCTGTTGTGAAAACATCTCTTTATCCTTTTTGAATGTATTTGCATTTGTAGGAGAGGTGAAATATGTAAAAGAGTAAGAAGATGCTTTATGGACACACAATAACTGTGCTTAAGTTGATGGTTTCATCCAAGCAGACAAAACATATTTTAAATAAAAATACCAAGCAATACTTTTGGAAGTAGTTTGTGGTAAATATTTTATACAGACAAATTCACTAGCTTGCAAAAGTGATCAATCTTGTAAAACCTAAAGTTAATAAAGTTCCGATTTATAATAAGTATATGAATATTTAAGTAATGACTGATAGAGCTGATAAAACTACACACACACAATATGTGTTATAATGTCATTCGTATCTGATTATAAACCAGCTTTCACTTACAACTACATTATAGTGGGTTATAAATCATTTATTCAATGTTTGTATACTGCTTATGAATTATAAAGATAGGACTAAAAGTGTGTTTGTTTGTTTTGGACTGTTGGCCAGACAAAACAATCAACATCAAGATGGCTGGATTACCAACATGACAAAACAGACAACTGCTCAGAGCCCACAAAAGCCCAAGGTTCATTCAAATAATTTAAAATCTATATAATTTGATTAATTAGAAATTTGTCAGACATTGACACCACTGAAGAACAATATCTACTATGAGGGATCCTCTAACAGCCATCTTGTTGAAGTACTCTGTGTCAAAATCTAATTTTAAGACCCATGTTGTTTGTTTATATTGTGGTTGTTTATTGTGTAGCGTTTTATCCAGTGTCAAGTATAAATGTAGTTTTCAGTTGAATTTGGCCAAAGAGTACTCAACAAAATAGCTTTAAGCCTGAAACAAATGACCACAAGGCAAAAAAACAAAAAAAGTTTTGCGTGCACAGGTGAAAGAATTCAGCACCTGACAGTAACCAACAGTACAATACATCCAAAATGCGACAAGAAGTCCATTTATACCTTCCACTTGCATAATCAGATAACTGTGCCATGGCAAGGCTTTGGATAAAATGGCTGCCACAACGTCAGAAAATAAATTAATGATGAAATGAATAAAATCCGCAATATCCAAACTGCAGCCACAACCAGCAATGTTAACAGGCTATGCCTGGCAACTGCTAGAGGTGGGGAATTGAACTCAAGTAAAAGTACTTTAACAGAAGTAAAATTACTTACACGTTACATTTTTAAAAGAGAAAAGGGGAGGGGTAAAACATGTTATATGGTAATAATAAAATTAAAATGATTAAATCATTTATATACATTGGTATTTCAATGCATGAACGTTCCCATATGAGAACATGAAAGCAACCAATAAATTCCAGTCAGGCACTTCGCAGCCTGTCTATGCAACTGATAGTAACAACATTACGGTGAGTTTTCTAAGACTTTATGTAGCAATATTAACTACAACTCAAGAAATGGCCTGGTTTTAGATCAGCGTTAGGGTAGGGACCTCACAAGTAGGCTATTAGAACAAACAAGTGTGTGCGCTCGCGCCTCAGTTGTTAGCTGTTGTGTATCATAGCAACAAGTTCAAACAAAAGTGAAGTGGCGAAGATGGCGGAGCAGAGAGAAGAAGACGCCGCTGATTATCTCAAAAAACACAAAATAATCGAGCTCATGGACAACCTGACCAGCATGCTCTTCTTCTACAGACCTGGTTAGAGCTTATCTTTCTGTTTTAACACACTGTGCTGAAAAAACGCTTGGTATTAGAAATAGCTAGCGATCAAGCTCAAATTATAACCGATAACACACAAATGACAGGTAATTAGTTAGCTTTTCAGTCACAAATATATATACAGTATCTCTTATTTAATTCTGTCTGTGTTGGACTGGATCTGTGTTGCTCAGTTGATGTTGAAACTGTTTAGAATAGGTGTTGATGACATGTTTTTCTAAAATTGTGTCCACCCCATTGATATCAGTAGAGGGTAGGCTGAATTACAGAAACACCTCTCTGTATAATTCATAAATTTCAACCATTCACCAATACATTTGCTGTGGTGTGTTGTACAGTTTGAGGTTACTACTTACACCTATTAACACAGCACAAATGCCCCTCCCGTGGATATAACTAAATGTTGATATCTAAAACAACGTGTATTTAAATAAGATATATCACTCTTATTGATATATATTTACTAGTTATTGTTCATATAAGGTATTGTTCTCCTGTTATTGTTCTAAATCTTCTTCCAAACTATCCCTAGAGCACTGTGGCGTTTAATAATTTAACCTTTATTACTTTAGTAGCAGTGATTTTTTTAAATATTGTGATTGATTCTTCCATTCAGAGAAACCCAGACAGTTTCTGATTGAGCAGCTGGAACAGCTGAAGCTTTCTCAACAGAGCGGTGTGAAAGGACCAAATCTGTTCAACAACTCCAACCTGGATGCAGTCTATGGGATACTGGACCCCACTAAACAAAAATACATCACTTTTGCACAATACAAGCAGGGTGAGCGCAGGACATGGACACAGTTACACTTTCTTGGGCAGAGGGAATGAATATGCACACACTCTCAATATAAGTAACTACATGATTGTTATTTATATTGGCTAAATAATTCTAAGGTCACCAAAGAAAACATTAAACAATATTTTCATGCATTAATTTCTGGCATATGTATTCAGTCTTTCTGTATTAGAACCACTAATTACTTATACAATATTTCATATGAAGTAGCGTATTTATTCATTCTTCACATATAGGAACTGTTAATTCACCCAATTATCACTTCTTAGCCTACAACAAAATTAAGATTATCACAGGAGTGTTATTTTTTTCAGAATAATGAACTGTGGACTAATACTCACAGAGCCTTTTTCCCCACAGCACTGACCACTCTGGGCATAAAAAACATTAACGAATGTCCTGAAGGTGTAAATGAAGACAGAATATCCCAAGAGACTTTCAAAACAGAAGCGTAAGGGCAACTTGTAAAATCTAAACAGCAATTTTTAAGCATTTTATAATTCACCATATTATGAAAAGTAAATGTATTTCTCATTTTGTTGTTACAGGATAAAAGGCCTACAGAGATGCTCAGCAACATACAAACAACCCTGAACTTTTATTCCACTCAGTTAATATGTCATGTATTGAGTGTTATAATGTTGAAATGCACCTGGACATTGTGATTGAGAGTGGAGAACTGTGTTTGGTCAAAGGAGCACATTTTATATAGTTGTTGTTTTTAAACTGCCAGTGGAGTTTCTGAGTTTTTGTTTCAGGCAATTTCATTTTCATTCAAGTATATTGACCATCCTTTTCACAGTCAACAGTCATATATTGTGGTGGACTTCCATCTAAAAACTGGAGGTGAAGCCTCAAGAAATAACACCAATTCATTATCATAAGTCTACATCCTATAGCTCAGCATTTTAGTTCTAATGAATGATTTTCCCTTTTCCTTCATATATTGAAAAAATGTTTTCCACTAACAAGGGTATATGTAGGTTTACTCCTGAAAATGACCTTTGGGATTATCTCTGAGGCTGCCCACCTCCCCAGACACTCATGACCTTTTTAACCTCATGACTCTGTAGGCCTAAACATTCACAGTAACCAAGCCAAAAACATAAGCAATTCCTAGAAACACAATGTAAAATAATGATGATGGTTACTCTGGTAAACACAACATTTTCTCCTGAGATATATGTATATATATTAATAGATAATAAATTAATACAATTTTGGTTTGTGTCTGTATCTTCCATTATTTGACTGCCCAGGAAAAAGCACAAATGTTATTCTTTTGTTTTTTCTTTTGTTTGTAGTTAATAGTGCTTATCATATTTAAAAATAATAATTTAAATGAAATCAGTAGTAGTAATTAGATCAAATAAATGAACTTAATCAGACAAAAACCTTTCATGATGTGATATGAGCTGTCAATCTTGATCGCTATCTGAATACTAACTGAAAAAGTTTTTATATTTCATGTTTCTTTTTCTTTTTCTTAAGTATTGAAGTACATGCATTTTAATACAACTATGTATTAATAGAATTAAAAGTAAAAATGGCCCCTGTGACTATTACACATTATGTCATTAGATTATTGTAACTCATGAATCAGTTGTCTGACCAAACAAATAGTCCAAACTTCACCACTACTGTTAAAATTATAAAAAGGAAAAGAGGCAAACCATTATATCTGAAAAGAAGCATGAAATGTTTGGCATTTTTACATGAAAAATGACTTAAAGCAACCATTTTAAAATGGTTTCAGTGCTAATCCAAAATACTGTTGGGTAGTTTAAGCTATTTTGAAACATCATATTTCATAATCTTTTCATTTGTTTTGTATTAGGTGTCATAATATGGAAATACTCAAGTACCTTGAATTGGTACAGTATTTGAGTGAATGTACTTTCCATCACTGAAAACATTATATGATTTATACAACACAATAATTGCAGAAGTAGTAATATACTTAGAAATAGTGGTGATCCGCTTTTACTTACAATGTATGTAATTTTCTTTTCATCGTTTCTCATTTTGCAGCGTTGACGTGTTGAACGCGCACCAACAGAAGGCGTGGTCAGGAAGTGACATGGCCGTCTCCTTTTACGGAGCTTCTTCGCCTTTCTCCGGTTACTTGTAGGTTAAATTAGTTTCTCTTTTTCCACACAAAGTTTCGCCCATATTTACCGGGACAGCGCCCTGTGGAGCTGAGCATGGGCACCGTCCATGCCCGGGTAAGGACAAGTCCAGTGACCGTGTCAGCTATGACTTTGACCTCTCTGTGTGTCCAGTGTGTGTTCAGTTATCTGGTTGCTGTGCTGTAAGAACAGGCCCACACTGTTCATTGAACAGCAAAGCTCAGGCATCCAGCTCTGTGACAGCAAACTCAGTTAATTTCCTGCTAATCGTGGCAGCTAGTTTTTAACTTCACTATGAAACGTAAATGTACTGTAATAGCACTGCACAGTAACGTGAGATGCTAGTGGCGCCTCCACTCACTGTTGTCTTCCTGCATGTGTTTTGCTTACAGCATTCTTACTTGAGTACAAACGCAATGCCACAGTGCAGAAATCCTCTGTTACAGTTAAAAGTCCTGTATTTAGCATAAAAACAAACTAAAGTACCAAAAGCAAGAGTACTCATTATACAGAATGACCCCTTTCAGAATAACAAATATTATATTATTGGATTAATTATTGACACATGAATAGGAAAGCATTACTAATGTTGAAGCTGGTAAAGATAAGCGTAATTTAAAATACTTTATATACTGCTACAATTTATTAGTTGATTGTTGAATATCAGTCATATTTTGTATCAATCTTAGTCTGACAAGTAACTAGAGCTGTTAAATAAATGTAAAGGAGAACAGTATTTCCATCTGAATTACTGTGGAGTCCAATTATAAAGTAGCAGAGAGTGAAAGTACTCAAGTAAAATACTAGCATCTCAAAATTAAATTCAGATGCAGTGCTTGAGTAGATGTACTTAGTCACTTTCCACCACTGCATTGCACTCATCTTGTACAGGACTGTAGCCAAACTTAGAAATACTGTGGTCTTATATGGAGCCATGAAACGTGTGAACAGTAATTTGACGAGTCAAAATTATAACTAGAATATTGAACTGAAGACATCAGTCGATTAGTCAATTGACACAAAATCAAAACTATGAATAAATTGGTCTATTTTTTATAATGTCTGAGTAGACTCAGATTTGACTGGTAGAACACTGTAAGAGCTCTGACTGGGATTATAATACTTTTTGTGTTGCAGAGCCTGGACCCTCTGCCCATGCGTGGGCCAGAGCTTGGAGTTCAAGCAGACGACATTGAGGCTCCAGACATTGAGCAGGACCCAAAGCAAGAAGTTCTTGAAAACAAGGATGTAAGATTTGTTTTGCTCCAGACAGTAATTACACAGCTCTCTCACTAGGACTCTCACATTCCCAGACCTGACTCCTGTTCCTAACGCGGTCTTGTTTTTTCAGGTTGTGGTTCAACGAGTACACATAGATGGGCTCGGGCGAACCAAGGAGGACCTGTTGACTTATGAAATCGCAGAAGTTTTCCGGGCAAGAAACTTGATTGATGTAAGTGCATGTGTGCACAGCAGTACTATGTAATGGTTGCTCAGTTTATGTTTGTGAATAGCAGTTCCAGTTATCAACACGTGGTTTGATTTGTGGTGCAGGTGATGCGAAAGTCCCATGAAGCCCGACAGAAGCTACTGCGTCTCGGCATCTTCAGAAAAGTTGAAGTAGTTATTGACACCTCACGAGGTACTGTCAGTCACGGCACAGTCTTATGGTTATACATACAGTAGGCATTTGCATTTTCCAAATAGATTTACAAATGATGATTAATGTTCTGTGTTGAACCATGAAATAGGGTCAGTACACACATCACCACGTGAGATATCTGTCTCATTGTTTCTCTTGTCTTTAGGTGAAGATGCTCTTCCTAACGGCCTTGACGTGACCTTTGAGGTCACTGAGCTGAGGCGGATGACGGGCAGCTACAACACTATGGTTGGAAACAATGAAGGAAGCATGGTGAGCACTATGATGGTTCAGTGTGTATGGCATTGTGATGAAGTTATTATACCATGACACAAATCACAAATCTCACCTTACTTTAAATCCAGGTACTGGGCCTGAAGTTGCCTAATGTATTTGGTCGTGCAGAGAAACTGACCTTCCAGTTCTCCTATGGCACCAAAGAGACATCCTATGGCCTGTCCTTCTTCAAACCCCAACCAGGACGCTTTGAACGCAAGTAAGATATGAACAACTTCACACCTGTTCATAGAATCTAATCACCTTGATACACGTGTGTCTGTTATGTCTGTGGGACAGCTTATTCTTTTGCAATAAGTTTATATCATTTCCTCCATTAGCCCAGTGGTCGAGGTTGGACATCAGCCGGATAAGATGACACTCCTGCTACTTAAGCTTTAGAGTTGGGTCCATCCGTTAGGAGCTATAGCAAATGCCAGGGCAATCTAATGATGTGGAGGCTAAATAATGCTTTTTCAGAGCACTTTTTATTTAAAATGAACTGAACTTAAAACAGGGGAAGCTCAGTTTTTCTCTTTTGTTTGATCGCTTGTTGATTCACCATCTTTCTCTTTTAATTCTTCCTGTTGCTATGCCATGGATTTAATCTTTTAGTGGTCAGCTAGAGTTTTTAAGCACGCTTTTAAAGATCATTTCATTTAAAAACATTCAAATACTATACTATATATATATATATATATATATATATATATATATATATACATATATATATATATAATTTTTTTTACCAAAATTGTACTGTTTTGCAAATGATATGGCTCATTTATTATACTATAACTATAACTATAACTATTACTTATATAACTTATAACTATAGGTGGTTTGTAATCACAAAGGAATCCTTGCAGAGTATTGAAATTTCTTCTTTTCTTTTTTCATTTTCAGTGTCTCAATCAATCTTTACAAAGTCACAGGTCAGTTTCCATGGAGTTCACTAAGGGAGACAGATCGGGGCGTCTCTGCAGAACTGAGCGTAAATACTTATTTTTATTTATGTGCCTATTTTTCCACAGTTTGCACGATTAGAAATGTTGTTTTCAAAAACAAGATTTTCTATTGGCTTTCGAAGAGCCGTTATTCTTTCTTCGTTGTGAGGAGACAGTAGTTTTTATGTTACAAACAGTTCATGCTGTATACTCATCTACTGCATGAGAGCTCTACAAGTAATAGATTGGTGTTTTATTGCTAATTGACCACACACAGTTCCCCGTGTGGAAGACCAACCAAACCCTAAAGTGGGAGGGAGTTTGGAGGGAGCTGGGCTGTCTGGCTCGCACCGCCTCGTTCGCCGTCCGGGAGGAGAGTGGCCATTCTCTCAAGTCTTCACTTTCGGTATGTGTCTCTTGTTTTACATAGCATTTTTTATTTTGGCATTTGAAATGGTTGTGGAGTTTCACAAAGTCCTCTGTCATAAAATTCATGCCAAACCTGGTATTCAGTGCTGAAGTCCTGGTGTGAGGGGATTGTGAATGGTAGATTTGAATTATGTTGAATAGTGGCATAAAAACTGAATATCCAGTAAGAAACCGTGGTGTACACTGTAGCATTATTTAGTTGTTGCTTGTGTGAATAGTTCCATTTTGTTTTTCAGCACGCTATGGTCATTGACACCAGAAATTCCTCCATCCTTCCCAGGAAAGGTGGCTTGTTTAAGATCCATCAGGTTTGTTGTTTACCACTAAGTCAGAGCTTTTTAAGATGCTGTATGAAAACAATATCACTGATGCTGTGGTTGTGTAGGAACTGGCTGGTTACACTGGGGGAGACGCTAGTTTCCTGAAGGAGGACTTTGAGATCCAGCTCAACAGATCGCTCTTCTGGGACTCAGTGAGTTTCTACATTTTCTGTTTCTGCCTTTTATCAAGTGATCTCATCTAACACAGTTTAAATTCAAGCTGTTTTAGCGAGCTAGAGTACAAGTAAAATTAGAGGATGTAGAAGTTTAGATTATTTATGTGCAATAATTAAGTGATAAGTAAAGAATTCAGTTATAATAATATACCCAGGCTTTTGTGAGAATGGCCGGTTAAGCAGAAAAATGAACTAAATGACAGAAACACTGGTGTCGTTCTTTAACAAGGCTTACAATTATTATATTAAAAAACAACTATTTCATCTACTTCTTTCGTTGGGTTGTTGTTTCTGTGATTATGTACTTGAGTCAACTTTACTAAACCCTTTGACTTTCTCCTCCAGGTCCTTTCTGCGTCATTGTGGGGCGGTTTGCTCCTGCCCATTGGTGACAAGCCAACAAGCATAGCAGACAGGTACAGAAAGACAGTGCACCAGCCTATTGCCATTATCAACTACACCGGTCTTACCCTGTGGCCTCCACCTCGGACACAATCGAGACAACTTGAGTCCCATTTTTTAAAATTTATATATTTGTTTCATTTTGGCAAATTGGCATCATTAAAAATATGCAGACTGACACATGGATGTACGGAGAGCTGTCATTGGGCTACTGTGATACTGAAGGAAACTCAAACACATGATCATTCTCAGGCGAGTTCTGGAGTTATAAAGAGCCTCTTTTCTTCTATGATTATGTTGATTGTTTATTTGCGATGGATAACGGAGAATGTAGTGATGTCCTCAGACATTGTAAGTCTCACTGAATCTAAAAATATGTGTATGATGTCATGTGTTCAGATTTGACTTATGAGTCAGAAGAGTGTTTTGAGAAGATTTTTGCACAAGTTGTGGCTAACGCACGTGTGTGTACCTTAACTGTCTCCCATGAGCTGTGCATCACAGCCTCTGCTGTTGATACTGCTGACTTCATTTATATCAACAGGGCAAACTACACTGACTGACTTTAAGTTGTATTCAGCTCACCATCATGCGTTTATTCCTTTCACTTCACACTGTATTTTTGCGTCACATGTCATCGTCTGTAGGATTCTTATTGTATTTACAGAAAGCTCGTAACTGTATTGCACATTGTGTGTTTTGTGTGTCCTCCCAGGTTCTATCTAGGTGGCCCCACCAGTATCAGAGGATTCAGTATGTACAGTATGGGCCCACAGAGTGAAGGTGAGATACTAACTTGGCTGAGCTGCTTGATAACCGGACTGAAGTTTGATGGTTAATTGAAAGCTTGTGTGCTGGTATTACTGGTATGGCAGGGGACTACCTGGGAGGAGAGGCTTACTGGGCTGGAGGCCTCCATCTCTACACCCCTCTACCCTTCAGACCAGGCAGGGGGGGGTTTGGTGACCTCTTCAGAACACACTTCTTCCTCAATGCGGGAAACCTTTGTAACCTCAACTATGGTGAGTAATTTGAAACACATTGAGCATCAGTGCAGTGACAGTTAAAGGTTCACATTTTATGGAACAGAACTTGACATTAATGCCTGAATTTTATGAGGTAATTTGAATTTTTATCTTACTTGTAGTTAGCTGGTTCAGGTTTGGAATTTGGACTTGTTTTGTTTGCTCAAATTACAGCGCAAATTACCGATACAGGTGTTTGCAGATATCTCCTGTCTGATTAAAGTAAATTGATTGTTTTCACTCAGGTGAGGGGCCACAAGCACATTTGAAGAAACTGGCAGAATGCATCCGTTGGTCATACGGACTGGGCATTGTGCTGCGTTTGGGAAACATTGCCAGGCTAGAGCTGAATTACTGCATTCCCATGGGAGTCCAGAGTGGAGACAGGTAGGTTAGCTATTTTTAGCTAGGATGATTTTTATATTTCTCAAATTAGATTTACTTTAAGGACATTAAAAGCATACTGGATATACTTGATGTCCAATAGCCTCCCTATAGACAAACACTGAAAAATTAATTAGAAAAGAAACGATTTGATCAAACAATCACGTTGAGTTTGCATGTAAAGATGGGTTTCTCCTGTTCATTCAGTGTAAGTCACACATTTGTTTATATGTGTGAAATAAACTCAAGGGCTTATCAAGCCAAACATAGTAAATATTGAGCAATGTCAAAATTTTCCATTTTAAAAATTAAATCAAATGTATTTCAAAAAATATTTTTTTAGAAATACATTTATTTATTTTATTTATAAATAAATCTGTTTTAAAGAATTATGGAATAATTAAAGAATAATTAAAAATTTAAATTTAGCTCTATTTTATTCAAATGATTTGCTCTTGTTAGCAAATCATTTGAATAAAACAAGCGTTTTTCTGTATAATCATGTGATAACATTTCATGCACACGGTGAGAGCATTCTTTTAAGAGACTTATGAACCCCACTGTATGTCCTACATCTGTTTGACGTGCACCAACAATAATCTGATTCTTGTTTTGAGTGAGATTGATTTCAGATGATTTTCTCCTCTCCTTGCAGGATATGTGATGGTGTTCAGTTTGGAGCAGGAATCAGGTTCCTGTGAAACCACATCTGTTGGATCCGGCGCTTCCTTGTACTTCACCTTTAATTGTATGCCAGAAACATTTTACTGGAAGGGAAAATTGCTTGTACAGAACTGTTGTTGCAACTTATTGGTTCAATAAAAGTGTTTGCATTGACTTTCCTTTTTGATGTATCTTTTCTTATCACATCCTGTCAAAGGACAAATTCTGTACTCCTAGCCAGATTTAACTCTCTGTCACATTGCTCTGTAGAACAAAGAATATGTCAAGTGAAGGTGAAAAAAATTTGTAAATAGACTGAACCTGACTCTGCCACAAGATGGAAAAAAAGTAATCAATGATATAAAATCAAAAGACATTAGTGAACTCTGTGTCTGCTGAGTTTAGAGAATGATCTTATTCTATGCAAAATCAATACCTGTAAATTTGTCATGCAGGCATATAGACATGCAGCAATGTGCAAATGTTTTAAGCACTTTAGATGTTTAAATTTAGCCTTCATGCAATGCCATCAAGGTGTCTGATTAGTCCAGATCCAGTCATAAAGAACTATCACCTCATCTCTCATTGAAAGATAGATTGATAAATACATTAAAGACAGGTATAAAAAATTAAATAGAAAAAACCAACTGCACAGCAGCAAGTGTTACCAAGGTAGTGCCAATGTCAAAGCATATGAGCAACACTGCTGTTGCTGGGAGATGTATAGCTGTACAACTGTAATTGTGATGTCAGAATGACAAAATGAGCTTTCACATTTTCATGCTTTACAACTAAGCTTTGGGTGGGCAAAGAGAAACTACACTTTCAACAGATGAACGTGTAAACAGCCTTCTGGTGTCAAAGTCTGAACATATATCATTGTATTTGGTGAAGGTCAAACATCAAAGAGAAGCACAAAACACATTTCTGAGTGGAGGGGACTCTGAATATGGCGCATAAATAAAGTAAACTGGGTTCTTCTGTCCATGCAAGCCTTGTTCCTGCATCTGTTTACATGTGACTCCTGCAGAAAGTGAGTGGATTTACTGCGCACCACTTCTGCGCATACTAGTGTCACATGTGGTCAGACTCTGCATGCGATTCGCCAATGTCGCTCATGCGCTGTCCTCATTGTTCCGTAGCATATTAGCCTTGGGAACATTGCTGGAACACCGACGGTGGGGGGTGTTCATTCACGGGCTTCTCGAAATTTCATCTCCCCGTCCCCTTTCCGCAGAACATATTCACTGGTACTACATCGTCGGTTTCGTTACGGTGACCTAAAAGCGGAGAAAAAGTGAACCGAGAGGTGTTTTCATCTGCGGTTTAATCGGCGGTCTTATCTGTGAGCGGCAGTTACCCGGACGCACGCTGATGGCGGTCACTATCGAGGATCTCTACCGTAATTACGGGATCCTTGCTGACGCTAAGGACAACCTAAGCCAGGTAGATAAACCTCAAAATGTTCCCTTTTAAATACCGTCGAGTCGATAGTGTTGTTACTTTTCCACAGGACCTTGTTTTTCTCACATTGTTGATAACTTTGTTGACTTACATAACATTGTTATGTGCGTGCTAGGCTAATTGTAGCTAACGTAGTGACCGGGCTAATGTTAACAGCCTCGCCGTGGCGACCCTTAAGATACTCGGTAGTAACTTGACCATGGATATCCATTATATTTATGTCATCCAGGTGGTCATTTACTCATTCGACGATTGTTGGTTCAAGCAATGACTTCCTGCAGGTTGATTGGAACTTTTTCCACTCTTGTCATCAGTTTTAAGTTGTAAAGCACATAGTTGAAGTTTACAGGGTAGTGAACTGGCGGGTTTTGGTCTGTTGTGTTAGTCGAGCACCAATTGTGCCTCTGAGTGAATCAAACGTGCACACAGTTGGCAGTTTATTAGGTACACCAAGCTCAAACTAATAGAGTCAAATACAACAGTCCTGCAATAAATCTTCCCTTCTGGATTTAGGACGTAGTTTGTGGTGCTGTTGTATTGTATTCCTTAATATAGACAGGTGTTTCTATCATTTTGTCCACCACATTTATTTGATGAGGGTAAGCTAAATAACAGAAACGCCTCTATAATAATTACAGTTCAAAACCAAGGGGTTGCTGCGCTCAGTAAAGTAAACCTAGTTGTACTACATGTGTATTTTGGCAAATCGGATTCCATCAGTTGCTTTATGTTTTGTTTCTTCGGTTGATAAAAAAGTATCTTGTGCTTGACATGACCGAGTCTTCATGCATACCAGAAGCTTAAATGCTCTACCTCTATTGTCCTTTGAGATATCTTGTTTTAAATGAGTAAAAAGGTTTCATGGAGTACAGCTATTTAATGAAGCATTTCCATATTGTTAGGGGACTCATCAGAGACAGAAGACAGAAAGCTCCAGAAAATGCTCAGTCCTACATTGATTACAGTGCAACATCAGTGTCTATTGTCCCTGTTAAAGCAGGGATAAATGTGATGACACCACCAGAGTTATTTCCTCAGATTTGAGAAAGCTTCCTTCAGAATCACACAGGATATGGCACGACTGTTTTATAGGGTGAGGCATATACCCCATGGTTTCTAAACTGAGCTTCTGAAAGTCAAAAGTCTGTAAAATATTTTTAGTGCCCCTGACCATTCTGCCCTCGAACAGGCTAGTTTCAGAGCATTCCTACCTCACTGTAGTGACCATGCAAACACACAGGGGTTTCTACACAGCCAGGTGAACTGGTAACACCCAGGTACATTCAATGTCCAAAGCTAACACCCACTGTTGAGAGGCTCTGTTGTATGCACTCATTCAGGAGAGTGCAATAGGACGGTGAGCTTTTGACCAAAGTCACCCCAATCTAGAACTCATGCCATATTATAATGTGTGGTTCACCACTGTCATATATATCTTGCACATGCTAATGGATGTTCTCTCTCTTCTTTTTTTTTTTACTCTGCAGCACAAAGATGCCTACCAAGTAATCCTGGATGGTGTAAAGGGAGGCCCCAAGGAGAAGCGTCTGGCAGCACAGTTTATTCCCAAGTTCTTCAGCAGCTTTCCGGAGCTGGCCGATGCAGCCATTAATGCTCAACTTGATCTTTGTGAAGATGAAGATGTGTCGGTGAGTATAAAAAGACACAGGTGTGCATGGGTACCTACTAGAATTGGTAGTAGGTGCAGAGATTGTCTTGTTTATTAAGTAGTCCTTGAGTTAAATTGCAGGTTCTATATGTTCCTAGGTTAATGTGGGTTTTTCTGCCTTGGCACAGTGGATTTGCAATAGTTATTTTATTCTATCATAACAACCCTGTCTTGTCTATGTGCACTTGTCTTTGTCCAGATTCGGCGGCAGGCCATCAAGGAGCTCCCACGGTTTGCAACTGGAGAGAACATCCTCAGAGTTGCCGATATTCTCACCCAGCTCCTTCAGACAGGTATTGGATGCCTAACGAAAAACACTTTGGGGCTGCAACTAACGATTATTTTCTTTACCAATTAATTTGTTGATTATTTTTGTGATTCATTTTTCATCTTGATTTTGACGTGATTCTGTGCTAATATTTAATACTCCGATATTGACAAGGGCTGGATGTTGGCTCCGATCTCCCGATACATTTTCAATTCACAAAGTCCAGAATCGATTAATTTTTATTCAATTCTTGATAAGTCAGTTGCATTAGACAAATACCAATGTTGGGTAAAGTGCCTCTTATCCTGGGAACTTCAATTTCTTTTACATTCAACAAGTGATCAACTCTGTTGAACCTTGAATATAAGAATGTGTAAAGTGCAATCCACATTTTTTTGTGCTTTCAGATGATACTGCAGAATTCAACCAAGTGAACGCAGCGCTAATTTCTATCTTCAAGATAGATGCTAAGGGTAAGTGCTGCTTCCCCCTATTGTTGAGCTAAATATGGCTACTGTATACTTGTCACATATTCAGCCTAGTTAAGAGCTGTAGTGAAAAAGGTTGTTTGTCCTCCTTCTCTGTGGGGTAATTCTAACTCCAGATTGAGATTACTTTCTGCTTGTTGAGAAGACTTGTTGTAACCTGTATTATCTTGTTAAAGGCTGTATCATGGGTCATGTGAAATGAACAATGTGGTTAGGCCCCTTTTTATTTATATTTCTGTTTTTAAGTAACTGCCCACAGGACATTCCTTTGTACAGATACCTGTGTGATTTGCTGTGTGAACTAACTGCTTCATTATTCATCCATCACAGCCAGTAGATCTGAAGTAGTTTGGTCATTTCCAAAATGAAATAATCATAATATTTGGACTGTGTCTAGAATATCAAGTAGCCCTGTAAGTCATCAGGGTTTCTCAGTCTACTGAAACTGATGTTTGGGTTGTACTGTTTTGTAAACATGTGATATCATCTTGCTGTGTGTTTTAATGATCATTATGTCCCTCGTTCAGATTGGGGTTGGGGTCAGTTGAGTTTGTAATCATTCACTTGCACTGACACAATCCCGTCCGCTGATGTCGTTTGTGGCCCAGGTACACTCGGAGGCCTCTTCTCTCAGATCCTGCAGGGCGAGGACATAGTGCGGGAAAGGGCTATCAAGTTTCTGTCAACCAAACTGAAGACCCTGCCAGAGGACGTCACGACGAAGGAGGTGGAGGAGTACGTCTTTGCAGAGACAAAGAAGGTTAGCATATAATGTAGAATTGATTAGTAATCTTTGGTCATTGATGAATGTTCTTTTTCTGTGTCAGTCTGAATGTAGCACATGTCATTTACATCCAACTGCATCACACCATATGGTGCACTGGAATCAGGATGTGTTAAGATGACCACAGACCAGTGCTGATTGTTTTGGCTGTGGCTTGTCATTTTGCTGATTTCTCCATGTAGGTGTAGTCTGAATATTGGCTTTTGAATTTGTGGGTTCATAACCACTCTATAATACATACAATAGATCTGATTTAAAGGCCATGGATTGGGTTGTTGTTTAAAAAAAATGCTTAACTTGCTACTTTGGCTGAAACTTGGCCGACTTGTTGCTTCCTTGCGTGGAAAACAAATTTGTCCAGTTTTTATATTGACACTTTTAGAGCGAGTTCAAATAGTAATGTAGCATCCGGTCTTGACAAAGACACGTGTTGATAAAGAGCTTCTTGTCTTTAATTTGCTGCCTGTCTCAGGTGCTGGAGGATGTGACAGGAGAAGAGTTTGTGCTGTTGATGCGTGTGGTGTCAGGCCTGCGGGTGCTGCAGACGGTGCACGGCCGGCAGCAGCTGGTGGAGCTGGTGGTGGAGCAGGCTTTCCTGGAGCAGGCCCTAAACCCGGCCGACCCCGACACCGTTGACCGCCTGCTGCAGTGCACACGCCAGGCCCTGCCCCTGTTCTCTGTGAGTGGAACCAACACACACTTTACATCAACCAAGTTCACTTATCAAACATGTAATAAAAGCTGGTTTTAGTCTGTATCCCTGTTATTTTATTATGTAATTATTTTTTTTGCGCAAACTTGAGTGCAAAAATATTTTTAATAATGGGATTTTTAAATTTGTTAGTATTAAAACAAAGTAAGTAAGTAAGTACATATTTCAGTGAATCTTTTTAAACCACTGCTGGATACATTTTGGGAAAAAAAATGATTGGTCTCATAGAATCCCAGGTAGCTTCTTAAAAACATAAAAATTCATATATTCAAACACATGATAAACATGTACATATTAATACAATTAGTCATGGTTTGCTGTATTTTAAGTATGAATTAATCATAGTTTCTCTTTTCTTGTAGAAAAACGTCCATTCCACACGTTTTGTAACGTACTTCTGTGAACACGTGCTGCCAAACCTCAGCACCCTGACAAGTCCTGTGGCTGAGCTGGACATTCAGTTGGAGGTGAGTTCTTCTTTGCTGTCAAAGTGTAAATCAGCATTTAATTTTTTTTTTTTTTTTTCAATATTCATTGGTGCCTCCTGGATTGACATTATATGGTTTCTGCACTATGGTGGAATTAGCCAGTTCAGAGTATTTCTCGACTGTCATTAGTGCATGTAGTGTTGTGGGGTCGTCAAATAAATTTTATTTATATATCACAAATTTGCCTCAAGGGGCTTTACAATCTTAATAGCATATAACCCCCTCTGTCCTTAGACTTTGGATTTGGATAATGAGGAACTCCCTAAAAAAACTTGAACAAGTGATCCCTTTTTAAGGATAGACACACATGCAATATATGTCATATTTACAGTAGACCAACATTGTAAAATTGTATGCATGTACAACCAGGATGACAAAATTATAGATAGATTGCAGAACGTATATTAGAAGTCTAATCAAAAGGTAGACATGTAAATGCCCTCGGTCCGGAAGTGAGTTTAAAATGTAGTGTTGGTGATTTCATGTCATCATATCATATCCTGTTGACACTTGAGTTTTTATCTATGTTAGATCATCATAACATCTTATCTGTTAACTATAGCTACGTACTGGCAACACTTTGCTTTAAGTTCTAGTATAAAAACATTTATTAAATGGTTTATTACATCACACACTATGATGCAGCTGTGAGCAGATATAAAGAAATTTTAAGTGTTTATTGATATGTCAGCATAGTATTTGTCAGCAAGTATAATCTTTCTTGTGGAAACATATTTTGTATTATAACAAAATATAACATATATTGTCATTCATTTTCTGTTGATATCCCAGTCTTACCTCATGGGTGCCCAATGGAGGAAGTATAGTGTTGACAAATGCAGTTAATAAACACTTCAATCTGGGTGTTACACACTACATTATAGTTTATGAACCATTTATTCAATGTTTATATGCTGTTTTTTAAACCCTAAATACAGGCGCTTAGAGTAGTTTTGCCAATTTATTTTATTTGTTAATGACCACAAACCAAATTTCCTGATGAATCCCAACTGCCTCTTGTCAGGTTGCAGCTTTAAAGTTTTGTTGCATTTCTGCGCAGTTCCACTCTAAAAACGTATGTTTTTAACTGAGAGGGCTTAATCAGTGTTGCAGTTTACAAGCCAGTGTGTCTATTAGACCAAAAAAAGTAGTTACCTGACCTGTATTTATTAAGCCTGAAACAGCACTTCCATTCCTGAGAGTCCTGACAAATATGGCCACTGGTGTGAGGTCGATACTCCTAATGTCTGACATTTGGTGAGCGGTTGTAGTAGTAAACAGAGTCAGCGTGGCAGCCACCTGTCAGAGGTGTCAGCCAACTGCATGTTGTTAATGGGTCATTAGTCTGCACCACGCAACACTGTTTCTCATTAGCAATGCACATTACACTGTGTCTGTGTGTATCTGTGTGTGTAGGTGCTGAAGCTGCTGGCTGAGATGAGTCCGTTCTGTGGAGACATGGAGAAGCTGGAGGCCAACCTCAACATGCTGTTTACCAAGCTGCTGGTGAGAACGGACTGTCCTGTTGTCGTTGGACGTTTAGGAATACAAGTGGAAATGCATTTAAAAATCAAAATACACAAAGAACACACTGGCAGTTTTCCCCCTCTGATCCATCCTGAGATTTCCTGCTCTTTCTTAGCATCACCTTGTTTTACATTCACATTGTTTCATGCACGCGTCTGCAATACTGTTGATGATGACTGGTTCAATTTAGTTTCTGCTGTTGTCCCCTGGCCAGCTGAGGATTCATTTAAATCAGAGGATACTTTCATGGTTGTTGTTGGGACCTTCGGGAGCATAACCTTTTTAATTTCCTTATCAAACAGGTGATGGTAATAAACTTTAAATAGTTGCCCTAATAGTAATTATTAGTAATAATAAAGAACAAGATTAAAGTTTTTTCTTTCTTTCTTTTCTGATTTATTCATTCATATATGGTGGCCCATCATTCCTGAAGCATGCCAATCCTTTCTGTGAATGCTGTATTTTATTTTTTAGATTTTTGTCGAATGTGCATTGTAGAAGTAGCTCCAGTGCAGGATCCACACTAATTGGAAAACCCCGTAGATAAAAGAATAATCCCATATATCCTTTTGTTCTGGTAAACCTTCATGTTCTGAGCTTTTTGTCACTAAAGTTAAAACAAAAAGGTTCCCATCATGATTGTTCATGTTTTCTTCATGTGTAGGAATTTATGCCGCTGCCACCAGAGGAGGTGGAAAATGGAGAGAATTCGACGAGCGAAGAGCCCAAATTGCAGTTCAGCTACGTAGAGTGCCTCCTCTTCGGCTTCCACCAGCTCGGCAAGAAACTGCCAGACTTCCTCCTCGACAAGGTGGATGCTGAGCGCCTCAAAGACTTCAAGATCAGGTGAGGGAGTGACAAGCAAACAAAGTCTCAGAGTACATTAAACTGAATTAATAAGCTCATAAGAACTCGCAACGTTCGATTGTTTAGTACGCATTGGTTGACTCTCGACTTTTTACTTTAAATCGACTGTTCTCCGTATTTCAGGTTACAATACTTTGCCAGAGGCCTCCAGGTTTACATCAGACAGCTGCGAGTCGCACTGCAAGGCAAGACAGGAGATGCTCTGAAGACAGAAGAGGTAACATCCACCGTCACTTTACATGAAACTGCTCGTAGAAACTTGATTACTCATTGATTACAGTCAACAAAAATGTTCCATGTGCTGGAAGTCCTGTTGTAAAATATCAGTCTGACTTTTCTTTTGTGTGTAACTAGAACAAGATCAAGGTGGTGGCCCTGAAGATCACAAACAACATCAACGTCCTCATCAAGGTAAGGTGTTTGCCAACTAAAAATACCTCCCTACCCCTACCCACAATGTCGTGCATTACAGTCCTGCATTAAATACTGACATACTTAAAATGTTCACTCTAATCTGGGCTACTTTCTCGGTTGTGTGTACGTATTGACTCAAGTCTGTGGCAGGTTTTCAGGCTGTACTTTGTATCTTGTGTGAAACTGCATGATATTAAAGTGTTTCTAATGTTCTGTTTACTTCATTTATGTGTATGTAGATATCAGGAACACCCCACAGTTGTAGTGCAATCCAGTGTACCAAGTTAAACCAGCACCTTTCTGACATTGTCAACTCAAACTGACAATTGTATTTGTAGTGAGGACTGTTACATTAGATTGCATTATAACATAATTTGTTTCTATTTTTCTCATCACTTGGTGTATGAGGAGAGCACAAAGTGGACTGTATTATAACCAATAGCTTTTTTTTATTTTTTTATTGTGTCTTTAAACTTTACTGTCTTTACAGGATCTCTTCCACAACCCTCCGTCATACAAGAGCACAGTCACTCTGTCCTGGAAACCTGTCCAGAAGACAGAGGCAGTAGCGTAAGTCTGCCCTCAGGCGATACACACACTTTTGATTGAGCCATTCGCGCGGCAGCTGAGTGTCCTTGTTGCCCCGTAACATCTTCGCTCACTTTTCCTGTGTGTCATTAGGCCGAAGCGTCCGTCAGGTGAGGAGATGGGCTCTGGTGGCAGCACAAAAAAACCGATCTCTCCTCTGCCCCGGAGGGATGCACGGCAAATCTACAACCCCCCCAGCGGCAAGTACAGCGCCTCCATTGGCAATTTTAACTATGGTGAGGAGCACATGGTGGCATGGTTTTTCCTATTTATTTAGTAGTTTTGTATTTATTTTAACACTTTTGTGCAGCATGACCATCTTTATTTAATACTGCACTCTGGTTTATTTGACTCTTATTATTTTCCTACTCAACATCACTCACATCAAACATATTTAAGGGGAACCCTGCACTATTACACTGTTTGTCCACCAGAGAGCACTAGCATGTTTATTTTTAATCTGTGAAGGATCCTGCTCAGTACAGATTCTTTAATGTAAGGGATTATCATAAAAATGTTTGTTTAAAAGAAATGAGTTTTAGTTGATATTTTATCCAGTTGCTTTTTTAAGTCTTGGTATTGTCCCCAAGCTTCCAGTATTGGTAGCCCCCAGTTATGATATGTCCATACTGACCTGTTTATTTTGTTGCCTCTAGAACGCGGCGGCTTCAGGGGCGGCCGTGGACGAGGCTTCGGAGCCAGAGGCAACAGGAGCCGAGGCCGAATCTACTGAGACACACACGCACACACAGTACATATTGCTCATTGAGCTGCATCACATCAGGATCTTTTCTGCACCAAGACGGACTATTTGTCACCTCCTCTTGTTTTTTTTTTTTTTTTTTTAAACCATCTCCACGTCTCTTTCGATTTCAACCTTGCACATACAGGATTTTTTTTTTTTTTTTGAAGTGGGGTGGGCTGGGGGGTTTGGTTTCTTGTTGTCAGAATATCAGGCATTGGGCTCAGACTTTTCTACCTGCCATTTCAACATTTACTCCCCGTTTTCCTCTTGGCCAAGGCTGTAGTTCAAGTAAGACTAAATGTTTTTTTCCTTAATTTTTTAAAATTATTCTGTGTATTTTTGTGGAACAAAAGACTGCCAAGTTGTAACTGATAAATATTTTTGTCAGATTGTCGTAGGAAAAGATAAAGATCCTCTTGTTTTGCAACATGTTGATGAATGCATTTCTTTCTACCTTTTTATTTAATCTTGTTTTCTTTTTTTTTTTTTTTATTAGATCTTAAGTTGAATTGGCTGATTGTGTTACTTTGTATGAATCAATGATGTTGTTTCATTGGATTTTTATCATAAACTTGTATGGAACTATGAACTTTTGTCCTTCTGTCCAGAATTTTTCAGTGGTTAAAGTTCAAACCATGTGAGGGATCAAGACAAAGATACAACTCTGCACCACTCGACTGCTTCAAACGTACTTTTTCTCAATGCAAACCTGACCTACAGGTTTAAAACCATTTTCCAAACTTAACTCTCTCTGCCCCTCCCACCCTTTCCTCTCACTATCCATTCAGTCTCGCACCCATTCATTCATCCCGTTTAACCTGTCTATCCTCCAATCTCTCCTTTCCCTCCAGTTTTCATTAGTACTCACTTATATCTGTACCGAAGCAGTGATGAGAGGGTAATTTTAGCCCACAATCCTGTATGTACATTTAGAATACAAACGTGTGTGTGTCTGCATGTGTGTGTGTCTGTGTGTGTGTGTGTGTGTCTGTGTGTGTGTGTGTGTCTGCCTGCTTTGAAGTAGAATCAGGCTCTCAGTAATTGAAGGGGCTATAAATAGTGGCTGCCATGTTTAGATCACACTATTTTACACACCCTGGTGGCGGTGGTTCTGCTTGCTTTGTGCACGTTCAGTGATGCGCACATTTTCCTACACACAAACACCTTTATGCTATTATACTTGTGAGGACCCATCGACTACATTCATTCCACTTAACTGAAACGAGAGGTAAAGTGAACTTGAACATGTGGCTTTAACCTTATAGCAGAGACCAAACCTCCTAATCTTGACTAACATTCCTGAACTACTTCCTGTGTTTCAGTGGATTTATGGACGTAAAGCATGATCAAAATCCACCCTAACATCTTCTCTTTTAGCTACAAGCTCCTTTACAGTTTGCATTCAGTTTAACATCTTCTCTATTCCAACATTCATAACTAATATAAATGTGCAAAATAGCAAAACATGTCTCCCTAACCTATAGATGTAGAATTACATGTATTAATCATTTAGGGACTTTTCAATAATGGTAAATGGTAAATATTGATTGATATTGATATTGTTGGGTTTTGTTATTTTTTTAACAGTTTATATTTGTGCACACAGTTATTTGATGTGAAAGATGCCAATAGTGTTGTATTTCTTACCAAATTAAACCTAACTTAAGTCTTACCCCTGACCTAAACTCAACCTCATCCTGCATATTTGGGTGTAATCCTAAAGTGACATGAGTTTTTACCAAGCCTAATCCTAGACTGTGTGCAAATAGAGTAATACGTCCACATGTGCTCCAAAGGGTCTAAAACTGGTTCTCGTAAATACGGAGACAAATGCACAGTGATCTGTCAGCGGGAGCTACAGGTCTGCATGTGAAGACACGTGTGTGCTGGTGTGTGTAGGTGGATGCTTTAGAGGAGGAGGAGGGGGCTTAAACTCTGTTTTCTGAATCCACTGTGGCAGTGTTTTACAGAGAGAGACAACTGAATGGTTTTAAATCTGAAAACAACAACACCCATCCCTCCAAATCATTGACTTAAAAGTTACATATTAATGAAATAGCGCAAATGCAGCATGACGCTTTGTGTTTTGTCAGTGCTTCAGCGGCCACAATATTCACGCAGAAACACTTTATTCATATACATCAACTTTACTATAATAATATAAACCACACAATGAGCTGCAACATGATGCTGGTTTGTTGGATATGCAGAGGAAGATGAACCACATCAACTCTACTTTTATTTGCAAAATAAATCTATGAATTTAAATAGGATAAACATGTCTAAATATATAATAATGACACGGAGTCATTGTGGATTATTGATTACAAACAGATTTTTGTATATCTTGGTGAAGGCTTCACGAAACATGAACATTACAGCACCTTTATTGCAGAAAATAAAGGCTTAAAGAAGATGCTCCACCGTCCATGTTTTGTCTCAGGTCCTGTCTTGGCGGACTGTCCCCTCTAGAGGGCGATCCAGACCAGGGTTTTCCTCGCAGAGCAACCAGATCTATTTTTATCCTCACCCAACGAGTCACTTAAAGCTTTCATGATGTCTTTTTGTCTCTTTGTGCTTGTGCTCGGGTTGAGGCGCACGGAGGAAGACTGCGATCCGGCTCAGCAGAGCAAAGAAGAGAAGAAGAAATCTGTCTAAATCACATCCCCTGCTTTTCATGACCCAGACCCAAAATGTTTAGTGATTGAAATCCTGTATTTGTCAGTTACTGGTCCAGTACTGTGTTGAGTCAAAGCTGCAATGAAGTAAGGCTTGCAACAGCGATGAGGCATCACATTTTCCATTAGCTAGTTGCTTTCGATGCAAATGTTTATGTGTTTATTTGATTGTGAACAGCTAGTATTTTCTGTCTTACAGTGACTTTTCAGGGATTTCTGCATATTGCACCGGTTTCTTTCCCCTTTTTACTAATCTGAGTTTCCTCCCTCACTTGCAGGCTGACGGTGTATTTTTGCAGATGTACTGTACATCTCCTGGCACAAGAACCATGGTGCGTTTAAGGTCTAAGTTCCAGTGCTCGTTTCAGGACAGTAGGGGGCGGCATGCAACCAAGATAAACCCTCTCCTCATTGATCGTGACCAGGTATTTCCCAAACCAGCCTGCCAGTCAGCCAGCCAGCAAGCAAGCAAGCAAGCCAGCCAGCCTGCCAGCCAATGCCTGGCTGGCACATGCGTTTGCGCGCGCGCGCGCACGCACGCACGCACACACACACACACACACACACACACACACACACACACACACACACACGGCGGAGCTGAAAATAATCAAGTGGTGGAGGAGGAGTGGGCGGCAGCAGCGGGAGAGGAAGCGAAGACGACCCTCAGAGAGAGAAAGAGAAGGAAGGAGCGGCTGTACAAGTCCATGTGAGAGTAGAAGTGAAGGTAAATCAATAGTCCTGAAGCACTTGGTGGAACTCGATGGGTTTCCTCACTTTATTATCAACCTTTGGGAGGATGGTGGTGATGAACCAAGACCTTCATACTGTCCACCAACACACCGCATGGATGGGTGCCCGCCTCCTGCAAACTAACCTCACGTAAAGGGCCTCAGTTTCAGTGTTTATGATTTTGTTGCCAGTATTGTAGTGATGAAGTTAATGCTGTATGGGGTCAGGCCACACTGCTGTGATTGTAAACTGTGCCTTCACTTGTTAGCCTACTCTAGCTACTGTGTTGCGTTCAGTGCTACTATTTTGTTGGAGAAAAAAAAAATCCCAACAACATCAATCAAGTTTGGTGTCTTGAAAAATATGATGTGACTTTGGCTAGCATGCAGCTTGTAGCCTTGTAACGCACAGTACTACTGTCATTGAAGTAATTACTCATTTAACCCTGCAGTCCAACAGGCCTACTTGATTTTACATCACAGCTTGAAGCCTGATTGCAAAATTTTCTCCAACTTCATTGCCCAACTGTTAAGGGTGTTCACAGGAATTCTCAGGGAATTTTCTTATTAGTTTTCTTATGCATCGGATAGAGCTTGTGTATACAGTTCTCTTGACAGCCAGGGAGCCAATACATGATGGTTGGACTGGACTTTGTCAAAAATGCATGTCAGAAATCATACGGTGGATTTTTCAAACTGACTCTAAGCTGATACAGCTGCCACTGAAGTTAGGCAGGGACATAAGTAGATGACAACAAGCAGTCCATAGGCCTACCTCTTTACCTACCTTTGTCAACTGAATCATTTCCAGATCATGCATGACCTGTATTTCTCTAGACTTGTTTATATAGAAAGACAGGAGGGATTTGGCTCCTAAAGCCCTCTAACTAAATCAACTGTCCTATTACAACCTATATTCTCTTTACTGATAACCAAGTAGTTGTCAAGAAAACAACCTAAGGCTCATCTGAGCTCCATTGCTTGTCAAAGGGAACAGAGTGTACTAAAGCAAAACCAGGGCCACAGTTGAAAAGTGGTTAAGGTTCCTGGGATTAGTGACGATGTTGCACAGTTTTAGCATCAGTCTCAACGAGAATTACATTAGCGTTTCGTCCAGTGTGAGTGCCGTTGCATTTTCCCAGCACCACTGTCGTTTTTGTCGTAGCTTCTCATAAATTCTGCTTAATATCCTTCCCTGACCTCATGACGTTTTCCATCAAGGCCCAGGAAAGGTTGTTTGGAGAGGTGAAAGTAGCATACAACAGTATTTAGACCGTAGAAATGTCGGCAAAGTGTGCATTATGTCATGGAGCTATCCATGGTGCTGAACATATATGAGTGGGGATAAGATCTAATGGGAACTCTCCATGGCGCTGAAAACATAATAGACTTGACTTGGGCATTGTAACTAATACAGGGTTTGCCCAAAATACATCTAAGGAGAGTTTTGCCGAACAAAAGCTTTTAAATGAATTTTAATTACAGCAGCATTCTAATGAAACATAGAGAAACAATTTGCCTTTGGAAACACACTTGTCATGTCTTTGAACAGATTCAGGTGTATAAGGTGTGAGTTTAGTATGTTCACCAGAATGTGCAGACTTCAACATCTTGAAAATGTTTGTATTCATTTTGATAAGATTCTTGATGTGAGGAAATAGGCCTATTTTTTCTTGCCTGTTGCGTCACAGGGACGTCAGAAGTCAAGGTCAGCTACACAAAACGCACAGTGTTTTACTCTAAAGGGACACTTGTAAAAGGGGGATGGTCGACGTTTACAGTCAGCATTATCATCTATTTCTGTTCAGGCGTTGATTTGTCAACAATTGAAACATCCCTTTTCTCTGACTGTCTATCATTCTTGAAATCGTGATGTGCGTGAACTGCAGCGTCCCTGAAACACAGAGGTATCAGTGGCAGATAGCAGGGTTGGGATGTACGCGGAAAAATAAATCAGTTGTGAAAAGGGAACTTTTTCTTCCCTATCATAAAAAAACGCAAAGTCCGCCCCCTCATGTACAATGCTGGGAATAGTAACAGCACTGTGAGGCTGGGCTAAATATAGCAGCCAGTGAGTGTTAACATGTCAACTTCAGCAGGAGTGCAGGGAAGCGGCTGCTGCACGTGTGACCGCTGTGGATGTACACAGTATCGCTATAAATACCAACCAGCCCCCTCTCTGCTGCTGTATATTACATGCATATCAAGCCGGGGTTGTTTATAATAATAATGATGATAATAATAATAATAATAATAAAAACCCGCTTAAATCCTCCGGTCGTGCGACAAAAAAGCGAAAACAAATGGCCAAACATACAAAGCAGTGATTCGCAGATTCCGTCTATAAAACCAGCGGAGACGAATAATAAGCGCTGTAATCAAGAACAAATGAAAATATTTGAAGAGAAGCGACGATTTACAGCTTCTCCCCCGCTCACAAGGCAGAAATGCACCTCATCTATTTATATCAGCTTTAAAGGAAGCTATTCTGGAAATCAAACCCGGTGATGAAACTGGTTTGTAGACCGGTCTTTGCCCCGTTAGACCCCTGAAACCATCATTAACCCGCACTGCCGATAAAACGATAAACCTATAAAGATGATCGCCCCCCCC
>NW_019522827.1:3899753-3906737 GCF_002814215.2 Seriola lalandi dorsalis | reverse complement strand
GGGGGGTGGGGTAAGTTTATTTTTATCACGGCCGCCTTTCAGAAATAGAAGGCAGTCTAAAAAAAAACAGACCTCATGTGTTCTTCTCAATCGAAGACGCTTGTGCAGCAAACCGTGCATTTATTTGTGATGGAAGGAGACTTTAAACACCCCCACCACCACCCCTCCAGCTTTAAACTCCACCCCCCGCACCCTCCACCCCTCCCAACTATGTTACGTAATCTAGCATGTGAATGTCAAGAGACAGAAAGAGTCGTGGAGAGAGAGAGAGATGGGAGGAGGGAGGAGGGGGGGTGTTATTTGGTCTATGCATAGCGCTCCCAAAACTCATACCCAGGGAACACTGTGTACTCTGGTGTCCCCTGAGACTTGGCCTGTTAGATGTAACCCCCCCCCCCCACCACCACCACCCTTCCACGCACGCACGCACACACGCACGCGCACAACTTGGTGATTCCAACTGTATAGGAAAAAACATACAAACAAAGCAAAACTGGAATAACAGCAGCAAATAGTGCAGCAACGGAACAGGTGGCTCCCTGCATTCATCCCATTTATCCGTCCATTCACAGACTTTGAGGGAGGAACTGTGTGAATGAGTGAGTGGGAAAGTGATGAATGAATGAATGAATGACTGCACGATATGAGTGAATGAAGAAGCAGAAGAAGAAGAAGAAGAACGCAGGGGGCGCGCATCGCTCCTGTCCCTCTCAATGGGTTTTCTTTTTCCTTTTTTTTCTCCTGCAGAGGGAAGAACGGCTGCACGGGCAATAACCAGGCATGGAGAGCAAACACATACAGTACACACACATTAAAGTGTGTGTGTGTGTGTGTGTGTGTGTGGGGGGGGGGGGGGGGGGGGGGGTGATGGACAGGGGGCGTGCGCGTAGCCGTGCGTGCGCGGTGCACATGTGACAAAGCCGTTCATAAATATTCAGCGGCTCTATTCATGCGGATTCTTCTCTTGAAGTGGTTTATTGTGTTCAGCAGAGCTCCCGACCAAGCAAGTGATGCTGAGGATGGTTGGTGTTGGCTGTGGGCTGGGGGGTGGGGGGTGGGGGTGCAGGAGTAGGGGGTATGTAAATCTAAGTGGTGGTAGTGGTGGTGTGTGTATTTGTGTGTGTTTATGTGTGTGTATGTGTGCATTTGTGTGTAGTGTAAGGGGGGCGTTCTATAAATAGCACTATAGCTCTGCTTCCATTGACATCATTTAGGCAGGAGAGATGGAAAAATAAATAGGAGGAGGGGAGGGGGAGGGAGGAGAGGGCGCAGGGTTCCTTAATCTGGGCTTGAAATTCAAACAAAACCTGGCCAGCCATCTCTCTGTACACACTCTCAACAAAAATGGTTGTACATAGTAAACCTGGCAAAGGTTCCTCTAGACCTGAAACCTGTAATTTCAAGGTGTTCTTGAATTCTGTTGAATGAATTTTTACACACAGTGAACCTAAACTAGAAAACAAATTAGACAAAAGTCAGTCTTAAATGGTCTCACACAGACCTTAACAATGCAACAAGGCAACTACAGGTAAAACATTTTTTTGATTATAGTCAATGTTTTTTTTATCAATTTAGTATTTAACCAAAACTGTAGAGATGGGGTCACCAGTTTATTAAGCCAATCAGAGAGGAAACAAGAGGCCTCAAAAAATAAATAAAAAAATCACACATTCAACTTGGTGAAATCCACAAAAAACCTTCTCTGTTATTTCTTTGAAGGTATAATGGTTCAGTACGTGAAGTATGAGGATCCACTGAGTCCTTCTCTTTTCAGAGTGTATGCTTGCCTTTGCTGACTGGGGCCCAATAGTAAACATCAGACCAAAACACCCACTGTTTCCTAGAAAGACTCAGCCTACGAGTTGGAATGGAAAGCCACAAGGCAGATGGGAGGGGACATCAAACAAATTAAAAGGACCTGTGTGTATACAACACACACACATACACTCACTCATACACACAAGCAGAGATCCAAGTGGAAAAGACAGGGGCCATCATGCACCCAAGGCAAATGTTTTGGAAGGTATTATTATTGTATTGACATGCTAAGAAAAAAGATAGGGCGGAGGATTGAAGCTCAATAGACCGTACGGAGGGAGCGTTATTTTCATTTCGTTATCAAGACTAACATTTCCGCTCAAATAGGCTGACTGACTCATGTGTTTATGTTATTATGGAGGAGGAATGGAGGACAGCACACTGTTTTTCCATGGTCGGAGTGTCTTAGTCACACCCAGGATCTCTCTCTCTCTGTCTCTCTAACTCTGTCGTCAGCTTTGGCACTGACCCCTGAATGCTGCGTGACTTCCACTGGTGCCGGTGACGTCTTCCATGATACATTTCTCCCCATGTGGGTCCCCCCGCCTTGTCCTGCAATCACACATCTCAAAGTCCCACAGCCTGCACCTGCAACAACCCTTGTTTACTTGTCATTGTTTTGTTCCTCTTATTTTTATCTCATTTAATGTGATTTCCTCATTGATTTATGTGGGAATCTTTTTTTTTTTTTTTTACCTCCATCCACAGAGAGGTCAGAGGTCAACTGCAGCTTCAGCGCCTCCAGAGCAGACTTTCCTTAAGGAAACCCCCACCAGTTTGACCTGTCACCTGTTATTTGCAATAATCTAAGCAGGTCAGTGGCAAATTCATGCATCTGGGTGTAGACAGAGCATCTCTCCTGTTTGTTGTTGATCACACACTCCACTTCCTCCTCCCAGGCAGCACTCACACCCTTTTTTTAGTGTGTTTGGCACACACAAAAAAAAAAACTGAAAGGTGTAGTGCTAAATGGATACCAGACTTGAGATGGAGCATCCTACGACATTCGAAATGTGTGTTTCTCAATTCAAGAGGATGAATCATGAGGCCTAATTTAGTCTTAATGGTGAAATATTTTTTGCCACAGTCTCTCTGCTCTCCTCTCCCCCTCCCTCCCTCAATCCTCCTTCACTCATTTCCTCTCCTTCACTTCATATATCACACATAGGAAAACAGCCTTGCTTTCTTTCTGTGAGACAGGAGAAAACAAATGGCAGCAAAGCGACTAAAGTAGGTTGGGGTAACTTTTCAAAGGAGCCGGTCTAAAAATTTATAAACAGATGGAAAGGTTCCAAATCAGTTGCCAACATCTGCATGTGTGTGTGAGTGTGTTTGTGTGTGTTTGGTAGCCATGCATGCGGTGCAGGAGGCTATACTTTCCAAAACAACATGTCTCATAGTCATATTAAATTAAAGACGGAAATGACTAAGGTTGCTGGTACATTGTGGATTTACAGATAAAAGCCTGTTGTTCTATAAGCTTCTTTTTCAACCTAATTGAAATAACTGACCACGGAGCGGAGAACACAGAGTGTGAAAGGTTCACTGATGCTGACTTGAAAATTCTCTTTTTGCTAAGGACTCAAAGGTCAGGATCACAACAACACAGCTCCAGCTTCTTAAGGGATATGTCGGCAGGAGGAGTGAGTATCACTGACACTTGGCATCAAACTATTGTTTGTAAGATTTCCTCCTTAATCACTTTTCATGCAGTGATGTGTGTGAATAGAGTTTAAACAATAATAAGTTAAAACAATGAATTAATCGGCACTTTCTTTTATACTTATACTTATAATTTTTATAATGTAGTATCATGACCTATGCTGGGCACTGAAACAACAAATGAGTCTGTCAACCAACTGAACCACTTAAACATGTTTCTCTTGTAATTAAGTAGATTTAGTGAGTATAAATTATATTGAATAACTACAGTTAAGCTAAGCTGACTACATTCACATTTATAGCCTACATACATACACACACACACACACACACACACACACACACACACACACACACACACACACATATATATACATATATATTATATATATATATTCCATCTGTCACTTTTATGCAATTGTTTAGATGTTCACTTCAAAGATCATGGTGTGTCGAGATATAACGTTCGATTCCTGGATTTCAGACTTAAACCTTGGAATTGTATTGTCTTCTGCATTGTGCATATGATGCGTGTAATTTCTATATTGAAGCCCGTAGCCTGTGAATTAGACATATAAACTGCAGTTCTGTAGTGATTCTGGTGAGTGTATCACCACTTTGCTTCATCAGCTTATTATCAATTGTCAGTCACAATATTTTCCTGGACTGCAGATGAGTTAGAGGGCTTTCAAAAAAGAGAAGTGAAGAAGTAAAGCATCAGCTTGTAGTGACATTTCAGCACCAGGGACAGCTCCTAAAGGGAACCCTCAGTACGCCAGTTAACTCTTCAATAAACTTTCTTCATTAACAGCTTTCCAAACACTGTATGTATGACCTGAAACTAAAACCACCACAGTTCTGGTTTATTCATGCTGTATAGAAAAACATCTGAATGGAATGTTCTCGAATTTTGTATCACCATTCGTTCCAATTCCAGTGGCATTAGCATCGTCCAGTCCACCATCATTTATCTGTTAAAAATGACCTGAAATGTTCCAGTGCAGCAGTGACAACATATCTGTTCATCAAGAACAAGGCGGGGTTCTTTAAATCAAATTTTCTATTTTGTATTTGAAGGAATTAAAGGATTTCTGGGGGTCATTACGGGTCTGCTACTGGAAGACCCAGAAGAACCCAGCATTGTCTGGATGTTCTCATCATCCCTAAAACCTGTAGAATTACAGATGTTGTTTCTCTTCCTACCGGTCTGTCCGTCTGCCTGTCTGTCTGTCTGTTCTGGCTCCCTGGGCTTTAAGAGCTGTGGGTTAAATGGGGAAATGTTTTCAACATTGTCAGCTGGAGGCTGGAGGATATTTTTAGACTGGAAGAGACAGAGAGACAGAAACAAAAAGAGATGAACCTATCTGACCTGACTACTAAAGCTATTACTTATTATCTTTTATCATTACCTTAATCAATGTTTTCTTTCTTTATGCTCTCCTTTCTCATTGATTATGTGTTTATATACTTGCTTTGACAGCAATGACTAATATACATATGCGAAATTCAATTTGAATTTGAGTTATTTTTGTATTGTCCCCCCCTCCAGCGGGACTCCAAGTCTTTACGCTTCAGATATCGATGTGTCTGGGCTGTAGCTCTCCGCCCCAGTCGGCTTAGAAATGGTGGCGGAGGGATGTGAGGGGGGTGGGGGGGTTGGCGGGGTAAAACATGCTATCCCTCTCCATCCTCACCCATATCTACCAACACACACACCCCTTCACCCCAAACGCCCCAACCCCAAACACTTAAGCCCCACCCCTCTCTCCTTGCCAGCTGAATTAATTTGATACTATTTTTGAAAGTCAGTGTTTCTAAGGGATACCTAATGACGCAATGACGTCAATGCAGGTCAATAGCACACTGCTGGAGAAGAGGACCAGGGAAAGAGAGACAGATAGAGAGACAAACACATAGAGATGGAGAGAGAGCGAGAGAGAGAGAGAGAGAAAGAAAGAGAGGTGGTTGCAGGTCTCGTCGTCCAGACACTTTTCCAAAGCCATTCCCTGTGCTGTGACATGAATGCATCTCCATACCCGGAGATTTCGTTCTTTTCTTTTATACATACATATAAAATGAATTCCCTATCCCTCCCCGCGAGCTGCATTTGCTTCACCTCACTCCTCGTTCCTTTTTAATTGAGCCCGATTTATTCGTTTCCCGGCGGGTTTGCGCCGATAATAGCGCGGACGCTTCTCCTTCCCCATTCATGCTTTCCGTCTCTGTCTGGGAGTCATTCACACAGACACACACGTACACACACATAGGCACATAGACACACACGCGCACAGAGAGAGAGAGAGAGAGAGAGAGAGAGCAAGAGGGAGAGACAGAGAGAGAGTCAATGCAGTGAGGTGAATCGTGCGGCGCGCCTCCCCAAATGCGTAAAGTCCCCCTGATTTGGCGGGCTCTTTCTATCAGCTGGCTCACATTTGTAACTCTGTGTACTCTTCCCCCTCCTCCTCTCCAGCCACCACCACCGCCACCTTTCCACTCCCAAACCCTTCACCCTTCCCAACACCACCACCACCCAGCCAACCCACCTTTTATTTGAGCTAGCGCCCTAAATCCTGAATGGCAACACCAAATATTTTAGTCTCCGACAGAACTGGGAGACGACGCACATCGGACTGACCTGCTTTCTCCATCCTGACGCATGAGGAGAGACTGTAGGCTGCCCTGCTTTCACTCTCCCTCTGTCTCCTCTGTCTGTCTCAGCCTGCACAAAGCCCTTCTTTTAAAAAAGAGTTTAAAAAGAGAGAGAGAAATGAAAAACGGAAAAGGTAAGTGCTTTCTTTTGTAGATGGCGCGAATCCTGACCCAGAATGTGATGTACTAGTCAGGGAAGTTTGACCAGTTTCAGTTAGACCATGCATAGCCTAGATATTTTTGGGACTGGGAGATTACCGCTTGATCTGGGGGTAATAGCACTCTCCTGAGTAGGAATGTAGTGGCGGGGAAAAGTCATGTTACCCGCCGTTTCTAGTCTGAATCCATCTTTTTGACACAATGATCTAAATTATCTGAAGATGTCGGTCATTAAAGGGGAAACCATACATATGGCGCTTCTGCGAACATTTTTTTGCTTAACATCGCGGGTGTTTTGCCCCAGAGAGACTTCTATCTGAAGCTCATAATTAACACTGTTTCTCATTTGCTGCACATGATCCTCCCAGAGCGACTTTATTTAGGTTCATCGCGGGGCATGCCGGTGTTTGCGAGCGTTGCTATCACCGGGAAAGATCAGACGAGGCTATAAACACAGCAGCAGTGGAACTGTATTCAGGAAGGGTTTTTCTCTTTTGGGTCTCTCTCTCTCTTTCTTTCTCTCTCTCTCTCTCTGTGTATGCATATTGACATCGGAGGGGATTTTGCAGACACTCAAAGAGAGCGGGCTGCGGTAATGCGTAGGAGTATTCACGTGTTGGGGATCCTCTGCTTTAGGCTGCCTGCTCTGCTCAGATGCCTAGTAACAACTGGGGGGGGGGGGGGGGGGGGGTGGGG
>NW_019522827.1:3898813-3899733 GCF_002814215.2 Seriola lalandi dorsalis | reverse complement strand
GTTTGGGAAAATCAAAATTTGCTGACCCTGTTTCTTATGTTTCTAACATCTGTCACATGATATATTTTACTGTTTGGGCAACCCTGTGTGCCAGTAAAGCAAATGTGAGTAGAGAGAGAGAGCGAGAGAGCGAGACAGCCCCTCGTTCATGTATATTTGTCAGAGTCAAAGCTCAGATTAGAGCTAAGGCTCCTTCAGTTCTCCACTTGTAAACAACTTTCCGCAGCGGACCTGCGTCAGTCCACACGTGTTGCCCGCCACCTTAGAGTTACATGTTGTCCTGTTTCTTTTACAAGGCAGCAATAGGCTACAACTGCATCTGTAAATCTCGCATGCATGCTCTCTTCAACTTGGCGCCGAAGCAACATAAGGTTTAGCATCAACATCAACTGTGTGTGCAGTGTGTTGTGTAAATTACCCTGCATGCTCTGGGAGGTTAGGGAGGTGGACACGACAGGCTGAGCGGTTCAGCACCACGGACAGCGCCTCGCTCATCCTGTGGTCGATTCAGCAGAAATTTCAGCAGGAGGTGAATAATGTTAACCACCACCAATAAAGTGGCAAAACAGGTATTTTTCTCCAGAGTTGCATTAGTTTCACAAGATGGTACATCGTGACAATAACAATGGAGAGTTTTTAGAGGAGGTGGTTACAGATGTCCATTTCCGGATTTAACTCATTGCGGCAAAGCGACTTGGTTTGCAAACTGCGATTGCGGTAAAAGTGCGGTATAAGCGCATCTCCTGTAGTGAAACAGTTGTGACAGTGAGAGCTGCGGAGTATTTCGTCCTCTCTCGTTCTGAGGTGACAAAAGCTTCACAAATGAGAGGAAAAAGAGGAGAACTCTGCTGCGATCTGCAACTTGCTGGAGTCAGGAGTGCATACTTTTTTTAAGGAGGGGGGAGGAGGAGGAGGATGGA